>NC_056463.1:39039670-39639670 GCF_008729295.1 Plectropomus leopardus
GTGACTGTTCTTGAATGGCCCAGCCAGAGCCCTGACTTAAACCCAATTGAGCATCTCTGGAGAGACCTGAAAATGGCTGTCCACCAACGTTCACCATCCAACCTGACAGAACAGGCAGAGGATCCCCAAATCCAGGTGTGAAAAGCTTGTTGCATCATTCCCAAAAAGACTCATGGCTGTATTAGCTCAAAAGGGTGCTTCTACTAAATACTGAGCAAAGGGTCTGAATACTTATGACCATGTGATATTTCTTCTTTTTGTGATTTTTCTTTTTTAATAAATCTTCAAAAATGTCAACAATTATGTGTTTTTCTGTCAATATCGGGTGCTGTGTGTACATTAATGAGGAAAAAAAAAGAACTTAAATGATTTTAGCAAATGGCTGCCATATAACAAAGAGTGAAAAATTTAAGGGGGTCTGAATACTTTCCGTACCCACTGTATATAGAATTATGATGATTTTTATAATCATCATAATTATATAAGGTTTACATAAGGTTTGAATACTTGAATACTACTGGACGTAAGCACAAGAAGTTGATGTCAGTCTTTGTTTCAAAGGGTTAATTTGGCAAAAAGAAATGGAAATATAATTCAGCATTTAAACAAATTGCACAACAGTCAGACATCAATCAGATCCCAACTGTACGATATCATAAAATTATGAAAGTAACCAAAATAATGCCATGCTTATTACTGATGTCCTTGGCACTTCTGAATTATGTTTTTTTATTTATTTGAGAATGAAAAATGGAAATAGTAGTTTATCTAAATAATCATACCTCAGGGTCCACCTACAGTATGAGCTTTGTTTCAGTGCTGTCTATCACATGTTCTTGCACTTTAAATGTTAACATGGTTAACATTTCAATAATACGGCGAGAAGGCAATAAGCAACTTAACGAGACATGGCCCAAAAACTAGCAAAAAAAAATTTTTTTTAAAAAGGTACAAGATAATCACCTGAAAATGTGAAAAAAAGGTGGAAAAACAAAAGTGCTATTTGTTCAATATTTTTAGATTTTGTTTGTAACATTTTTGTAAATATACAGTCATTTTAAAAGGGGGAAATATTCCCTTTCTTTTAGATAACTTTGTCATAATCCGACCCTCATTTTAAACATAATGTCTCACTTCATTGTTTTGCTGACGACATACAAATTTGTATGCCGTTGAAATTAAAAAGTAAGGGTTCACTGCAGCCTTTACTCAATTATCTAAGAGACATTAAAACTTGGATGAGCTTAAAGTTTCTGAATCTGGGCTGCTTGATGTGAGCTCTCTTGGCCCTCTTACCTCTAGTTTGCATTCTTCTGTGAAGAGTCTTGGTGTATTCTTTGATAATACTTTTAAATTTGACAAGCAGATCTCTTCAATAGTAAAGTCCAGTGTCTATCAGCTGAAGCTGGTAGCCAAAGTGAAAGACTATCTCCCTCTTAAGGTTTTAGAGAGGTTGATACACGCCTTCATAACAGTTCGTCTGGACTACTGTAATTCCTTATATGTTGGTTTGGACCAGTCGTCCATCCAACGTCTGCAGCTGGTCCAAAATGCGGCCACTCACCTCCTAACAGGCTCTAAAAAGAAGAACCACATTAACCCTGTGCTGCGTTCACTGCACTGGATCCCTGTTCACTACAGAATTGATTTTAAGATCTTGTTTTTAACTTTAAAAACACTTAATGGTTTGGCACCACCTTATTTATGTGAACTGCTTCATGTTCATGCTCCATCCAGAGCACTGAGGTCTTCGAACCAGCTGCTCCTGGATGTGCCTAAAACAAGGCTTAAAACCAGGGGAGATCGAGCCTTCGCTGTAGCTTCACCAAACCGTGGAACTGCCTACCACTTAAAATCACATCTGATTTAAATTTTTGTTGAAGACACAGCTTTCTCCCTGGCCTTTGTTTAAGAGGAAAATGTTTTTATCCCAACAGATTTCACTGTTTTTGTTGATATTGACGATAATTTTGATGTTTTAGGTTGTGTGATGTATTCTATTTGCCTTTTTACCCTGTAAAGCACATTGGTCAACCTGGTTTTGAACATGCTATATAAATAAAGTTGACTTGACTTGACTTGACTTAAAACTAATTAATCATATTAGTTTAACCAATTTCTTGCAATCTGCAGGACATTTCTTACCCAATTGGTTGTTGCCTTTTTTCCCCATGTTTTCAAAAAAATCAGACCAATTAGCTCAGGTTTCAAAGGGTCACATAGCTTGTGAAAGGCTATTGACAGTGGCATACCAAAAAAAAAAAAAAAAAAAAAGAAGTTATCAAGTTGTCAGGTTTCAAAGGGTTAATGAAGAAAGTGTATGTGGAACTTGTACTAAATGAGTTTGTTGACCAACCTTATTATGTCAGATATTGATTGATGTATTGGGATTTTTGCAGCTATAAATGTATCCAGGAAAGCACAAGAAAGAAAAGAGAAAATTCAGGGGCGAAAAAAACTTAATTTTGTGTGACAGAAATATATTTTTTATTTATTCAGTTATCTGGCCATCCCTCAGGTTTATCTTGGGAAGTTGGGAAGCACTGTCCTTTATAGCCTTAAATACAAAAAGTGGAGAAAAAGTGTTACACCAGTTTAGTTTTTTTGCCTTTTGAACAATAAATGAGATTGAGATCAAGATAAGATCAGCATCTCTGCAGTCTGTCCAGCCTCCGTCTGTGTGCAACAGAAAACCTTGAAAACAGAAGCTCACTCTCTCTGCTTCACATAAACATGTGACTTTGCATGTGCTCGCTGTGTGCATGCCATCATGTCATGTGTGAATCTTGACTTGTACACGTGTGTGTGTGTGTGTGTGTGTGTGTGCGTGTGTGTGTGTGTTTCAAAGATTACCAGATTTCTGGCTACAGATGATTAAAGCCATGAAGATTGGATTTTTACAAAGTTCAAAGTCAGTGTTCAAAGTGGAGGAAATGGCTCACATTATTGTGATTAAGTGGTTCTTTCTTGTTGGAGTACTTTCTAAAATCAGTGAAATTGTTTTCACTTCAGTATTATACTCAGCTGCTTTTGGGAGTGTTTACGGCATCATCTGTCTTTCATTAAAGTCACTTTGTGGAAAAGCTTTCATACATAGAGAGAGCATTACCTAGTTAATGATGGGTTTATGGTTTTATTGAAATGACCTGTTACTCATAATAGTCAATAAGAAGCTGCTACTATATAATTGCATGTTTTAAAGGAGACCTATTATGCTTGTCCTTATTTTCTGTGGTATATGTAATATTACAGTGATGGATGTGCACATTAAATGAGGCCATAGTTGGAAATAATGTGAACCAAACCCTCTGGCTTCAGACCATACTGAATACACTGCTTTCAGCAGTTTTTACTACTTTGGTCATTTTTAATGAGAGAAAGTGCCATGCTCAGTCATTCCCCAGCTGCAAGTGCATTGCTACATATAGCTTCATGCTAACATCGGGGCAACATGTAATCTTGGTTGTTGTTATTCCCTTCTGATTTCTGGTCATATTCCTGAAGGATTATGTCCAGCTGTGAAGATTTTGGTTTTTATTGGTTTTATGGGAGAAAGTGCAGCTAAAGGCTCCATAGTCATTCTCTGCCTGCAAGTACACTGCTACATGTAGGGATATGCTACATCAGGGCAACATGTGGTCTTGGTTGCTGGTGTTGTTAATTTCTCCCTGATTCCAATCATATCTCTGCTGCAATATGTCTGGCTGTAACGTCATTTATTGTTTATTAGGTTTTTTTTACAATACAAAGTACTCTGTCACAGTCATTCCTGCCAAAGAGAAAGAATGCAGGTGTTCCAGCACAGGCTGGACAAACAAAAATAAAGTGTATTTTGAACATTAAAGCATGTAAAGAGGTTGTAGTAGAAACCCATAACAGGTCCCATCCTTTTGTGTACTTTAATTTTTACATAGACATACTATCTAAAAAAAAAACAAAAAAATGAAAAGATGAGATTTAAAAAAAAAAAAAATCTTTTTCTCTCCCCAGGTCGCCATTATTGCTGGGAACTTTGAGCTTGCAGAACTTGTCAAGAACCACAAAGAGACAGATATAGGTAAGTTGCAAAGAAGCAGCTCCTCTTTTCATTTCCATGCATCCATCCATCCATCCATCCATCCATCCATCCTTCACCTGTTTTTCCAGAGCCATTCAGCTCGTATTCCTGAATCTCCCTCCCTGGGATACATTTCAAATCCCCCCATGGTTTGATCCTCCTAAATGACCTCTCGGTATAATCGGCTCTGCAGGATTATGAGAGCATTGCCAAGAGGATGAAAGTTTATGTTTACACCAGGACAATCCTGTGCCGATTAGACCAGGAGAAATGATCAATGCTTCAGCCAGTGGGAGCTTTGCTTTAGTGGAAACTGATTGGTGGGTTTCCAGAGGTGTCGGCTGATCTGTGTGGTTCTGCGTGAAAGGATTTGATTAAATCAGCAGATGGATTTGATTGCAGTTGTTTTATTTTACAGAAGTTTTAAACATGTTGTGGGGGCTCAGAAAAACATTTAGAGATTTTTTTAATTATTTGTTTCTGTGTCAGATGAGATTGAGGGTTTGGAAATTAGACAACAACTTCTCAGGAACCCTGCACCCCCCGACAGAGGTCCTAGCTAAGCTTCTGATGTTCTAAAATCCTAGAAAGGTACTAAAATCTGAGAAATGTCCTAAAAACATCCCAAATTCTAGAAATGTCCTAAAATCATAGAAATGTCCTTAAGTCTTAGATATGTCCTACAATACTAGTCAATTTTCAAGTCAAGTCAATTTTATTTATAGAGCCCATTATCACAAGACATGGTTTGCCTCAGAGGGCTTTACAGTGTACGACATCCCTCTGCCCTTAGACCCTCACATCACCCAAGGAAAAACTCCCGAAAAAGAACCCCTGTAACGGGGAAAAAAAGGAAGAAACCTCAGGAAGAGCAGCAGAGGATGATTAAGGATTCCTTTTCCAGGACGGACAGATGTGCAATAGCTGTTGTAAATAACAAATGAAATACAATTGTGGCAAAAAGGAAAGAGAAAGAGAGTGGCGGGAGGGGGAGAGAGGGGGAGAGAGGCACAGCAATAATGTAAACAGTCGCATGTCATAATAAAATGACGATAGGTGCAAAATTATCAAATGCACTCTTTGATGATATTGTGGGTCATTGTGGGTCTATGATTATATTGATAAGAGTCTCATGCATATATTGATACAGAGGTGTCAAAAGGCATAGATAGGTGCTAAAATCCTGAAAATGTCCTAAAATCCTTGAAACTGCCTGCAATCCTCGAAACATTTATGGGGCTGCTGCGATTGGCCACTAGTCTCCTATCATTTTACAAAAGTGGCCCCCAAGTAAAGCGAGTTCAGTATCCCTGATCTAGCCTTAGTCATACGAAACCAAATGTATCTTTGTGCTTTCAAATGGTCTATTGAATATTAAGTAAGGATTCAAGAGGTTGTTAACCCTAAAAATCAAAGGAATGGCCTGAAATCCTAGAAACTTTGTTAAATCTGAAAAATGTTCTTAAATCTTACAAGCTCCCTAAAATCCTAGAAATAAAAGAATAAAAGTGCTATGCATTTGGCCACTGCTTCTTTAAGGGTTCAGTGTTAAAGACTGCACCAATCTGAAATCTCCTGCCTGCATATGACATACACACATGTTGTATATTACATGGATGTTGTATGTAACATGGATGCTGTATATTACATGGATGTTTTATATAACATGGATGTATAGTGTCTGAGAGTTATTTTACTCTGCGTCTGTGTGTGAGCAGAGAGAAGAACGAGAGGGAGGTGAGAAGACGAGAAAGATTTATCACAAACATATAAAATAAAAAAATGAAACATTTTTTGAACAAATTCCATGTTTTTTTTCATCTTTCTATTTATTGCTTTGGTTGCTTAGCTGCCACTTACTCACTTATTAAGTTCTGGAGAGGCAGATTGCTGATGGAAACAGACTCAGCTCTGGTTTAACACCTGATGGAATGACATTTCCAGATTCAAAGCCTTGCAAACAACCTCAATGAATTACCAGCTTCAGTCTATATAAGCAATAACATATAATGTGCAATGCGCTTTCTGAAGGCTGGTTTGTAGATATTGTCCTGTTGTACTGATGTTTTAAGCTATAAATGTTGACTGAAAACAGAAAATGTCTCCAGTCGGCTAAAATGAACACGGAGCCTTTGGAGTGGTGCGCAGAGATAGCTCGGGGATTACGAGGCCTCAGAGAAAATGAGGAAAGATAAACGAACAAATAAATATATAAAGGAGGACAGAGAAAGATGAGGTTGAGGGGGAAATGAATGAAGAGAGAGAGAGCGAAAGAGAGAAAGAGAAATCTAATCTAATCTAAAGATGTAATCCTGCAATTGTTGCCCTCTCTCATGGACGCCACCCACCAGCGGGCAGCCTTACACGGCAGCGACCTGCTGCAGGGCTAAATGGGACACTGTAGCGGTGCAGGATTACCCCTAAAACAACCTCGTTGGTGTCTACATCTGCTACACACCCACACCTCCCTCCTCCTTCACACCATTCCAACCCAGCCCCGAATTGCAGCTATGAGTAACCAGGATAAGCCAAAGGTGCTCAGGTAGTCAGGCAGCACCGTCCCCTCTCGTTTGGACGTCTTTGTTCGTCTCTGTCCTCTGTGAGCTGTTGGTACTGTGGATTTGGGGATGGGACATATTTACTTCTGGATTCTGGATAGGCCAGCATGGGTTCAGCCTGCTGCAAAGGTGGGTGCCTCCCACCCCCTATCCCTCCTTCTCACTACCCCATGCTCTCAGCAGCTCTCTACTGCTCCACCTTAAACGCACACACACACACACACACACACACACACACACACACACACACATCCCAGCCAGTCTCTCTCTGGAGATAGCAGCTTGTGTCGTGTAGCGCTCTCACAGGCTATATGCAGCTTAAGTGTGTTTAAGTGTTGATCATGGACTGTGTGTGTGTGTGTGTGTGTGTGTGTGTGTGATGTGGTCTAAACACCATAAGCCCTGTGGCTTTCACAGTTTCTCTTACTTATTGTGTCCAGATGATGTAACAGTTCAGCTGCGCAGATCTTGTATTGCCTCAGTTTTTAGATTTAACAACATTTTTAAGGCTCAATGACCAACCAGGTGCAACTGAAAAGGCCAGTAGGTGCCAATAGGTTTGTCAGATGCAGTTTTATTTTGGAAGATGAAGCATTAAAGCAAAGTGTCAATTGACATTAAAATGATCAAGGAATAAGGGCCTCCTGAATATTGAATTTGTTAGGCTTACCCAGAGGGCACGTCTCGTTAGCTCATCATTTTCAAGAGCTGTAACTAGGTGCTTGAAAAATTAACCCTTAGGGCCCGTTTAAATATTACTCATACTCGTTTCGCTCTGCGCACAAAATGCTTTTCTCAATCAAGCTTTAAAAAAAATTTTACATTAATATGATTTTTTACTTTAATTTAGTTTATTGTTTTGACCAGCATCAGTCCTAGTCATAAATATCAACTATTCATTAATTTTTAGAATTTTAACCCTTTAAATGCCAGGTTTTTGTCATGATGCCTCTGTGTTTTTAGATGGGATATGTCAATGATTAGCAGCAACACTGACTGTGAATCCAAATGCCAAATATGGTAAAAATGACATCATCAGGTGGAAAAAATGACAAAATTCCAGAATGAGATGGCATGTTTACATTTTATTGTATTCCAATTATGAAAAAAGGGGTGGATAACTTACATATAAACTAGTATAGAAAAATAAAGAAGACATGATTTTGATCAAATGAACACTATGATAAGCAACTGTACGCCTGCTGAATAAATGCAACAGCCATAACCCATTGTTACTGAATGTGGGCCTCAGTTATCACTTATAACATATTTAAATTGCAACATAAGAGTGGGAAAATATAAAATGATGGAAAGAACTGGACTTGAACTTAGAAAATGAAGTGACAACAAAAGGTTTGGAGATTTTATGTTATCCTGTGTTTCTGCTGCTTGGAAAGCTATTTACAGGCATGGGTTTGTTTTAGAATTTAAAGTCCCATATAGATGTTATTGCCCCTCTTTTGCTACGGATGGTTATTTGCTCTGTGAAGGATGGTATTTTTCCTCGCACCCTGTACGATGCTCATATTTGTCTCCTCCTGAAAAAAGACAGAGATAATACAAATGTTACATCCTATCAACCTTTGAGTTTGCTTAACTCCAACCAGAAAATAATCAGACCGAAAAAAAGTCCTGACAAATTGGTTAAACAAATATATTGGTATATTAATCCATCCCAACTAATCGGGTTTCATCCCTGAAAGATTCTCCTTCTCCAATACCAGGTGCTTGCTAAATTGAATGTATTCAACTAGGCTGCCCCACTGTGCTGTTATCTCGTTAGATGCCCAGCAGGCTTCCAACCACGTAGAGTGATGGTCCATGTTTACCGCTCTTCAAAATTTTGGCTTTGGTTTGAAATTTATGACTCTGTTAAAGATGCTTTATGCTTGTCCCCAATCATCAGTTTTGACTAATCACGATAGGTCTCCTCCGTTCTTGATGTGTCGTGGTACCAGGCAGGGTTGCTGCCTCTCTCCTATGCTCTTTGCTTTATCTCTTGAGCCGTTGGCTGTAGCCATTAGAGCCAGTCCCCAAATCACTGGAATAAGATGTGGCACATCTGACTGTACCATGGGACTGTATGTGGATGATGTGGTTCTGACTTTTTCGGATGTGAGGCCCCCTCACATCATTCTGCCTATTTGGGGATCAGCATCCCCAAGAACCCAAAACTTCTAACTAACTAAACTATTTGGAACTGGTTGGTAGCCTTAAGAGCATGATAGTGAAATGGAAACTTCTTCCCCTCTCATTAATAGGTCATGTTAACATTATTAAAATGGTAGTGCTCCCTAAATTCACATATCTCTTTCAGAACATGCCCATTTGCCTCACATCCTCCTTCTTCAAGATGTTAGATTCTATTATCATGCCCTTGGCTTACAACAACCCCCCCCAGAATCTCGAAGGCTCGCCGACAGAAGCCCACAGAGGAGGGTGGCTTAGGTCTCCCTGTTGTGTCACTAACTGGAGCTTCCTTGTCAGCATTGTATTTTCTAAACCTGATATACATTTAAAATTTTTAAGCAATGACTTTATTTTATGTAACTCAGTAAAAATTTTGAGGCAAATCAAGGGTGTACTGAGTCTCCCAGAACTGTCTATTCACGCCCCTATATGCCAGAACCCCTGTTTTAAGCCAAGTTTGATGGATGTCGTTTTTAAGTGCTGGTTAGATAGGGGTTTATCAACTATCAAGGACCTCTGTATTGGTAACCGTTTTGCGTCTTTTACTCAGCTTCGGGCAAAATTTGATCTCCCATCTTGCCAGTTTTTCGATATTTGCAAATCAGGAACTTTGTTAGACAATTTTTTTCTTACTTTGATTCTATGCCAGAACAGCATCTCTTCTATGATATAATGACCAAAGACCCATCTCCAAACATGATCTCTCGGTTTTCTGTCCTGTTTTCTTTGGCAAACCCCTCTCTCCATATTATAGAGGCATTTTGGTCTAACATCTTTCACCTGTACAGCATCATATATAACAGGCAATTGGTTCTTGACAGTCTGTTGGTGTTATTGGGCTGTTCCAACAACTCTTTGGCTCTCCCCTCCCCTTTACAACAAGCCCTCATTTTTGGCATGGTCGTTGTAAAATGGGTTACTCTAAGAGAGTGAAAGTCAGAAATCCCCCCTGCTTCAAAAAGTGGCTTAATGACATGGTTTTTTGTCTTCATCTCGAGCAGATTCGGAACACTCTGTCAGACTCTCACATGAAGTTTAATAAGGTTTGGGGTCCTTTCATAGAACATATCAGGAGGGAGAGATCACAATCTATGAACTGACTGTCCTGCTCAGTTGCACTGAACTGTTTTTTTTTGTATTCTCACCTGGAACTTTGCTACCCTAGCTCACACGGGGCCTGCCTTTATCCCCTTTTGTACCAGTGTCTTGGAATTCATTTCTGACTCCCAATTTTATGACTTGTTTCTCTGGGTTATTGCATCAACAATTTGACATGTGAACATGTACATTTTCCTTGGTTTGTCTTAGTGCTGGCAGTCTGTCTACATTTTTTTAAAATGTGTTATTTTATTTTATTTTATTTTTATATTTTTTTTCTGTTTGGTTGTTTGCTGCTCCTCCCTTTGTTGTATTTACGTGTTGTAATTTTTTTTTTTAATTGAAAATTGTATAAATGAAATTTATAATGTTTAGTTTATTCTGATACAAAATGCTGTTATTGTTGTTATTCATGCAAAAGATATCATTTTAAAGATCTTTAGTATTCTTTATGATGGAAGTATCCAAAGGCACGTCAGATTGATATGAAGGTAGTTGCAGAAGCATTTAGAATTTGCCCCAAGTTGTTGTCCCCAGTGTCATGTGAATGGTAGATTATACTCTACGCTTCACAGTGGCTATGGTTAGATGCACATCTATATTACCCAATTATTCTGAATATGACAATATTATGAATTTGATGTGGGTCATATAAACAGCATATTCAGTTTAAATATTCTAAATTATGCTGTTTTCCCAATTTAGCATTTTCTGACCAAGACATGTGGGATATGCTGGTATTATTTGGGCTTTCTGAGCGTTATTGAGCATGTAAACAGCCAATTTGTAATATGCGTTTCAAATGGGGGTGTTACTGCTGTTTGTAACAAACGGCATTCCGTCTGTTGTCATGGAAATGTTGTACACAAACCAATGAGCTGACCTGTTCAAGAAGGTGAAGGAAAGGAAGAGAGTCCAACAAGTCCGCCACTCCTAGGAAACTGTGAAAGAATCCTATGTAAAGAGGCAAAATGGCAAACTGCTCCAGCTGTTCTACTTTTCCATATTTTGACATGATAACAGCATATTAGATGATGTTAATCAGAGTATGCATGGCTGCGTGTAAAATGGAGTGTTAGTGGAATATTTTTTTGCACGAGCAAAGTAAATGGCTTAGTTGGAATATTGTCTTTTCCTAATAAGGTCAATAAACAGACTATGTTCTGCAATGAAATGTACTCACTGATATGATTCCCTCTTTTGTACTGGCATAAAAATGGTAAACAGACATGGAAAGTTGTAATGATGGAGGAATGAAAAGGGGTGATAGCAGATGGAAAGCTGCCATTGCTGCTGGCACATAGTTTTTTTTTGTGTGTTTCCTGAAATATATATACATCTGTGTCATAAAAACAGAAGGTGTTGGATGGTAAATGCAGATGTCTGCTGTTGTGATCATCAACATAGCAACAATTCACTGCGTATACTGCATTCTGTCTTGAAGTCTTGCTGCACAACAGTTCTGCCCACAGGCCAAATTATTCAAATCACACATTCAAATTCTGTTTTCAATCAACAGAAGGTAGAGGGAGTAATCTGCCTGTCACATCTGACTGAACAGCATGTAAGAATATTAGATTGCAGTGACAGCCACAATGTGAGTGTCTGATAAATGCTGGTTAAATGCTTTACAGGGACCAGCAATGAGCACCAGCGCTGCATGTTATTATTATTTTAATTTGAGTCTTGGAAGCTCTTAATCCACTAGCCAGTTATTCATCTGCCTGCTCTGAGGTTACTCTCTAACAGAGAGGAGATGACTAATTCAACTTCACTTGGTGCTTGAATACAGTGAATTATCATATCAGCAGGACATGCAGTGCTGCTGTAATTTCTATAGATGGACCCCTGTGCGGAGACAAAGACGCACAGAGCTGTGAGGTAGGACGCCAAGTAATTGGTGGAGCAGAAAGGGAGGCTTTTCAAAGGGCAATGACTACCACTTACGTAGGTAGCCTGATGTTTTCCATGTGGTTAACACGTGTGAGTGTGTGTGTGACCTATATGCTGTAGTTGATAGCTTGACATTGAAAGGGCTTTCCATGGAAACATGTTAGTGTGTAGTCAAAAATAGTGCACAACTCTGTTGAGAAGCCAGCCACCACCTACAGATAACAAATTGTTATTATTATTATTATTATTATTATTATTAGTTGTAGTAGTAGTAGTAGTAGTAGTAGTAGTGGTAGATGTGGTAGTGGTATTGGTAGTATTGGCATTATTATCATTAATGGACTTGAACTTAGCACTTTTCCAGTCATTCAACCGCTCACAACACTTTTACACAACCGGTTAAATTTGCCTATTCACACACACATTCACACACTTGTGGCCGAGGCTACCGTACAAGGTGGTATCTGCTACTCAGTTTGATGAATTCATACACACTAACAGCAGCCATTGGGAGCAATTTGCGTAAAGGATACTTAAACATGTGGAGTGGAGGAGCCGGGGACCAAACCATCAAACTCCTGATTAGAGGACGACCCGCTCCACCACCTGAGTTTCAGCCACTTATTGTCATAACAACAACAAAAAAAAAAAAAAAAAAAAAAAAAATATATATATATATATATATATATATATATATATATATATATATATATATATATATGAAATAACAATAATAACAATAATAATAATAATTATTATTATTATTATATTTTCATGAACAATTTTTGAATTATTGTTATAAGTATGGAGGCCAATTTCTCAATTTCCAGAGCACAGTTATTAGAGCACTCAGTGGTTTCATGAGAGAACCCGTACAGCTGGAACACCATCTGTGTGTAAATGTTAAGTTACTGTATTTAGTTTGTGTATTAGGTTTTTTTTCTACATGCAAATTTAAATTTGACAGTATACATTTATGTCTTGTGAACATACAGATTTTCCACAGGTTTTGATAACAAGCTTTTGTGCTCATGATGTTATTTCACTTAAAGCAATGATACATATGTAAATAATAATAAAATATTTTCTAGCTCTCACAAATGTTTGGTTAGTATGTGACATATTTCCAATGGAAACATCTTCAGGCATATAAAGTGGCTGCACTTGTAGATTTGCATTTGGACTATTGCAATAGGTCCACAGTTTAGATGTTTTTTTGATAGATGAGGATATTAGAGAAGAGAAATTTGAGAAATTGAGAAATTTGGCACAAACGTCTATGTTGACTTAAACTGATGGACTTAGATTTTGGTAGTTTGTAGTCAAAGGTCACATTTATCGTGACCTTATCTGTTTCATTTTTGTCTATGCGATAAAACACCTTGAGGAATTTTTTGAAATTTGGCACAAATGTCCACTTGGACTCACGAATTAACATATTAGAATTATTGGGGTAAAGGTCAAATGTCAAGGTCACTGTGAACTCACAAAACATGTTTTTAGCCATAATTCAAGAAGTCATACACTCATTATGACAGTATTTCTTGAAAATGTCTAATAGGATAAAGGTGGCGTCTTTGTGTGATATTTGCTTAATAAAACATAACTCAACACAATATGACGGCATGGACATACAACATAAAAATAATCCATCAATAAATAGTTTAGCCAGCCATCCAACATATAACAATAAGCATTTTGCATGCACATAATTCCCTCTCTACCACCCTCGCCCTCTCCATTAATTCATCATGCATTTCCATATTTAGATAAAGACTTTCACTAGCAGCAAGGAATACAATAATACGCAGCATGTGCAGCTAAGAATTAGCCTGGGTCACAGCAGGGCTGAGGAACAACACAACAGTGATGGAAACAAAACAAACATTTAAAATAATAATAATGCAGCACAGAGTGTTAATTCCAAAAAATGCTCCTAAAAGAGGCTATTTAGTTTCTAAATATCTTACTTCACACACACACACACACACACACACACAGTGTAATCAATGAGTTTATGGTGGGGATGTCTGCAGAAGATATGTGTTGTATTTCCTCTCTCCATACAGCAGTAAGCCTGTGTAAGAATGATTGACAGCTGGGCATATTAGACCACCCGCTGCCAGAGTGTGATAATCCCACAGGGGCTATATATTGACCAAACACACACTTTCATACTAATTCACTCAAAACACACACACACACACACACACACACACACACACACACACACACACACACACACACACACACACACATTCTTTTATTCCCATTTGTTTTTCTTTTTTCATGATTTACAGTTTGGAGAACTCTCTATTTGCTTCTGCATTTTAACCCATTAAGACCAGATGCAGCATATGTGTGTGTGTAGCTGGAGATCATTCTATCAGCACCTGAACATAATCCAATTCCTCCAAGAGCTCTGAAATCTGACTTAAAAATCCTTCCTTAACATCCAGAGCTGGCTGACTCTCTGCAGGTCTGTGCTGCAGGAAAACAGACATGCACCTGTCAGCTGGAGCAGGGCGGAGGGGACTCACTGTTCATGCATCAGGGGTTATTTTTATAGCTACACAGCCAGAGATTGCTGGCAAACCATTCTGTAATTTTAGAGCTGAAATAGTCAACAAGATTATTGTGTGAGACCACCATGAATCATTTTTCCAGTAATATACAGTTTTCTGATGAACTGTGATTGATCTCTGTTGATTGACAGTCATCTCCAAGACACTTACCATCATAGTATTAACCCCTTGAAACTTGGAGCAACATCACTTTTCTTGTGCTGCTTTCAGAAGTATTTATATATGTGCAACTTATTTAAAATACAGAGAAAAATGCAATGAGCCACTTGGTTAGAGATGTTCCAGGAGTTGCAAGAAATAAGTAGATTTAGGACATTATTTTTAAGGGAAAAAATGTCTAGGGTAAACAGAAAAAAGCTTTAACTTTCTTTTTTTTTCATTTTTGAGGCAGAGTTTTGTACTAGTTTTCAGGTATTTTTTTTGTTCTAATTTCTTGCAGACATGGTTCATTACTCCTTTCACTGCTTGTAGCCTTCTTCCCATGTTTTTAAAGAAATCAAGCCAATTTGCTCAGGTTTTTAAAAGGGTTAAAGAAATAGCTTGACTTTCTGGGAAATATGCTTATTGCTATATTATTTGCTGCATGCTGTATCTTCCTGAAGTCCTGTCCTCTCCGTAAAGTTGCCAGGCAACCAGCCAAGATTTCTGCTTGCAGCCACGAAATAGTGCGGCACAAAACCTGTCATCATAACACTTCCACTGTTATATGGATTAAGCAAATGAGATATATTGTGTAAATTATTGTTCTGTAGAAGTGTCCTGCCAATGTGCAGCCTTAATTGTAAGCTAAGCTAACTGACTGCTAACTGTAGTGTTGTATTTACTGGACAGATATGAGTTTTAACCCTTTAAAACCTAAGTGTTTGCTGAGTTCAGATGCCTCTCACAAGCTATTTAACGTACTGAAATCTAAGCAAAGTTGTTTGATCTCTTTCAAAAACATGGGGAAAAAAGGTAAAAGGTCAAGGCAGGAATTACAAGAAACTCTTAAAAAGCCACAGAAAATTTCCAAAAACTATATTCATAATCATTTCAATTATATATTTTAAATTATATACTTTTTTGGGCATGTGTTTTTAATTTTCTTTTTATTTTGCTTAATTTCAGGTAATTTTCGTATAACATTTTTTTTGTTTAACCAATTTCTTGCTATTATTTGGGCCATGTGATCTTACTCATTGCCATCTCGCCATGTTTATGAAAGAAATCAAAGGATAGATAGATAGGTAGATAGATAGATAGATAGATAGATAGATAGATAGATAGATAAACTGATTAGAATTTGGAAGTCAAAGGTCAAAGTCAGTGTGATCTCATGAAATATGTTTTTTGGATGACAATTCTTATTCGTATGACAAAACTTAATACAAATGCTTAAAAGGAGGAGGAAAGGATATAATGAAAAAGTGATTTATACCCTAAAGGTCAAAGGTCAACTTTATTGTGACATCATATATTCTGCGCATTACTCAACGCCATTTCTCAGTTACAGAACAGGAGATATTTGGTCAGATGCTGAAATCATGACACTAACCATTTTTTAAAAATATTATTTGGTTTTTGACTTTCGCTTTGATCAAATAGGCAAAAAATCAGTAAGTGTGAATAAGGGGGAGAGAAAGAGAGAAGGGATGACATGCAAAAGGGCGCAAGTTGTAGCTGCAGGTCGGATATAGGCCTTTGTACATGGAGCTCCTGCTCAGCCAGGTGAGCTACTGGGCGCCCTGATGACACTAATCTGTAAACTGTGCTGATTTTAGAGATCTTCTGTGCTGATGGGGGAAGATGTGTATTAACCATCCATGTTTCCACAGACATGGATGTAAACTGTAAGAAAAACAGTAGCCTGATGAGGATGGTTTTACCAGGCTAGAGGGATACAACCATGAGGGGGTAATTCCAGTCAGTCTATTACTGAAACTTGCAGAAATACCTGAGAGATGGTCCTTGCTCTTTCTCTAGGTGACACCTGTGCCTGAAGGAGGTGAACTCTGTGCAGTAAACAAAGTGGTGAGAGTCATTTAATCAGGAAAATATTGTGTATTTACATCCACATACATTCAGAGAGTAGCCCTCTCCTTCCTCTCTTGTTTATAGCCTGTTTTTGTGTTTGGCTCCTTTTCCTCCTCACCTCCTGAACTCTGGAGCCAGCTCTGATTGGTTTTGGCAGGAGCCGTTGAAGCTGAGGTCTGTCCAAGTAGTTCTACTGTATGTGGCTCCATTCTGCAGTCCTGTCAGTGAGTAACACATTCCACTGGCTGTGAATGTTGAAAGAGTGCGTCCGTATAAAAACAAAAGAAGCAGCATATAACCTGTATTTAATCCCGAAACATCTTTTGTTTAATTTAAAGCTGAGGATTAAAGATTTATACCATAGGAAATAGCAATTTACCATTTGTACCACTTACCATTTGAATTGTGGATAGGCATCAGTTTTTCAGGTCCCTTCACATGCTATTTAAGCCTCTGAAAACTGAGCAAGCATGTGAAGAAGGCATGTATATATATATTTATACCCACACCCACACACACACACACATATATATATATGTATGCTTGTTAAGTTGCTTATTAAGTCTCCCCATGTTTTTGAAAGACATTAAACCAATCTGCTTAGGTTTAAAAACATTAAAGCTTTCTTGAAGGCTGATCATTAAAAAAAAAATCTACTGTGTGTGTTGGGGCAAGGTGCATTTAGTTGATTTTAATTGATCGACCAATTTCAGGAATAAAATAATCAAGTAAGAAGTCCATCAGGCAAAAATGTTAACCATTGATTGGTTATAATTTGGAACTTTTCTTTGTTTTCCATCATTTTAAATTGTGCATTTTGGACAGCTGGCACAATAAAACAAAAAATAAACATTGTGATGAACGTGTTTCACTGTTTTCTGATGGCTAATCAAAGAAAAGAAAAATATTCATCGAAAACGGAAATTATTGTTATTTTGGCCCTGTGGCCTATTTTTTCTTCTATTGCAAATACAAAAGCTCAGTAAAGTATGAAGTCTACCATTGTTACTTTTTCACAACAACAAAGTGGTTTTATATGTATTTAAATATGAATAAGTGAGAGCTAGTGTAAATTATTCATTATCTTGAAATGCTCTCTTTCTATAAACATGTAATGTGTGTGGTATACACACACACATACTCTGAAATCCATGCCATGTTGGACTTATTGTGCGAGCAGTGTATCCAGGAAGGAGGACAAATTGACTCACACAATTGCAGCATCCTGTCAGTATCAAGTAACTTAATTTTACATTGATACTGATTTTTTTTTTTTCTTTTTGTCGATTTTTGCATCACATGACAGCCTACATTTGTAGTTTTTCAAATCTTAAGTAGCTGAAACAGGTGTTCTTTTTTCCTTATGCAGAAAATGATTCTGTGAACAGGAGGTGGATATTCCCACAGTGCCCTGAGGGGAGCATTTTCTCAATAGGTGGGGGACAGCTGAACTACTCGTTAGTATTGATTGGGAACATGGTTAGATTGTAAATGTGATGTGGAGCTCTGTGAGCTGCATTTACTGATAAACACACTTTAGTAGCAACAGTCGAATATTACCTTTATTCTGTACAATAATTACAGTCATACTGGTTCAATTACATTTATTCTAATGCAAAATTTAATTGTATATTAATATTTTATTGATTATTTACACTCTCTGCTATCAGCTGTGGGTGTTTGTTTGCTGAAGTTGTTTTCCCTTATTATTGCACTGATCAGGAGCAGCACTCCTAATTTCGTTGTATCCTGTACTTTGTACTAGCACACATTACTGTTCACTGTCACTATAAAACTATGAAGGCTTTCTATCTATCTAACAGCACATTACCTGCTATCCTGACTGTGTGTGTACAAATAGGTGTGGTGTCTTCCAGTGTCAGATCCAGTGCATTGCTTCACAGACACATGCCACATCTATATCTATAACAATATTATAATTACAGATTACATTACATAACATAAAAAAGAATAAAAAGTAAATTACCTAAAAAAAACTGCTTAAAAATGACAATGACAACAATTATTTAAAAAAAACATATAATTATGATCATGATAAATGCAGTTCTCATTTTCCTCATTATTTTTTTTTTTTCATAATTTTCTAGATCTACTGATCTCTTTCAATTTGCTGGACATTTCTTTCCAAGTTGCTTACAGCCTTTTCCCGTGTTTTTGTCACTCAGGGATCAAAGGTTTAGATAGTTGTGGTGTCTGAATTCACCTGAAGAAAACTGGTGTAGATCCAGGTTTAAGAAAGAGTATGAATTGGTTTGTGCTTTTTGAAGAAGGTCCAAAGTCCTCCAAAAAGTAAAACCCAGTTATATCTCCATGTGGCCAAAAGTATGTGGACATCCCTGTCTATATGTTTTTCTTTACTTTTGGTTCTGGGCTGTTTTTTCATGGTTGTGTTTAAGCCCCTTTAAAGCTCATCTTCATGCTCCAGCATGCAAAGATAGTGTTCTGTCATGTTTTTAACATGACGAGCCCCGTGCACAAAACCAGCTCCACAGAAAACTGGTTCTTTCAGTTTGGTCCCGAAGGTGTGGAGGTGTGACAGAACTTGATTGGTTTGCACAGAGTTATGACCTCAACCCCATCCAACACCTTTGAGATGAACTGGAACACCGACTGTGAGATCACCCAACATCACTGTTGGACTTTACTCTGTACGTTTACCTGAACAGTTTAGCAGAGCTACAGCTATAGCTTCATTAGGCCATTTAATTGGACTACTGTGCTTGTCCCAGTATACAAGCATCGGGGGAGAATCCATTTATTGACGCAAGTATGTCCGACTATGCCACAGAAGACAAATAGGTTGACCTATTTCGTCACATACCAAACAGTTTTGCACGCACTCTTCCCTTTACTTTTTACTTTTTTGTCTTGTTTTGTTTTCTTCCCTTCTTCTTCTTTTTTTCCCTGGCTTTCTTCACAAATGTATGCTGTTTGACTTCCAGGTCAAAGCACAGAGACTATGGAGTATTTTGCAGAACACCTAGGCCAGTTCACATCTAGTTAAGGGGTGTACAGTACAAGAAAGAGTAAATCGACCAAGTCCACATACATCAAATCCAACTCAAACTAACACAATAATTTGAGTTTTTCTAACATACACAGTGTACATCTACAATGTCCTGATAGATGCAGTTTATAGATGTCTGAATGGGAGCAAATCCCTGCAGACAGATTTTAAAGTCTGCTGTAAAGCCTGAAACCAGAGGAGTGCAGACAGAGCAGCAGATTCATGCCCATACACTTGGATTTATTGAATTTCAAAATAAACATGTTTTTTTATCAAACTCTGGATCAATCACAAAAGAAAAGAAAATAGTATACCTGTGGCCCAATTGATTAAAAAAAAAAAAAACAGTGAAGCACTTTTTGCTCTTTTTCTCCCATTGCAACTAGTTTGTATGAAATGGCAGAGCACAGTATGCAAATCTGCTCTCATCACTGCATTATTGCATACTTTATGACAACATATGCTTTGCATGTAGCCATCTGGTATGTTGCTCTTCAGTGGGGTCAGCTCTTGGATGAATTTGTATCAGTGTCTCTCCTTAGCTTTGAAGTTGTAGCAGAAAGAAAAAGGAAACAGAGACACTGAGCTTTAACAAGTCTTCATTAGCAAGGACAGCATGTGAGCAGATGACTTCACACAACAGCAGAGCAGGAAATCAGAGCTGAAGCAGGACAAGCACAGAGAGAGAGGGAGTCGCATACATGTACGTTACATCATATATAGGCAGGTGTGCACGCTGATGTGTAAGTGTAGCTTTAATGATGTATGGAGCCATCCCCCTCTGGGTTGCCTGGCAACAACAAGGATTTGTTCCAGGGAGAAGCTGCTCACCAGTCCATCGTTTGCTCAATATCTGATTTTTCCCTGTATCTCCTTGTTATTCCAGCAACTGGCTAATTCCAGATTCAGGATGCATGGTAACTTCCTAAAAGCAAACAAAGAATAAATCCAAACTTTGCATCACCAACTACTCATCAGTTAGCTGTAGCTTCAGTCTCAGAAACAGGCTTTATTTTTCTTTATGCAGCCAAAGTTTCTCCTGGAGACACTTTCACACTCAACCTAACCTGGGAAAAAAAGAACTGAAATCACAGGATCATTACTGTTTGAATAACATAACACTTATTGGCACCACTCATGGTGGTATAGCCTAATCCACACATTTGAAAAGGTAATCTGATGGATGAATGGCAGCTTTATCTGTAATCAGCTCATAAAGTGAACCAGGTAATGCGGCACCATGACAGTCCAGTCTAAACCCTGAATTGACATCAAACTGAAAACAGCAATGAAAAGACAGAGTGGCCATCTTTCACATTCTGTGTTCTGAGTACGAAGAATAACCTCCAGACCTGTAGACTTTACAGAGACAACATGTGTAAAAGAGCTTTAAGCTCTTTCTGTAAAACCACTTATCCCTAAATTCTCCAAACTACTTTCAAATTGTGCTGTAAACTATGACCATATCAGGCGGGTTTCCCTTAACCCTTAATTTGCCCAAAATGAAATTGCAAATATAAAATACGGAAAAATGGAAATCATACTTTATTGAATCAATTTCGACAAAATTCCCATTTATTAGTGATGTAACAATTTACTCAAGATTCGGTATAATTCACAATACTGGACTCACAATACGATTTTCTCATGATTTTTTAAAATACAAAATGAGATAACAGAAAAATTATGACTGAAAAATATTCTGCTATTTTAAACAAAAATTATGCAAAATACTGCATTTTCTCTTCTTTTCTATATCAAATTAAAGAATCCCTTTTTATTTCTGAGGTAGGGTATAAATGCAAAACACAAACTATGCAATGAATACATTTCTGCACATTCACAATGTCCCCTGCTGTTAAAAAAACCTTTCACTGGGACAGAGGTGGCTCATGTGGAAAGGTTTGCTTTTGCTAGAGGGGAAAGCAGAGAGGGCGAGTTTGAAGAACTAAGTTGGTCTTTTCCCACTCGTGGGTGATAAGCTGGGCTCTCTCTGGCTCTCTCTGGGGTTGCAAATGTGATTGCCAGTGTGTTTTGGCTATGTAGTCGACATTAAGGAGCAACATGCATGGCGGGGCGGACTGGATCTCCTGATGCTGGCTCTCATGCTACATCAGCTTTATTACTTTCTGACTTAAGGAAGCTCAAATTCGCCACACTTCCGAAATGAAACTGAAGGGTGCATTTTCTATTTCAATATCGCCTGTCGCGGAGCCTCTGCTTTGTCTTATTTACTCTGGCGAGTTGGCTTTAGTCTCGAATGTGATGGAGGACGTTGAACATGCAGTTACGTTAACACGTTGAGCAAGCGAAGGCATAAGTATATTACACCTTCTGCTGTTCAAAAAAAGTATCGTGGTTCATTTTTTATTTTGTGGATTACATCCCTACCATTTATTGCGAAAAGGTTTTTAGGTTTGCATGAGGTGGTAGTTCAGGCAATTAAAAAAAGCCATATTTCACAAAATTGCAGTGGAAATACTTTTTTTTACTTTTATAGGTCACATTTGCACATTGGGCAGAGCAATGTACTGCCTCATCAGGATTGTGCGTATAGCCTGGCATACACCATACACACACCTGTGGACAGTGGTTTTGCTAACACTAAATGTTTTAGCCACTGGCATGTACTCTGCACAGGTAAACAGTTTCTAAATAGCTATGGCTGTGTGCTTGTCAGTAGGAACTGGCTCCCTCATGATGCAGCAGGTGTTACAAGAAGTGTTATTGCATCGCATAACTCTTCAAAAGTTGAGTGTATCATTGGGAAGTTTTGAATCCACGATTCCTCTGTGAAATCGAGGATAATCACCTCCCAGAAATCCCTCATATGTGGCCACTTCCATGTATAAGGGGCTCGCCTTTCCATTATGGCTCCATAACACGCATACAGGGCCTTGGAGTGGAAATAATGACGGCTAATGCGATGGCTGCAATAGAAATAAACCTGCTAATGTTTTGAATATCCATCGCCATGCTTCTTGGAATGTAATTCCCAGAGGAGAAGTTGTAGAACATCACTCAATGAATCTTGCAAATGTTTTTTTTCGACATTTCAAAAATATTGCTTACATTTTGTGCACATTCGTAATTGAAACCTGTCAATTATTAAAGTTGGGTACTTGGACTTTCATCTTGACAAAACAAAAGACAGCAAAGCAGAAGAATTCATGTTGCTTTCCTGTAGTCCAGCATGTCTCAGTGCCCATGCACATTAAGTGGCGTACTTTTGATCTGGTAACTCCTTATGGCATTGACATAGCCATAAATCAAGTTGTTGATATTGCCATATCTGACCACAGCTTCCTATTTTTAGCACTGTTACTAATACTCACCATTACATATGCTTTTAAACGAATGACCAGAAAACGGTATTTTAACCACTCATCAAAGGCGGCCTTCTCTGACATTTTCCTGGGCGATCAGCATAATAATCTGCGCAATTAACCTTTTATTATCCATGAAATGGTTGATATATTCAACTGTAACCTTAATATACGGCCCCTGGAAAAAAAAATATAGAAGAGGGATAATACAAAAATGACATACAGGAAAGATGAACACTCCTCTCCCAAAGAGAAAGTCTGAACACAGGTGGTGTAGAAGAATATCAAACGTTAATTTCAACATAATGAAAGACTGTAATTATTCCTGCAAAAAGGCCATTCATGAGGCAAGACAATCACACTTCTCAAATATCATCAGTGGCAATGAAAACAATCCCAGGACTCCCTTCACTGTAATTTAAAGACTGCTTAATCCCCCAGATGCCCCCAAGCTATTCCTCCAACCATAACCATCCAAGTATGACCATTTCGCCCAGTTCTTTGATAAAAAAAACCATTAGTGTGGGCACAGTGCACAACTGCATGTCAAAAACTGCACAATGCATGTCACAAAAAGGTCTACTATAGAAAACAACACGTTGGATGAAGCAGGACTGAGGAAAATTGTTACTTAGCTAGAATCAACCATGGATGTATAGTGAATCAACCACATGCTTGTCAGACAAGAGCTACTGCAATCTTAAAGGAAGTCATAGACTGCCTCTCTACCAGCACACTGGACATACTGAACCTATCACTCTGAACAGGCACCTTTCCCGACCCTCTTAAAACAGCTATTGTCAGACCGCTCCTGAAGAAACATAACCTGGAGCGCTCTGATTTCGGAAATTGTAGACTAATTTCAAACTTGCCCTTTTAGAGTAAAATCCTAGAAAAAGCCGTCTTCACACAGGTCAAACAATTTCTCCGTGGGAATAACATTTATGAGACCCATCAGCCTGTTTCAGACAAAAACTCTGCACTGAAACGGCTCTAAATGAAAACAATGTTCCGATCCTAGACTGTTTGACCGTAGCACAGCCTTGATACCGTATACCACAGCAGCCTTATAAGTCGGCCTGAAAATTATGATCTATGGCACTATTTTTGAGAAAAATGTCCTCTGGGACAATCTTATATATTGTTTTATTTGCTGTTTTTATAGTACTGTTTGATGTTAGTTTTTTTCAACCTCCATTTTTACAACACAGGAAACAGTACGGTGCCCTCTTTGTGTTTACTCATATAATATACAAACAGTGCCCTAACATATGTTTTTGGAGGCAAAATTGTTGATGATTGTTCTTCAGTCAATAATAGGCAATACAGTAACAGAATCTGTGTTTATCAGAAGTGCCTGGTCACTTGAACTGAGTTTGGTCTTAGTTTTTTAGAAAGTGAGGCAAGGGTTTCGCTATCTCTCAGTCAGTTTCTATACTCTTTTTGTCCATGGAGGTGGACATATGAAAATGCAAAAGTTTGAGAAACAGCCCAAGAGTGAGTAAAAACCCATCGGATGATTTGTTGATCTGAGCTGGGAGTTGAGCGAGGAGATGCGGCCACTGGCAGGATGGAGGGAAGTTTAACATACTTGATTCACACATACCACCCTCACTGGTATCATACAAAACTAGCTGAAAGGTGGCAAAGAGTCCTTTTAAATTAAATATTTTACTTAAAAACAACTAATATCTGCCATATTCGAATTTAAAGGATCAAATAACACCTACAAGAATGTGCTTAGTGAAGTCAGTGGCTCAGGAATTGTAACACTGGGACTCCCTCTGTCCTTGGTCTGCAGGTTTTAGGGACAGAGGGATGTGGTGTGCTGTAAAGCCTTCTGAAGCAAATTGTGATTTGTGATAATGGGCTTTATAAATAAAAAATTGAATTGAACTGAACGCAAGATGTGTTTTTGCTCCATTCAAAAAAACTCTTCATATAATTCTTGGATTTAATATTCTCTTAGTATCAGTAAAGTTTAAGATTTACACAATGAAGCCTGGTCAATAAAAGTTCATATCTGTTGGAACAAAAAAGATTAATTCAATAAGACAATTAAAGGCTAAAAAAAAAAAAGGCTGAAATTCTGATTTAATATTTATCTATATTTGGTTCATTATTAATCACGTAGATTAAGTTTGATGTGTTTCTTGTCATTTGGTCTCTTTAAACACAGATGGATGTAGAAAGTATTTGCATTCTTGTTTGTACAGTTTACATTCGGTTATTAGCTCATCTTGGTCATTTTAAGACCACTTTAAGACCATAAGTCATTGTCAGTTTTCCAGGAGATGTGGAATAAATAAAAAATGTGTATAGTTAATTATTTTGTGTAGAATTTCTATGAATTTTCCTTTTTCATAAACCTCCTCTCTTTTGAAGCTTCATGGAACCAGTTTTCTTACAGTTTTCATCCTGTGAAAGTTTTTTCTTATCTTGCTGTTATTAAGCAAACAGATATCCAGGCAACCATGCATCCACTAACTTAGTTCTATTTTTATATTTGCTATATTTTTTGATATCTGCACAGTCAGTTGTTAAGTCCTCTGTTCTGTTCATGTTTTTATTCATGGTTTATGTGCAAATGAATTGCCTGTTAACACCTGAGGCTGTGACTGTAAATGAGATTTGCACAGCTGAACATTATGTTATCACTGTCAGGCTGTAGAAAGAGAAGCTTTAAAATGACAGAAAAAGGGCGAGGATGTTCCCTGTTATATGTTTTTTTGTGCTGAAGCTGTTTGTTATAATTTGTTCTTAAACATTTTTTTTTCCATTTCACATAAAAGCTTCAGGTCAGTTTAGTCACCAGAATCGTATTCTTTCTACAGGCAAAAAGCCTCTGAGGCAGCATTTAGTACACTGTGGGATGCCAGCACTCTCCCCTAAAACGGCTAAATCTCTGAGCAATTACTGACTTTTAATTAATACATACTTGAGCAAATTGTGACAAATAAACAAGCAACATTAGAATGAAATAGTTTTGCAATCTTCTTGTAAGTGTCAGGGAGGAAACTTTATCACATCTGCAGTGAACAGCGTCTTTGGTAAAAGGCCAGTATTTTCCATAACTGCTGGTTGAAGTCTTAATTCTGATCTGAGGTCTGTTGGCTCACTGACTGTGTGAGTCTGCCTCACTCAAGCCTTCAGTTCAACATGCTGTCCTGCTGTTTATCTGAGCATGATGTGAAGCTGCTTCAGTATGTGATATGAAGGAACAGCTTAATACAAATTAAGCACAAAAATGTCTCTACTGGCTAAAACCCAAAGACCCAATAATACCTCATATGCTCCTTAAATTAATCCATGACTCACAAGTCCACCATTTTGTCTTGATTCATATAGATATTTAAAAAAAAAAAAATTATTTTGATTGATATGATTTGCATGTTGAGACTATTTTTGAGTATACATGTACAACATGTACAGCTTTAGGGTTTTGTAACATGTGTTGTTAACAACACGTTGTAAATCTGATACTCAACTTATGGCCCATGGGCGAAATCTGGCCCCTGATAGGGTGCTGGATTCCCCCACCCCCAAACATTTTCTAATTCACAGTGAAAATAAAGTGATTCACACTGGGAATTGTTTTTTTTTTACTTTGAGTACACATGAGGTGCCAGAGTGCATAAAACAGCACCCCCTCACAGACACCCTAGATTAGCCCCTAATGTCCTAAAATCATAGAAATGTCCTAAAAACCGTTCATAGAAGACAGATATATGGGCTCTTTATGAGAGCCCCTCTGTTTTACATGTACAGGCTACATGATGTTAGAAACTGCAAACCTCAGTGCAGAGAATGTGTTTGAAGTCATACAGAAACAATCTTACACTGTTTATCCAACGTTACAATATCCCAGTCACACGTCTGTTTCACAACTATTTAATAATCACATTGTGATCTCTTGTGCATTTAACATTCACTTCCTTTGTTTGACCTGTTGCCCTCTGGCAGGCTATACACACAAACACTCACACACACACACACACACACACAAACACACACACACACGCACACACACCCACACACACGCACACACAGACACACATACACTCACATACATTTTTTAGTGCATTTTTTAGTGTATTTTTCCACGTGCATCTATATACAAATGTTATTTGGACATGGATATGTTAACTAACTCTAAATGTTGTGCACCTTAAAGTTTAGTCCACTGCGGGATGCCAGCACTCTCCCCTGAAACTGCTAAATATCTGAGCAATTACTGACTTTTAGGCTAATTATTACATATTTGAGTGAAATGTGACTGAACAAATAGACATGCAAAATTAGAATAAAATAGTTTTGCAGTCTTTTTGTAAGTGTCAGGGAGGAAACTTCATCACATCTGCAGTGAACAGCATCTTTGGTAAAAGGCCAGTATGTTCTGTCATTGCTGGTTGAAGTCTTAATACTGATCTGAGGTCTGTTGGCTCACTGACTGTATGAGTCTGCCTTACTCAAGTCTTCAGTCCAACATGCCGTTTGTCCTTTATCTTGCTGTTCCTTCCAGAGGAATCTACCTAGGACCTAACAGAAAGGGTAATACCTGGAACCATCTACAGGTTCTACAGACAACCCTTCTATTGTGTAATGGTTCCACCAATAACCTTTATTTGGGTTCTATCCAGAATCTTTCCACCTTCTAAGGGTGCACACAAGAACCTACACTGGAGGCTCTAAAAAGCACCAATTTATATTCCAAGGGTTCAACTGACAGCCCATCCAGGAGGTTCTATCGAGAACCCTTTCATATTCAAAGGGTTCAACCTAGAACCCATGGAGGAGTGTCTAAAAGTAGTAACTGACTACATTATGCATAGATCTCTCTCCCACTAACCATATTTGAGGTTTTTAATGGAGGTCTGTCTTACAATGAACCCTTTCTTAAAATTGGGGCTCCTCTGAAGCAAATGGTTCTGGGTGGAACATCAGCCCTTCAGGATGAACCCTTTTGAAACCTATTTTTTAATTTTTTATTTCCCTGGGAGTGTATACTATTCTATTCTATTCTATTCTATTCTACAACAAAACACACACGTTTTCTGGCACCATTTCTCCGCTTCCACATCCACCGCTGCTACCGCCACTACAAGCAGGAGTGTTGGCGCTCTGCTGTGCAGAGCAGCTCTCCCTCAGGAGAGAGAGAAAAAAAGGAGAGAGGGGAGGTGTGGAAGGGGCGGGGTTATGGAAGCCGTTCGTGTGTGTGTGTGTGTGTGTGTGTGTGTGTGTGTGTGTGTGTGTGTGTGTGTGTGTGTGCACGCGCACAAAGAGAGAGAGAGAGAGCGCTCGCGGAGGGGGGTCGCGCAGGCTTACCGGGAGGCTCTGGGAGCGGGAGGTGTGAGCGGGATCATGTGCGCTGCGCGGGGCAGCTCCTCTCCGCGGAGACGCTGTCCGTGGTGCTGAAAGGGAAAGTCGGGCTTTAAAAAGTCCTGTAATATGCACGAGCCTTGACGCCAAGTCGGAGTAGCAAAGGAGTGAAAATGAAGTCGATCATCAATGCCTTAAAAAAGGAAGGTAAGCAACCCGCGCCTCTTTTTCAAACACTTACTAAAGCAGGCTGTCCGGTTTTAGACGATTGGAATTCCTCCGCTGTTAACGGAGGCTGAATGTGGAGCAGCTCTCAGCTGTCCCGTGAGTAGAAGTCCTCATAAATTGTTTATGTCTTCGGAAAAAGTGAGTGCATGACACGGTGTGAGCTCTTTATACTGTCACTGTCAGGATGGAGGTAGGTCAGAGTGTATTTAGGCTTCGGGAATAATCCGCGACTTGTGTCTACATTTTTTTTCGTTTTGTTCGGACAGAGGGACTACTTTGCAGGTTACAGAGAGAGAGATGAGAAATTTGACTCCAAGGTGAAAACACCCACGGACATGACTAGAGCCGAACACAGCCCAAACAGCCCATCCATCTGCCTGTGTGTGAAACCATGTTGGTGGCTTTGATTCACCCGCTGCTATTTTCTCAATGAAGAGGGAGACTCGTGAGCAGCGGGCTGTGCAGCCTATAGGTGGGAAGGCTGCCAAAAATCTGGAGTCTGTAGGAATGAATACGCTGAGCTGATTTTCCTGATTAATGTATTCATTTTGAAACACTTATTAGCACTAATAGGTTGCATTCCTTGGATTAACAGAGCTGTGTAGTTGGATTGCATTGGAACTGCTCAGTGTGGTTGCTTGTAGTGAAATGTCTGTGCGCGTGGAGGTTGCAGGTTTATATCAAGGTGCAGGGGGCAAATGACACATTAATGATGTTGGAAATCTAGCTAGTGACAATTTTATTCAGAGAAGGTTAATATTTTTAGTTTTCTGTTCTATTTTTAGTGTGAGGCTCTGCAACAATGATTGTTTTTCATGTAAACTAAAGTTGAAGTGTGTCTGTAGCAGATTTGTACCTGATATATTTGCTGCATTACAGAAGTTGTGCTTCAGGCTTTCTGAGCGCTGCTTGTCAGATCAGATCTCTTCAGCTTTATTTGCTGGAATTTCTTTCAGCTTTTTAATGGTGCAAAGATCCAAAAACAGTGACTGAAGGGTTTCATTCCAGATAAGAAAAATCTGAAGGTGACATAAACTGTGCGTGCCGTTTGTGTCAGTACTTTTCATACAAATCCTCACCTTAGAATTAAAAGCTTCTATCTGACATTTTTGACAAAATTTAGTTATTGGCATATTCTTATACTTTGACAACTTATTAATATTGTGCGAGGTGTTGTTTTTTTTAATTATTTTTTTTATTCTATGCATTTTTGGATGATTTATTCTGAAAACAAAAGGGTTCATATCATTTATGTGATCTGAATAAAAATAACTTTGAAGCTCAATATCTCAAAACTGCTCAGATTGCAGATAAAAGCCTATAATTCTAAGGTGATGAAATGTTAACTGAAGAGGAATCAGTTACCATTCCACTAGATTCGATTCCAACAATAAAAATGTTAAAGTAAATTCTCCCCTTATTCAGAATATCGTTACATCCAAATCACCTAAAACTGTCAACACTCTGTAAGCTGTAAATTGAGTTTCCGGGAACTCATGAATCATCACTGTTTTGCGTCACTTCTGAAAGTGTACTTTCATGTCACTGTAATTTACCCATCTGTCATTTCAAAAGTAGGGAAAGCATTGCATTGTGGGGTTTTTATAAAACGTAAGGAGCATAGTGGCTGTGTGTCATTCTATTGTTGGAGTTCTAGTGTGGACAGAATAAAGATACACATCTCATATTTACTGAAGTAAAATGTTTCATACAGGAAGGGAAGGCAAACCCAGAGGAAAGGACCTCCAGGCTTCATGGGCATTTTTTTCCCACAAACATCCAAAAACACATTAGACGAGCCACATGACAGCACAGTTTGTCTCAATCAAGGATTTCATTCAGTGCAGCTATAAATCTCCTTTTTAACCATACTGAACAGTGCATGTTCTCTGCAGTGCTGAGGCAGAATCAGGGTGCTTTAAATGATATCCCAATAATTCCATATCCAACTACACTGAGTGACTATTTCATCTTGATGAGCACTTGATTACAACAGTAATCCATGTAACCAATTTCACTCACTTAAACTGAATAGCTCCATCTGATGGAAATGTTAAAAATAACATTTTCTCTGTGAATGTCCAATGTTGACTAAACCAAAACTAGGTTGTTTTTTGATAAATCACTAAGAGGAAACGAAAAAGTCCTCCAACTGAAACAGCAGTCATATGCAGTCATATCATATCAAAGTCATATGACCATTCCATGATGTTCGATAAAAAAAAACCACCTTCACAGTTGTAACTAAAACCAACTATTTAACCCCTTGAAGCCCTTTGAAGCAAATTTGCTTGATCTCTTTCAAATACATGGGAAGAAGGCAATTTGCAATGATAAAAGAAATTACCCAAAAATTAGTAAGAAATTAATTAAAAAAAAATACAAGCAAATTACCTAATAAAAAGGGTCAAAATAAAGTAAAAGAAAAAAAAAACTACAAGTAAATTACCTGGAAAAAAACACAGAAACTTAAGATAATTCTGAAACATAATTTTATTTTTAAAATTTTCCTATCTCTTTTAAAGTCATTTTCTTTATCTACTTATTTCACTTATTTCTTTCAATTTGTTGAACATTTCGCACCATTTTATTCATCACCTTTTTTCATGTTTTTGAAAGAAATTGCATCATTTTGCTCAGAGTTCGAAGGGTTTAATACTTGTGTAAGGTGTCTAAAAGCAGCACAACAAAAGCAATGTCGTTTCAGATTTTAGAAGGTTAGGAGTAGGCGTGAATGAAGGAGTAGTTCCTTCATTCATTCTTGTTGGTAAATCCCAGGCAACAGTCCAATAAACATTTCTTCATAATGAAAAAGAAGCCAATGATGAATGCTGATAGGAGACAATGGACTCTCACTGTGACATTGTCAGGCTGCGTCCTCCTTGACTTTTGTCATTAATCTTGAGAACAAATATTACAAATGTTGAAGGAAATCTAATGACGATTTTGGAGTCATGAAGAAGCCATTATTTCACCCCATCAGATATCAGTTTAGAGCTGTTAACCAAGTTAACCTGACCCTGATGAAGTTCTCTCCCTGCAGAGTTTGACCTCCATTCAACATTCCTTCCAAACTAAGTTGGTTTTTTTTCTTTTTGCTCCATTTCTTTCATTTATTTGTGCAAATTGTAGCATAAATTTGTAAAGCAAGGAGGCAACCACAACATTCACAGTTCACATCAGGCCTGCGGTCTTTGTTTCATGTTCCCATCGTCTCTCAACTGCTGACCTGTCATCTCACTAGGCGGCTTTTCATGACATATTTACGCAAAACGTGCAATATTTTTGAAATGCAGACAAAATACAATTGCGAGATGACAGCATTTCCATTTCGTGATGTTATGCGACTTCTCTCACTATGTTATGCAAGAAGCATGGCGATGGATGTCCAAATCATTAGCAGCTTTCAAATATCATCTGAAAGATTTATAGCTTTTACTGAGGATTTTTTTTTTAAAATGTGGAGGATCTGAATGTCACTGGAAAATGAACAAGGAAAATACTGTTCTGATATAATGTTCTAATGATACAATCAGTTGAAAACGCATTTTAGTGATAATGTTCTGGGAATACTCATCTCTGGAGGTTTTCAAAACATTATTTTCAGGAGATTCTTCAGAAACTGAGGATATTTTGAGTCACGGTGACAAAAATTAAAATCTCTCTCTCTCTCTCTCTCTCTAAATATATACACACACACATATACATGTTTATGTGTGTGTGTGATGTGTTTTAAAACATCACTGTTTTCATTGATATGAGTTAATTATTTGTGAAAAATAAATCTCACATATTTTGTTAAAAATAAAAGGTCTGTGCATTGTAATGTCTATTGTACTTTTTTACTATTAGAAGTTTTCTGCATTAAAATGTTTCAGCTAGAAAAATCAAATCAATCTTAACTCTCTCTCTCTCTCTCTCTATATATATATATATATATATATATATATATATATATATATATATAAATATTTGCATTTGGAACACTGGTGTCTTAATAGGTTAAGCTCTGTTCTCAGAATATCCTCATACAACGGTTTGATTGATATCCTACGAATCAGCACCTCATGAATAATGTCGTATGCTGGAAAGCCCTCTGAGGCAAACTGTTTTTTGTGATAATGGGCTTTATAAATAAAATTGAATTGAATTGAACTGAATTAACATTAAGTTACAGAGGTTAGGATTAGGCAAACCTGCTAAGGACGTTTTAAAATGACTGAAAGTTCACAGTATTTTTACACTTGTGTCCCTGAATGTCTTGGGGGACAGTCCTGTATTTTATGACCCATCCACCAGCCCAACCTGCCTCTTAGCTGGTCAGCTCGGGACCGCCTCCTTCCTCACACTCCTCATTGTGCTAGTCATGTGATCACAGCTTTCCAAAATATGTGGCTTGTGCACGAATAACTTGCTCATGATTATGTGGGATATGTAAAAATGTTTGTGCATTAGTTCTTGTAGCAAAGTGTATGAAAAGTGTATGAAAACATTCTGTCCGTTCTCTCTCCAAACTCATCAAATAGCACCGCTCTGTCAGAGGGCACCCTCTGTGTCTAATTGGAACACGGCTGGCGATGAGAATGTGCTTGGACAAAACTGGTGGCGGCCGGATGGCATCAGGTGCATCCACATGCACGGGTGGCATCACAGTTGTTGCATGTTTTTGTTGACTTGTTACATTGAAAGGCACACAGCTGGAGGAGCCTCCATCAGGGCTCAGCCAGGCCAGGTTGGGTCTGATTTGAGAGCGTAAACATGAAAATCCTGGTCATACATATATAGATTTTACTTGATGATCAGCACACATCATCTTGGCACAAACTGGACTTCTGAGAGACAAACAGCAGTTGAAGTGTCTTCCTATGACTGCGTGTATTAGCATAATGTCAGCAGCATCACTTAGCCCCGCTGACCTCTGACATGCATTCCGTGTGTCAAGAACATTGAATTATATAGGTTCCACTGATTGCTTTTCCAGCTGTTACATAAAAGGCTCTGGTTGTTTTGACTCGCCACCCTCATTTTATTCAATGATTAATTTGTGCAAGTGAGGAAGTGCAAGAGATTCAGAGAGTTTTCTACTGAAGTTAAAAGCTGCCCTGCCAGCTTGGACAGCACACACACACACACACACACAACAACACACACACACACACACACACACACACACACACACACACACACACATTTCAGGGTCGCACACAGATAGACCAGTGGCTCCTAAAAGTGCAAGCTCATTAAATATTAGCACTTCTTCTCTTCATCAACACGTCTGCTGCAGTCACAGAGAGAGAGAGAGGTCTGAGATATTAGTCTGGGAGAGTGATAATGATTCGGTGACTCTCGCAAAAGTTGAGGCTGCCAGGAAGCGAGCGGCAGCACAGCTAACAGACAACAATGCAAGCCTGCTACCATCGTAATAATCAAGTCAATAATCAGGAGGTGCTTGTTCGAATGGCTGCAGGCCTGTTCTACTCTCCTCTCCTTGAGCTGGGGTAATTGCAAGGCGAGCTGCTGATGGTAGTTGTAGGCTTGTCATCTCACAGTGTAATGGAGGAATATATCCATTGGGAAATCAAGGCCAACCTCCATTACTGCTTCAGTCCGACAGTGAAGTGCAGGCAGTGGAGACCAGCGGAACTCAGCTCTGCTCATGGAATCCTGATAATCATGCTAATGATGGTCAGCAACGCAGAGCGTGGAGTCATGGCCAATCACCAATCTCTGGTCAATATTTGTGTCTCTGAGCTGCTCTGTATAAGGGAGACATTCTTAGATGCTGTCTTAGTTTCAGCTGTATGTTGGTGGACCACATAGAAAGAGTGAGATTGGATTTTCATGGACTGATAAAGAAATAACAAGCCATGTATTACAATAACACCACGAGAGGCTGAATAGATAGATAAATGGATAGATGTGCACGAGTGCAAGTTGTCTTCTGGTGAGTCTGACATCACTGAGAGGAAAAATAGCACGTAAAAACAAGAAGCGAAGCTATTTATGTCCTCTCCAGCTCCGGCCCCATGGTATACAAATGCTGATATGCACTTTGTTCCCAGTGCACCACACTGATGGCTTAAGATTTTGCCAAATGGCTGTATTGCAGGCATCGCCAATTGGCGGACCGCGGTCCGGATCCAGACCAAAACTTTGTCATATCCAGACCTGTGGCCAAGTTGTAATAAAATTTAAGAATGAGAAAAATATTTTTTAAGAAGTAGTACTGGGCAATTCATCGAAAAATAATCAAAACCGAGATTCAGAACCTCTAACCGACATAAACTTGCCTATGTTGGGTGTTGGCTGTTCACCCTTCCTCACCGGGGCTCCAAACTCCCATGCATCTGCCATGCATCTCACCCTTCTGGGCTCTGACTCACGCTTTCATGACACTGAGGATTGATTTGATTTCTCACTATAAAGCCAAGCCTGTCTAATATCCAAAAGTTCAGGCCAAACTATTAAACATTTATTTTATACTTTCACAATAAATGTGGTCCTGTTAGTTAGTTAGTTAGTTATATTGGGATTATGAAATTGGAAAAACAATTTTCCAGGCCTTGAAATAGTTTGGAAATAAGAGAATGTTTTGAAAAAGTTTTCAATATACATTAATTTGGCTATTGTTTAAAATGTGTTCATGAAAATCCCACAAGATGTCTAACATTTCATGGGAAATGTTTCCCGAGTTACTCATTTAAAATCTAGTGCTGTGCTGTGTGATTGTTGAAATGTCACATGTTACATATTGGTGTATGTAGCATATTGGTGCAGGAATGTGCTATGAGTGAGTTAAATTAGCAAGTGCCAGCAGTTTGCTTAATCGAGAAAGCCTGAGAAGTACTTGTTCAGTAATGCATGGCTTTCAGATGACAAATATGATATAAAGCTGGAGAGAGAGAGGAAGGTCCTAGCTGTGCTTCATGGAGGCTCTGCACCAAAACGTTTGACGTTGTCATCAATGGGGAAGTGACTATGGTCAGCCATGCTGAAGGAAAAAGTGTCAGGACAGCCTAAAGGTATTGGCTGTGGGTCAGGTCTACTGATCAGATGGTTGACAGTTCAATACCCAGCTCCTCCAGTCAACATATCGAAGTATCCTTGGGCAAGATATTGAACCCCAAATTGCTCTTGATGGCTGTTTCATCAGTGTGTGAGTGCGTGTGAATGTATAAAAATTGAGTAGCAGGTGGCGCCTTGTGCAGTAGCCATGGCCACCAGTGTGTGAATGTGTGTGTGAATGGGTGAATGTGATGGTGTAAAAGGGCTTTGAGTGGTTGGAAGACTAGAAAGGTGCTCTACAAGTGCAGGTTTATTTACATGGAAATGCAGCAAAATATTATAGTAAAGTAGGGGGAAAGTTATGGGACAGGTTTTTAAAACTCATTGGTTAAATTAAATTGGAACCCTGTAAAATGCCATTCAGATTTCTTCAGTGCTTAAACATCATCATTTCTTTTAGGATTACACAAACACTTATCTCTAATTATACCAACTACAAAAAAAAAAAAAAAAAAAAAAAAAAACATGTCACATGTAAATTTGATAATGAACCTTTGAAATATCTATTGTGGAAGCATCTTTCTGTCATTTTAATATAGATCACTGATCACATTTCCTCATACTGACTTTGACGTTGATGGCTGTATGTGTTGTAGTTACATCCCATCTATCAATATTTAGAAAGTATACAAAACAGTTGTGATCAGAAGTTATTCATTAGCTTTTTTAAAAAACTACCTTTAACAAATGACTAGTAAATCTACCTTGTACTTTGTAGAAACAATAGTTTTCAACTCAAAGAATTAAATGCGAAAATTCTAAAAGCTGAATCTCCTCCTCTTTCCTTTGCAGTGCCTTTCCGTGAGGCTCCAGCCTACTCCAAACGCCGCCGGGGTCCGTCTACTGGCAACGGCAGCGGAAACGACCAGTCGCCCTCCTCGTTATCAGCGCCACGGGTCCTCCTGCGCTCAAACAGCGACAACAACCTAACAGTCAGTCAGTACCAGCAGCAGCAGCACAGTTCTCCTGGCAACTGGGCCCCCCATCTGCAGCAACACGCCCAGCCCCACCCACAAAGGGCCCCCCAGCAGGGTCACTCGCAGCCTGGCTCCTCAGCATTACATCGCAGCCTGTCACCCCAGCTGCTCCAGCAGATGCCCAGCGGCAGCCCCAATGGCAACGTGGTGGTCCGGACCATGGGGAGGGGGGCAAGGAGCCGGTCACCCTCCCTCAGCCGGCTAGGGGAGGAGGCCCGTCGGGCTCAGCGCCAGCCCAGGTAAGAGAGGAGAGCTGTGTGTGTGTGTGTGTGTGTGTGTGTGTGTGTGTGTGTGTGTGTGTTTGAGTCAATCATGAGGAATGCTTGCTTTATATACACACTGTACCTGTCCACTAGGTTTTTATTCTTTATTTTTCTTTTCGCAAGATCCAGGCTGACTAACCTGGAGTTCAGAGGTGAACATATGACTCAAAGATTTCACTGTCAATATTTCGCTGCTGAGCTCCAGCACAGCTGTGCTCTGGTCTGGTCACATTAGAGAAGTCATAGCCGTCACATCTACAGTCGAGTGTCCAGAGAAATTCAGCTCTGAAAAAAAAACAAAAGAGGGGAATAAAAAGATTATATTAGCTTTATTTTATAGCAACATTTAATAGAAAGTTTACAAAGTGCTTTGACTAACAAGCAGGAGCAGGACACGCCAGAGATAATGTAACAACAGAAACTAAATAATACTGCCAAAATAAGGCCAGACAAAGAGAAAGAGATCAGAGTAAAAACATATAAGAAAGCAGACAGATGATACTGAGAAATAGAGATAAAAACAATGCAGCTAGCATACCAACAAAAGGAAAATAAAATAAAACGAATAAAACAAGTAAACACAGAATATTCATTGTCATTATTGTTATTGTTATCATTATCATTAGTACTACTACTACTACTACTACTACTAATAATATTAATAATAATAATAATAATAATAATAATAATAATAATAATGATAACAATAGTAATAAGCATGATCAAGACAGACTAACGAGATACATTCAAAGATTAATTAAAACATAAATATAAAAGACAATAACACATAGAAGCAAGTCTGTAAAAAAAAAAATGGCTTTATGAAGTGGTTTAAAAGAAGGCACTGATTCTGCGAGTCTCATCTCCTCAGGTAGGTCCTTTCAAAGCCAAGGGGCCCTGATGGCAAAAGCATGGTCAACTTTACATTTTAGCCTCAACTTTGGAAGGGTCAGAAGAGGCCCCACCTGAGTCTGTGGCTGCGAACTGGCTCATAAGGGGTCAACATTGCTCTTATGCAGCCTTGGGCCAGACCCAGACTAGCTTTAATAGGGTTCAAATCAAATGAGCCAGTGGAGAGGAGCCAGAGTTGGGGTGATATGATGTCATCCGTTAAAACTGGTGAGAAGCCGGGCTGCTGCATTCTGAACTCTTCAGAGGTGGGAGAAAGACTGTTGGATGACGCCTTGAAGCAGATTTCTTCCAAACCTCTGCATGTCTGACAAAATGGGATTGTGTTATGAATTGTCCTAAAAGAGTCAGCTCACCCAAATTATGAAAAAAATATTTGTCACATACTTCTAGCAGTATGCAGATAGTTTGGTTTTGTTTCTTCAGAATTTGGGATATCTATCTCTCTCTGTATCAAACTCAACTGCAGACCTCTTCAGATATTGTCAGGGGTAAGGTCAAGAGAAGTGTGATTGCTGACCTGCTGTATGCAGATTTACAGGAAGTAGGTTACTATAGTGCATGAAAAAGATTTCTCTGATTTCCTCTAACCTGGTTTCTCTGATTAACCTGGTTACTGGACTTAAAAGGGAACTGCACCGATTTTACCCATCACAATCTGTTCACAAGTGCTGCGGAGTAAACTGCTTTTGTGGAAGAAAAAAAAATCTGTGTCTCCAATAAGAGCTGTGCGAAGTCAAACAGTGTAAAGTGAATATCTTACCTACCTACACATTAGCTGCTAGCATAATTATGGAAGTGTAATGCATTCATTTGAGAAAAAAAAGTTACTCTGTATTAACAGTATTATTATCTCAGTATTATAAGCAAAATTTTAAATTTAAAAAGGGTAACCCACTACTCTATTTTTTAAAATTTATTAGATAATGAGCTTGTAAATTCCTGTTTTGGAATAAACTATATTATTATCTTGTTAATTCAGAAATAATATTTTTTTTCCATGAAAAGAGGACATATATATATATATATATATATATAAATATATATATATATATATATACAGTCATGGAAAAAATTATTAGACCACCCTTGTTTTCTTCAATTTCTTGTTAATTTTAATGCCTGGCTCAACTAAAGGTACATTTGTTTGGACAATTATAATGATAACAACAAAAATAGCTCATGAGAGTTTAATTTAAGAACTAAGAACTATTCATTTTCCATGGTTTTCTTGATAATAACCAAAATTACTTAAATTCTTACATCAATAGCTATGGCATTGTACTGCCAAAAACACTACTTTTAAGCATTCCATGTTTTCTTTTCTGTTTGCTTTAAACACATGATACACACAAGAGTTAATACTTGATTGCATAACCATTGTTTTTGATGACTGCAGCCATGCGTCTTGGCATGCTCTCCACCAGCTTCTGACATTGTTCTGCTGTCACAGCAGCCCATTCCTGTTGGACAAATTCAAACAAATTTTCTTTGTTTTTGGGCTTGTGGTTCTCCATTTTGAGTTTGATGATTTTCCACAGGTTTTCAATTGGATTAAGATCTGGTGATTGAGCAGGCCAAGGCATGGTGCGAATGTTGTGGTTCTCCATCCAGGCTTTCACTGACCTTGCCGTGTGGCAAGGGGCATTGTCTTGTTGGAAAATCCAGTCATTCGAGGCAGGGAAAGAGTTTTCCAGCTGATGGAAGAAGACTGTTTTCAAGGGTAGTCCTGTACATGACCTGGTTCATTCGGCCTTCACACAATTGCATTTGCCCTGTTCCACTCAGACTGAAACAACCCCAGATCATGACTGATCCACCCCCATGTTTTTACTGTAGGGGCAAGACAGTCTGGGTTGTAAGCTTCTCCAGGCTTCCTCCTAACCAGTAAGTTGGCTGGAGTGGGCATCAATTCAAAATTGGATTCATCACTGAAGAGAACCTTAGCCCAATCATCAACAGTCCAATCCTTGTGGTCTCGAGCAAAGAGTAACCGGGCCTTCCTCTGCCTTTCATTGATAAAGGGCTTCTTGCGTGCTCTGTGTGACTTCAAACCAGCTTCAACAAGTCGGTTTCGAACTGTCCTTGCCGAACAAGTCACATTTCTCGACAGTGCCCACTCATTTTTTAAGGTCCCTGGAGGTCTGACAACGATTCCTGACACAGGAACGGATGAGTGCACGGTCATCTCGTGGGGTAGAAAGACGTTTCCTGCCACGGCCAGGTAGCAATTTGGTAGTGCCATGTTCAGCTTATATTTTTTTTTGTTGTAATGAACGGCTGTCTTGGAGATCTTCAGTTTTTTCGCTACCTGTCTCTCTCACTCATGCCAATTTCCAGCAGTGCCAAGATGGCTGCCTTTGTGGCTTCACATAATTCTTTTGTTTTAGGCATTATGTGAGAGCTGACAACTTCTGAGTTGTGCTACGGCTTGAATGTAAGCAGGAAACCACTCTAGGCCTTTGCATGTGCAGTGCTGCTTGTGACATGAAATGGCCTCTTATATACCCTGGGAATCAATTAAGCTTAAGAATGTCAAATAGGACATAAAGTATTATGTGACCAGCTGCATTTTTTGTTGTGTTCATTGTATTATACATTTAGTGGTACCAGATATTAGAATGAACAAGAAATTGAAGAAAACAAGGGTGGTCTAATAATTTTTTCCATGACTGTATATATATATATATAGATAGATAGATAGATAAATATTTCCCATGAAAACTTTTCAGAATTTTGTATTTGCAATATGTTGAGTATTTCATATATTGTAATATATTGTAATTTCTAACCTTTTTCCAGCTGCAAATTTATTTTCCCAAAGGAAAACTTTGTCTGTATATGTTTAATCTAATAAGGTTTTAAGTTTTTCATCTCACTTCAATCATTTTTATTTTAGCAATGTATATCTTAAAGATTTTTTTGTTAATCTAGTTGGCTACCAAAAGTTTCCTTTTTTAGAATTTAAAAAATTAAAAAAAAGTGATACTAGGCATGTGCGGATACAATATTGACACTCAAAATATTGCAATGCTGTGCTGTATCGATTTTTGCCTCCACCCTAAATAATCTCATTCATTTTGAAAAACAGAGCCAATTTTTTTGCTCAAATAAATGCATCCTACATAAGTAACACACCTGAATCTCCAGTACAACTGTTCGCAGTCAACTTGCATCATGGGTAATGTAGACAACAGGTTTTGATAAAACAGAAGAATGACAATTCTAGAAAATAAATAAGTTCACAATTCTGGAGTAATGACAGGATGAATTATAACTTTTCTTTAATTAATCCGACAATCACATTTTTTTTATTAATAATTTCTTTAGTCTATCAAGTGTTTGAATAGTGATAGAGCCCAAGGTGATGTCTTTGCTTAGGCTTTTTTCAGTCCAAAACTCCAGGACACTCAATTTATGATAATATACAACAGTCAATACTCATATCTGAAAAGCTAGAAGCAGCAAATGTTTGACAAAATAATGGTTATATTGATTATTTAGTTAGGTGAATAGTCAAAACCCTTTTCCACTAAATTAATATGTGCATGCATTTAAAATAGGCAATAGACGAATATGTCTTTCTGTGTGTGTGTGTGTGTGTGTGTGTGTGTGTGTGTGTGTGTGTGTGTGTGTTTGTGTTTGTTTACTGATGATTACTTCTTTTTATATCTCTCTTACTTATTTGGTCACTTTTTTTTAAACTCGGTGCTCATCTGGAACAATGTTTGAGCGTTGCTCAGACAGATGATATTTTTGAGTGCTACTTGGATGAAGACAGATGCATTTTTGTGTTGGCCAACATTGCATCACACCAACCAAAAGGCCAAATTAGTGCGTCCCCCCGGATGTTGTGTTGCCATAGAATCTAATCCGAGCCATAACTGATATATTACTGTGACTACTGCAGAGTAATTGATCCCAGGAGTGAAGGCCAATTCTAACCCCAGATTTATACCAGTTGCATGTGCGTTGCATTACATCTCCGCTGCAATTTTGCTCCATCGTCCCTCAGTCCCCACCGGTTGTGTTTTCCGGTGCAGCACCGCCGAATCAGCTGGAGTGGCAAGACCGAGGAGTTCTCGCTGTAATTACAGAATCACGTGCATTGTATCAGTACAGAAGAAAAAAAATAACTCCATTCATTCCGTGGATTAATTATCGTGATCTTGATTTACTCCCAATAGATATATTCCTCCATTACACTGTCATAAATAATTTTGTGGTTTTCAACTTCCATAATTAACTTCTTTTATCCGTGTTGCTGGTAATGACCTCCGAAAACCTGGCCTGGATCCACTCATTTTGACGTTTTATTGATATAGTTAAGTGAGATACAATCAGATGTAAACACGGAGTGTTTTATTCTGAAAATTAACCGGATATTTAAATGTTTTATCACTGTCCGATTTCCTGTCTGCTCTGTGTTAAATCCGGCTGAATTTCTGCGAAGTGAACCGGCCTACGGCAAAAATAGGAGGCTTGCATATCTGATCTGCAGGCCTCCAGCCACCGGAGCTGGGACGGAGTCGATCTGCAAGGCAGCAGAGCCAGTGGAAATTAACACATAGACTAGAGTGTAATCTATTTGCTCCGTCTGCCGCGGAGCCGGACTGCACACGGATCTGGTGGAAATTAGGAGTAACCTTCTCATTTTAAAAGCAAGATGTTAGCAGGTTTTAGTTGGTGTTTTGCCATTTGGAAAACAGACTCAATATTCTTGTTAATAAATTAAAACCTGCAAAACTAATGACACTCCTATCAGTCGCAGTTGTACTTTGTTTTGTGCTAATTAGTACATTTTAGCATGTTAAGATGCTAGACTAAGATGGTGAACATGATGAACAGGCTTCCTGTAATTTCACGGGCTAGGCTATACAGTATATGTATATGCATCAGATGAGAGCGCAGTTGCACAGAGCCGGTAGCATTGTTATTGTATGCACCAGGTGCTTCCACATGCAATGTGCACGGGCGACATCACTTGAAAATGTGCCTGGACCGAACAGGTCGTGTGCGCATGAAACACTGAAGAACAGCTTCAGGTAATAACACTGTTGGTACCAACAGAGCATGATTGCATTTATAGGGTGGGTGGGTGAGTGGGAAGGGAGGTAGATGGGTCCCACAAACAACTGATTTTTGTGCAGGAGTACGGAGTTCACTTCCCGTGTGAATGTGTGTGTTTTTTTCCTTCATCTTACCACGTGCCTCTTTTAGCTAAAACTTACCATCCGTGACTTTGTTTCCTAATTCCAATCATTGTGATGGTCCGTGCTGTTGTGTAAACATAAGGACCTGCTTCATCCCACCATGTGCATCTGTTAACATCACTGACAGAGTGGCACCATGTGACAAGTTGGGATGAGAATGTGTTGGTTAAATAGAAAGAGGAGCGCACTTTTGGGATTTCCCTGGTATACAGTAATGCTGTTATACCACCCAAGATTTCTGCTAAATCTCATTATATTAACCTTTGTTCATCTTGGATCCAGCAACCACAAAGGGATGTGCGTGTCTCATTTTGAGTATCTCAACATTTTCAATGTGAGCATGGTAGCATGTTGACTTTAGCTCTTAGCTTAAAGCGTTGCTGGCTGAAGTTGGGCCTCACAAAGCTGCTGGTGTGGTTTTAAACTCTGTAACATCCATGCACTGAATTATGTTCCCCTGTGTTGAATTGTGCTGGAGGAGGGATCCCAGAGACAGATATCTTAAAACTTGGACAAATAAAAACTGAAACGCTCTTCATGATGAGCGCTGGGTGAACTTACCCTTTCAGCTAGAAATCCTTGTGTTAAGCTCTCCTAGTGTGCATCTCCTCACAGCTTATTTCTGTTGACTGTACAGACAGTGCATGTCCTACCCCACCACCCCCCATACGGGATGATGTATGACTGGTTCCTTTGGGAAACATGCCATCAAAAGGACTCTGGCTTCCCACAGTAGCTATGGCAACCGTTGCTATGGTTGCCTACAGACACTTTGCATGTGTGTGAGTTTGTATGTACGCAGTATGTATGCATCATATAGCTGCTTTAAGAATGCTGATTCCAGCGTGCGTGCGTGCGTGCGTGCGTGCATGTGAGTCACCCTCCACCTGACTGGGTTCACTCAGATTCTTCACCTTGTACATCTGTGTGTCTCTGTGCTCTGTCTGTGGTGTGTGTGAGAGCATGTGATCAGCAGAGGATTAAAGTGTGACCAGCGTTTATCTCGGAGCAATGTAACTGTCAATCCCGATTAAGACACATGCTCTCTGGCCTCTTCCTCTACCTCCTCCTCCTCTTCCTCCCCCTCCTTCTCCTCCTCCTTGGCAGATGGACACATTTGGAAGCGCTATGCTGCACCAACACTACCCACACTATGTATCTCTGCCTCTGTCCAATGTTGAGAAGAGAATGGGAGGGGAGAGGAAAGCAGAACTATACATTGTCTAAAACATGGGCAGACAAAGTGGTAGAATTAACACAGGATGAAGAGCAAAGAAAGGAGGAGGAGCAGGCCCGTGAAGAAGAGAGAAGAAAAGCACAGAATGAGGGGTTTAAAGCGAGGGTGGAGGGGACAGAGTTGCAGGAAGACAAGTGAGGGATGAGATGAAAGAAAGGCCAGAGAGACGGGGGAGGACAGTTGCCTTGCTTCAGCAGTAACGTGAACATCACTATCATGTCTTCTGACATATTTCACTAAAAAACTGGCTAGTAGAGAGAAAGTGAGTGTGATCGTCGACAGAGGAGCTGTGTGTATGAAATGACAGCAGTTCAGCACAGAATCTTGTTGAGTGGAATGTGCCTCTGCATTTTTCCTCTCTTGAGTCTGAGGAGCTTCTGAGAGCCTTACATCCACTTTGCAGCTGTTTGGTAGAATAAGCTGGGATGATGCTGTAGCCTACAGCTTCAGTAGAGTCACACTTCACTAAATCCTTACAGGCATTTGTGGACATTTAGGTGGTGATCAGCTGGTCAATGTGTCCATGATGCATTGATGGAAAATGTGTCATCTGTAGCAGTGAATGACAATTCCTGTATTTTCTATGAAGGGCCGTGTGGGACATTATTCAGAATTACCTCTCAGATTCACATATGAAACCAATATCATTCACACACACACAACTGAAATGCTTTCACAAACACAAGGAAAATGCTCTTACACAAACAACTGAAGTTATTATACCCACACACAACTGAAAACCAATCATACACACAACTGAAAACCATACACGCACACAACTAAAAACCATTCACACACACAACTGAAAACCATTCATACACACAACTGAAAACCATTTATTCTATTCTATTTTATTCTATTCTATTCTATACCATAAGCAAGTGCAGCAGTGTAGTTTGCAACAGGAATATGCAGTAAATTGAATCTACTGCTGAGAAGACAACAATTCAAAAACTTCTGTTATATTGTAGGCAGCTGGATTTGCTTGAGTATTTTGAAGATGTCAAGTCAAGTCAAGTCAATTTTATTTATAGAGCCCATTATCACAAAACATGGTTTGCCTCAGAGGGCTTTACAGTGTATGACATCCCTCTGCCCTTAGACCCTCACATCACCCAAGGAAAAACTCCCCCACAAGAACCCCTGAACGGGAAAAAAAAAGGAAGAAACCTCAGGAAGAGCGGTAGAGGATGATGAGGGATCCCTCTTCCAGGACGGACAGACGTGCAATAGATGTCGTAAATAACAAATGAAATACAATTATGGCAAAAAAGGAAAGAGAAAGAGAGAGGGGAGGAGAGGTTGAGAGAGGGTGAGAGAGGCACGGCAATAATAGAAACAGATGTATGTCATATTACAATAATGATAGGTGTGAAATTATTAATTGCACTGTATGATGATGTTGAGGGAGATGATAACAGTCTCATGCATATGCTGATAGGGAGGTGTCCAAAGGCAAGATCATAGCATCGGCGCAACCAGGACCAGACCACGATCAGGGCGAGCGGGGGGCACAGTATCAGTACAGCCACAGCACGGCCAGGATCCAAGAAAACTAGGAAACAAGGGAGCAGGAATGCTCCCGAGAGGCAACAGGATTAGCGTAGTGCAGTTCAACAGACCCAGGCTCTGTAATCGCGAGCCCCAGGTAGTGACAGTACCACATGGCTATCACAGATGTAAGGCTAAGCTAAACTACTGAGGCTAAGTTAAGCTTGCAAACAGCTGTCACAGATATAAGGCTAAGCTTAGCAGTAAGCGTAATGCAATAGACAGACAACAACAGACATGCATGATTTTCCGATGGCGGCATTGAGAGAAGGAAAAGAAGCTCAGCGTATCAAAGGAAGTCCCCCGGCAGGTTAAACCTATGTCAGCCTAACTATGGGCTGGTCCAGGCAACCTGAGCCAGCCCTAATTATAAGCTTTATCAAAGAGGAAGGTCTTAGGTCTACCCTTTAAAGTTGACACGGTGTCTGCCTCCCTGACCGAAAATGGAAGTTGGTTCCATAGGAGAGGAGCGTGGTAGCTGAAGGCTCTGGTTCCTATCCTACTTTTGGAAACTTTGGGAACCACAAGTAACCCTGCATTTTCAGAGCGCAGAGATCTTGAGGGTTGGTAAGGAACTATGAGCTGTGACAGATAGGATAGAGCCTGACCATTCAGAGTTTTGTAAGTAAGGAGGAGGATTTTAAAATCAATCCTGGATTTTACAGGGAGCCAGTGCAGAGAAGCTAAAACAGGAGAAATATGATCCCTTTTCTTGCCTCCCGTTAGAACACGAGCAGCAGCGTTCTGCACCAGTTGGAGAGACCTAAGAGATTTGTTGGGGCAACCAAATAATAGGGAGTTACAGTAATCCAGCCTAGAGGTGACAAATGCATGTACTAGCATTCAGCATCTGTTTGAGACAGGATATGTCTAATTTTTGCGATGTTACGCAAGTGAAAGAAAGCAGTCCTTGAAGTTTGTTTTATATGGGAGGCAAAAGATAAATCTTGATCAAATAAAACTCTGAGATTTCTTACAGTTGAGCTAGAGGCTAAGGTAATGCCATCTAGAGAAATTACATTGTTGGAAAAGGAGCTTCTGAGGTGTTTGGGGCCAATAACAATAACTTCAGTTTTGTCTGAATTCAACATCAGGAAATTATGGTTCATCCAGGCTTTTACATCCTTAAGACATGTTTGAAGTCTAGATAGCTGATCAGTTTCATCTGGTTTCATAGATAGATATAATTGTGTATCATCAGCATAACAATGGAAATTTATAGAGTGTTTTCAAATTATGTTGCCTAGAGGAAGCATATATAAAGTAAAAAGGATTGGTCTAAGCACAGAACACTGTGGTACTCTGAAGCAGACCTTAATATGCGTGGAGGATTGATCATTGATGTAAACAAATTGGGAATGAACTGATAAGTATGACTTAAACCAGGCTAGTGCCATTCTTTTAAGGCCAATTTAGCGTTCCAGTCTGTGCAGTAAGATCTGATGGTCAATGGTGTCAAATTTGGCACTGAAATCTAATAGAGAGATCTAATTTTTGCTAGTGCCGTTTCTGTACAATGATGAACTCTGAAGCCTGACTGAAAGTCCTCGAATAAACTATTATCTTGGAGAAAGTCACAGACTTGATGAGCAACCACTCTCTCAAGGATTTTAGAAATAAAGGGGAGATTAGATATCGGTCTATAGTTAGCTAAAATCTCAGGATTGAGAGTGGGCTTCTTTAGAAGAAGTTTAATGACAGCTACTTTAAAGGACTGAGGTACATAGCCCGTTAATAAAGACACATTGATTATATCTAATAAAGAGTTGTCTAATAAGGATAAAGCTTCCTTAATTGGCCTAGTTGGGATGGGGTCTAGCAGCCATGTTGATGGCTTAGTTGCAGAAATCAAAGTGTAGAGTCGATGAAGATCAATGGGGGAGAAACGGTCCAAATAAATTTCAGGCCTTGCTGCCATATCCAGGCTACCTGTGTCCGGGGTTACGTCAGGTAAGGGCAAGAGGTGATGGATTTTATCTCGAATAGTTATAATTTTATCATGACAGAAACTTATAAAGTCATCACTGCTTCGGGCCGGGGGAATACAAGGCTCTATGGAGCTGTGACTCTGAGTCAGCCTGGCTACAGTGTTGAAAAGAAACCTGGGATTGTTTTTGTTTTCCTCAGTTAATGATGAGTAATAGTTTGCCCTGGCATGGCGGAGGGCCTTCTTATACATTTTAAGACTATCCAGCCAGACTGAACGGGACTCTTCCAGGTTGGTTGAATGCCAATGTCTTTCAAATTTTCGAGATATTTGTTTCAATTTGCGGATCTGGAGTTTAAACCATGGAGCTAATTTTCTTTGTTTCATTATTTTCTTCTTGAAAGGTGCAACAGAGTCGAGAGCTGATCACAGTGAGCCAGTAGCATTATCGACGAGACAGTCAATTTGAGAATGACCTAAGTTAGTAAGAGTATTCCCATTCGCTGTAAGACATGGTAATGATGTCAAAGCAGAAGGAATCAGTTTCTTAAATTTAGCCACTGCTGAATCAGATAGACATCTAGAATAATAACTCTTGCTGAGAGGCTTGTAGACGAGTAATAAAAAAATTTAAAGTTATCTCAGGATAGAATCTCAGGAAAGACTAATAAATCTGCAATATCGATGCCGTATGCGAGGACTAGATCGAGGGTGTGATTGTAGTGGTGGGTGGGTTTATATACACACTGACTGAAGCCAATGGAATCCAAAAGCGTGGAGAAATCAGACTATCAATATTAACATCCATGTGAATGTTAAAATCCCCTACGATAATAATGTTGTCTGATTTAAGCACTAAACTTGATATAAGCCCAGAGAATTCAGATAGAAATTCAGAGTATGGGCCAGGGGCGCGGTACACTATAACAAATAGAATTGGATGAGAACCCTTAGAAAGTTGTTAAGGTCACACAAGCTCAGACTTTCAGTCATTAGATGACTCACTTATGACCCGAAAGACTCTCAAAGTTAGAGCTCACGTGACCTCAGCAACTTTTTTTTCTTTAAATAAACAAAGAGGGAGAACTTATGGGTAATAACTGCAAAAGTTGCTACAGATGTAGATCTGTGACCTGATGACCTTTCTGCCTTTTGTCTGTCAGGGTTAGTTATCCGGGACGCTGGCAGCCCTGCTGTGCACAGCTCCTCCTGGCCTCATTGGAGAAAGCAGGGAGTTAGTGACCCTTTAATGAGTTCCCCTGGGTCACATTTATATCATCAAAGCAAATAATTAGTACATACTAACACTTATAAAATTCCATAAGTAAACCAAAACCAAGGGTGAGCTGACCTTACTATTAAGTATTTGATGTATCGATAGCCTCTGCTGTAGAGCTTCACAGTTGTCCACAAACTATAAAACACATCAGTTATCAACTCTGTTGTACTGGGAGACATGTTCCTTCATTGCCATCAACACACACACTGTAGTTTATTTGGACTCAATTCGCACTCACCATCCTGCTGACACAAATACACACCAAATGTGGATTAATCCATTGCTGAAAATAGTCCTCAACATATGCACTATTACTTCCTTTGTTAACACTGCAGTGAGTAGCTATTTTATAACACATATTCTTAAAAAAGAGTAACTATATTTATATAACATTTAGACCACCAGATACTTAAGTTTTGGCCTTTTCACAGGATATATCAACACTAAATATTATTGCAGCCTGATTCTTAAGTTTTTCATTGTTGGAAAGATGGCTTTTAATTAAACTAGGTCAGCAATGCAGTGGAGCGATGCGGATACTTTTGAAACTGGTCTTAAATGACCAAAGAAAAAAAAATGACGCTTTTGCTCAAGAGGTAAAAACCTTAAACTACAAGAATGCACTGCGCCACAGGAGGCCAATAAGTGCTCCTACTGGTGGGTGATGTAATGCAAGCTTGTCATGTGAAACAATGGCAGCCGGCCGGCAAGAAACAATCTCCTATGAGAAGGTGTTTTGTGAAAACGGTGAGAAAAAGACATATTCTTGGTTTATATTTGATCTGCGCTGCTTAGTTTTACTGTCTGGTCAACTTTTATTTTATGTTATGTTTTTTTTTATTTTCAAGTAGTAGTATGTACTAGTAGAAGTAGTATGTCGCTCACTTCCTGTTGACAAATCAAAATGTGTTTCTAAAAACGTTTTAGGTGAGATATATGCAGTATAGCAACAGAATCTTTATTTTTGTACAATCAGTACTGCCAAGTTTTTCCATTTAATTGAATTTTGGGAGAGAGAGAGAGAGAGAGAGAGAGAGAGAGGCAGGTCTGTTTCTTGTTCAGTTTCTATACTCTTTGTGTCCGTGGTGGTGGGTGCTGGGCAATATGGAAGTACAGCCTGTAGTTCAAGCAAAAGCCCCAGAGCCAGAAAAACTCCTTCAGATGACGTCTTTTGCATCAGTTTACATCATCCGGCAGATGATTGTTTGACTAGAAGGGGGAGTAGGAGATCCAGGCACTGGTCAGATGGAGGGGAGTTTACCACAGCTTATCTCCACTTACTAGCCACATTGTTTTGATGCAAAGCTGGTTGGAAATCAGTATCCCGTTTACAAATTGTGTTGCACAGTGTAGAGCAGACACTGCATACAGACGTAATGCCTTCATAGAGGACGTTCAGTTAGGACTTTCACCGAGACCTATTTCTGTGTGCTCAGCTCCTGAGGCACGGTCGATGGATAACTGCCCTCATTTTTACACATTACACGTTCATGATCAAAAGCAAGACTTGTTGTTTAACCATTTGAGACCTGAACAAATTGTCTTGATTTCTTTTCAAAACATGGGGAGAAGGCAAAGTAAAGAAAAAAAGTACAAGAAGATAAAAAAAGGAAAAAAAGAAAAAGAAAGTTATAAAAAAAATATATAATAATGATGATGACCTTGAAAAAGAGCTTAAAATCATAATAACTGTGTAACATAATTTTGAATATGTAATCATCATTAATCATATAGTTTTTTCTAGATTTTTTAGCTTTTTCAATATGAAATAATTTTCTAAATCTAATCTAAATTATTTTTTGCAGTCCTTCAAACATTTATCATCAAGTCTCTCACTGCCTTTTCCCCCATGTTTATTAAAGAAACAACACAAATGTGCTTAGGGAGTCAAACATTTAAATACTTGTAAAAGGTGTCCAAAAGTAGCACAAGAAGAGTGATGTTGCTCCAGGTTTTCAGAGGTTAAATATTATTTATATTTAATAAATGTTTCTCATGTGACATTCGAGTGGAAATGACTGGAATGAAACAGAACACTGTAAGAGAGCTAAGATGGCATGGATGTGTTCCGTGTGCAATAAGTTTGAACTTTAGCTCTTCCAGGCTTCATTCCCACCCAGCTGCCCTTTAAAGCCCTCATTCCAGCACATTCTCCTCCTGCTGCTGCTCTGGCTCGCTCATTTCTCTCCTATACCCATAATCCCATCCCCCCTCATCCAACCTCAACCCACACACACATGACAACGTCTCTGTGGCATCCCCTTGCTCCCACTTGACATGTCATTTGTTAGAAGGCAAAACACATGCACATAAGCCCACACTTGCTAATACACACACAGACACACACACATACATACTTATACACACAAACATGCGTGCAGTGACAGCTGTCAGTCAGCCCCAGGGTGTCATGGCAACAGCTTCCCAGCTAAATGTGGTGAGAGATGAGATGTGTCCAGTGTCAGGACAGACCGGTGCTGTCTAAACACTGCTGTCACAGAGCTGCAACATACATTGTCATGAAGCCTGAAATATACATCATGGCACAGTTTCTCACATTGATCGACAGGTCTGGAGATGATCAAAGACTGGCAGCGATTCCATTTTTCACCATAAAAAAAAAATTGTTAATCAACGCTTGCAGCTGAAAACACTATTGTTTTAACTAATACAATGAGACTAATCCAGGTCCTAGAAATCAGAATCAAGGTGACAAGTTGTATCAAAAATTCATTTTGAAAAATTGGTTTAAAATGTCATTTGAAATGCTCGAAATCTTTATTTGTGGTCTCTAGACAGTCCCCATCTGAGGGGAGTCCTGCAGGGAACTGCTGTGAGGAGTGTGTGGTGCCGGCCCGGCAGCTACTTGCTCCGCTGTCGTTCACCGGCTAATAAGTGGCGCAAACGTTAGCTGCTAACAGCCACTGCGGCCATGAACAAACAAATCCATCAACAACTCCACCATCCACAGTCACACACACATACAACTAATTATTTGAGCTACAGCCACAACTTGTAACAACAGCTGACGCTGCTCCATTGTTTTTCAGGTCGTCCAAGAAACATCCTTGTGCAGACTATTTACGGGAGCATACAGTCAGTCGGCGCTCCAGTCTCATACTGCTGCTCAAATGGCATTAGAAAATAATTGCACGCCAGGCCGTTATTGGCCGTTCTATTCTTCTCTCCTATCCTCTCATTTTGAGTGCCAATAGTACACCACTGACATTTTTGTCTCGTCCCATCTCGTCAACGAAAATGAAGCAGAGTCCATCTTAGTTTTCGTTACCAAGATCTACTTTTAGCTCGACATCGTCTCATTTTGGTTATGGAAGAAATAGTCCTTGACAAATAATTTTTATCATAATTTTTTTCAATGAAATTAACACTGGTACAGACACTCCCAAAAATACTTTAGTACTGTAATGAAGTATTATTACTTGAAGTAAGAGGGAAAGTAAATGTAGCCTGAGTTAACAGAGACAGATGTTGAACACCTCTGTGTTCACTGTTACCGCTGAGCCAGGCCTCAGGGTTTGTGGAGCCAGCTCACACAGGGAGAGCCTGACTGTGTGGAACTTGGAGGTACAACCCTCTTCCCCCCTGCCTCTGCTGTTTTTATCGTTACTTTGCTGCTTCTTTCCACACAGAGTGCCCAGAGTTGCTCTGACACTCCCAGAGTGTACTGCTCTGGATAATCAAACAGTTCATTCCAACAGCAATCCGAGTTTACCAATGGTCCACTTTGTGCCAGAGTGCGCTCTGGCACTCAGAGGGATTATTTCCAAACACAACCTAATGAAAAGAGCATTGAGGGATTTCAGTTTGGTATGTTAAATTTGTATCAGCTGACAGCTGACTTTGAGTTTTTGATTGGCTTTATTTGGCTTTATCCATATTAGATGATATGGATTGGGGATAACCATGCCCAAATCAACACAGCTTCAGGAAACTGTGAAAAAACTAAAATGGTAAGATTTTAAATTTGATCTTTTTTGATGCTTTTGATTATGCATCTAAGAGCCTAAATTACATATAAATAAAGTTTTGGGTTATTTGGGTTCCCAGAGGCTGTAATAAATTGAGTTAATCATCCTGCCTGGCTGAGGTCCAGGTCCAGTGGGTTCTGTTTGCAGTGCACTGTACATGCATTTACACATCTTTTCTGAGCCAGATAAGATATCCAGATACAGATTTCATATTTAATACCATATTGTGAATAGGATCATAGTTTCTTTCTCTCTCACACCTCTCTGTGCATGTATAACATGATCACAGCGGCACAGTGGGCAAATTGTACAATGTAAAAAAAGTCGTACTGTATTTTTGTCTGCACTTTGATATTGCTGTTCCATTTCTCTCTCTCTCTCTCTCTCTCTCTCGCTCTCGCTCTCTCGCTCTCTCTCTCTCTCTCTCTCTCTCTCTCTCGCTTGCTCCTTCCTCCTCTCTCCTTGTCTCCAGTGATCATCCAATAATAGCACAAATTATGCACAGCTGGTATTAATCAACACTGTCTAATTAGCACCTCAAAGCCACCTGGGTAATTGCCAAAGAAGAAAAAAAAAAAAAGCATGAGGGAAAACATGGCTGCCTGTTTCACCATCTCAGCCAGTGCGTGCTGATCTTGTAGGCCGGATTCAGTTTCATCTCAATCTGAAGTGGCTTCGTGGGAAATGTTTCTCCCACATCATTGTACCAACAAGTCCAGATTTAGAACAGTCCCACAGCAGCGATGGCTGATGACTACTCTCTGCGCATGAAAAGAAGCCTTTATGAGTTGTGCAAAAAGTGGCAGCATGGGTGTGAAAATTCCTTGCTAATTTTACATTTTCACAATCAAAGCACATCTTGCAACACAAACAGAGCAGCACTTTAATGTAAAAGTAGCAAGAAATGTTAAATAAAATTACATTAAAGTCATGTTTGTTGTTAAAGGGAATGCCACTAATTTCACACAGTTAAATGGTCACATTGAATACACCTTAGTGTTTGAGTTGTAGTATAAGAGTTTTAGTATATCCTCTGGTTCTGTATGCCCCTTTTTTTACAGCTTTATTTGACAAAAACATGTACAAAATATGTCAGGTGAACAAGCACACAAACAGTTAATCGGCATTCTGCATCGATCATGATGATAATAATAAATATAATATCAATACATATATCAGTAATCTCTAATTTAGGTTATCGTGCTTTAAATAACTCTGATATCACTCATTATTTTACCCTTCAAGATATGATCTGTTATTATGATGATATAAGTAACAAATATTTGACCTATGTAGTTCATTTTTTTATCTCAATGGGGAAAATTCTTTATCCACAGGTTTACAAACCCCTTTCCATCTTTTCTTGATTGATTTCAACTTAACACTTTCCTCTCTTGCTCTAATAAACAAACAAACAAAAAAAGCAACAGATTTTTATACTATTACAAAAACATTTTTGGCAAAACCCCTTTATGAGATATGAATATGAATTATTTTTGTTTTCTTGCTTAAGTTTCTGTCAATGCTCTATATGCACTTTATATGGTCTGAGAAATTAACCCTAATGATGTCATGGTGATGTCATCAGAGTTACCACCTCGAGCTTGAAAGCTACAATTTGTAATGAGGAGTGCAGGATACAAACTGAGGGGGTAAAGTTTGAAAGATTGAGCAGGAAGGGGGATCTAAAGAAAAGATGCCAATGAGTTGCACTATGGGAAAGGTAGGATACACCTTTCCAGCACAGAGCATGACCAGGTGCCCGTTCAACTTTAACCACTTTCTCCAGTTTCTCTGTTAATGTAATTTTATGATACAACATTTTTACTGGCCAGGTGGTACAGTGGTTTGATCTGTTGCCTCTGCAAGAGGGTTCACACACTTCTGTGTGGAGTTTGCACGTTCTCTCAGTGTCATTGTGGGTATTCTGTGTGCTCTCCAGCCTCCTCCCACAGTCCAAAGATAAGCAGGTTAACTGGTGACTCCAAACTGACTGTAGGTGTGAATGGTTGTATGTCTGAGTGTGTCAGCCCTGTGATAGTCTGGACACCTGTCCAGTGTGACCCCGCCTCTTGCCTAATGACGGCTGGGATAGGCTTTAAACCATAAACCCCTGAACCAGGATAAGCAGTTACGGACATCGAATGAATACATTATTTGTGGTATGAAACAACAAAAGTTTTCATCCAAACATCCAAAGCTAGAAAGTTTCTGTAATAATTAGTTTTTTAGTTTATCTCGTATCTGTCCCACATTGGTGAATGGACCTGCACTTTGTATAGCCTACACTCATACGTAGTCCTTCCAACACTTAAATTGCTTTCACACTATGAGTCACATTCACTTATTCACACACACATTCTCACACTGATGGCCAAGATTACTTTACAAGTTGCCACCTGCTGAAACACTCATACGCATGCAGTGGAAACTTTAACATGTTGACTGGAGAAGCTGGGGATCGAAGTACCAACCATACGAGTAGTGGTCAACCCGCTCTACCTCCTGAGCCGCAGCTGTTAATGGCAGTGTGTGTGTGTATTGCTATATCAGGCAGTAACAGAAGCAGAGCAGATGCATGAGGGTTGTGTAATGCCCACAACTGCAAAATAGATAGCCTTTTTGGGGTTCTATTGTCAATTGATTTCTTTAAATAGATCTTATTAAGGCCCTCATATTGTGTGGGAACAAGGCCCAGGCCTTCTGCTAGATTAGACATTCACTCAGCAAAATATCAGTCTGTTACCAGGAGTGGAAAATGTCACATAATGTTTGTGTGATGGTTCAATGATTGGTAATCAATAATGTCTATCAGCAGTTTGATGGGTCTAATATCACACAGAGCATTTCTCTATACACAGGTAAATGGTATTATAAAGAAACTCAGAAACTGTCATTGAAAGCTGAGGTTGTCCCAGGATGTGTGTTCTGTTGATTCCTAATTTGATGTTTTTTGGCCACCAGTTTGGTCTAATAGTGGCCTGTCTGGACTGTGAAACAGGAGACATAATGCTAACACTGAAATGCAGAACTCCTAAGCCTCTGAAAACTTGACTACAGGAAATAGAAGATAAATGAATGAATGTTAAATGCCAAAGACATGAAAGCAGCAGTAGAAAAAAGGTTGACCCGCATAGTAGCCGACTCGGCAGTTGTATAACATGTCAGCCATCACACACAGCAGTCAGAGCTGTGTTTGAATCCTACTGTATCATGTCTCTCAGTGGTAGAAAGAGTATTTCTAGCTGCTCAGAGTGCACAATTGCAGTTTTGTCCATGGCTTTCCCTTGGAAAATGTGCGAGCAGTCTCAATAGGTATTGAATGGGGTTAGCTCTCCAAAGGCCTGTGAAGGTTTGAGGAGGAGCGCAGTCTACAGGACAAGGTGACCCACTTACTTGAAAAAACCATTTCCTTCCCCTCTTTCTCTCTCAATCCCTCGCTCCTGCACTCCATTTACATCTTTCTCTTTAATCTCCTACGCTGTGGTTTTGTCTCGGGCTCTCTGTCTCCTGGCTTTAGTCAAACTGTGTGCAAGATGCCCGCACAAGAACAGATAAAACTTGCAACCTGTTTGTACATGCACTGACTGAAGACATTTAACCCATTGCTCTGATTTATTTCAAAAACATAAAAAGACATGGCCCAAGACTTAGCAAAAAAATTAAAAAAAAAAAAAAAGCCTAAAAAATGCACTTTTTTAAAATAAAATTTTTGGTAATTTATTTTTTACAGTTTTGCAAAGCAAATATTTTTTGGTCACAAAGCAAAGTACCAGTTTGACCTTTCTTTTTTCATTTCTTTGTTAAAAACTTTTAAGAGGTCAAATGATGAGCTGATTTAAGATGATATTGAAGACAGATTTGACAGTGTGTCTCAGCCTGATCTCACAGGCTGTCCCTGAGGCTTCACTTCATATGAAAAGTGATTTTTATGTTTGTGCAGCCATCCGGCTGGATGTTTCTGAGTCATTTCATAGTTCAGACACATGCAGTGTTACGGAGTAACCAGTTACATGTAACTAGTGGCAGTTATCAAATTTAAAAATAATGTAACTGTAATCAGTTACACTTACTGAGAAAAAATATGTAATTGAATTACATTCACTGATCAAAATATTGGTGATTACAAAGGGTTTACATATGAAAAAAATTCAAATTCAATATGTTGAATAAAACATTCAGTCTGTTGCTTTACATTGCGAGCTAGCCCATGTGTAAAACATTTCTCAGAGGAGAAGAGAATCAGAAAGTAATCAAATATAATGAGATACATTACTTTGATTAAGTAATTAAATTAGTTAAGTAACCTGTTACATTTTTAACAGGGAATCAGCAGTCTGTGACCTATTATATTTTAAAGGTAACTTCCCCAACATACATTTATTTAATCTTGCTGGTTTGTAATCAGACTAAATTATAAAGTAAAAGAAAAAGGACACCAGCACTGTGAAATCAAGAACTTCTGTGTTTAGTTAGAATAAAAACTGCATACTTGTGCTCCTTGATGGCAGGTGTTTTCCCAATTTATCATTCCATCTGTTGTGCAAAGTGCTGTTATGAAAGTCGACCACTAAGTGGCGCTACGTTATCATATTAGGCACATGATCCAGCACCACTGCTGTCCTTTCAGCACTGTGGATAGATGAGGGAGTGATTGATCACTTCAATGTGATGCAGATCTTTCTATTTCTGTATTTTAAATTTTACATACATACATGTGAATGCAGCCTGCATTGGTCCATTCATATTTAACAACCAGCACTGAATCCAAATTTCTCTGGAGGACGTGACTGTTCATGCTATACTGATCCTCCTGTTTTGACGTCATCATTTTGTATTTTGATATATTTTTCTTCTCTACTACTGCAGAGTAGCGGGTAGCTCTCTGTGTGGTCTTCAGTGTCTTGTCTCTTACCCAGCAGCCACTGCAGCTCTCTAGGTCAGAGCCCTCCCATATTCTGCCCCACTTATTCCAGCAAGACACGTGCCTGCTGGCCTCTAAATATCTCAGCATAATTGGTTTGTGTGTGTGCGCACGTGTGTGTGTGTGAGATCCATATGCACGAATATAGAGAAGCTGTGTGTCAGTGTGTGTGTGTGTGTGTGTGTATGTATATGTGTGTATGTGTGTTTCAAAGATAATTTGAGTAGGCTCGTATTGTTAATTTCTTTTTTCTTTTTTTAACTTAATTTACAATTTTTAATATTTTGTGTGAAATTATTCTATTGCCACTTTAAAAAATATGGCAGGTATGTCAAGAAAATTGCTTAGCAACACTCTAAAACTAAAACTTCATAAACTGCCTTTTTCCTGTAGGATCTGTTGAATCAGGTGTCTCTGTTACTGTACTCACTAAATGTAAATCAGATTTCCTAATTGTGCATCAGCCTCCTGTCCTTACCAGTAGTGTTTTTGTCCCCACTCCTTCAGTCCCAGCAGTCATGGTGAGGCAGTAGGCACCAGACGGAAGCTGTACAGTGCGGTCCCTGGGAGACATTTTGTGGTGGTTCGTCCCTACACCGCCCAGGCCGAGGGAGAGATCAATCTCTACAAGAGTGACAGGGTCAAAGGTGAGACTGACTTTGTTTTGTTGTGGTGGTTTACTTGTGTTTTACACCACTCAGTGTGTTTACATGCACAGTTAGTGGAGCTACAGTTATAGCTCCATTTGGTCATTTAATTGGATTTGTCCCAGTATACAAGCACCGACGGAGTATCCATTTATTGATGGAAGTATGTCCCACCCCTCCATGGCGGGTGGAGATCTGCCCCCTTTCAGCTATTTGCAATAAACCTGTACTATTTATAGAGTCTATGATACAGACAGTTTCCCAATTATAACTGTTTATCTGCAATAACTTTGTTTTTTACTGGATTTCTTCTAAAAATGTATGCTGTTCAACTTCTGGGTCAAAGCCCTGTAATGGGGACTATGGAGCATGTGCACAACACTTTGGCCAGTTCAGGTCCGCGCAAGGACTACACATGAAAGAGTAAATTGACCTCCTTCAGCATTATTTAGGTGCGTTAGTCTGACTTTGAGAAGTACGATTTCAGTAACACTTACATGTTTACATGTATTTTATAAGTCCAATTTTAGTCCGACTAACACAATGATTCCACTTTTTCTAACATCATGTAAACACACTGAGTGACGAGTTTAAAGGTTCAAATTTGAACATAGTGAGTCTACATCTAATTGCACTGTGTCTAAAGAGTCTGATCAAAAGGGGACCATCTTCTTAAGGAAATATCATGAATTTAATAGACAAGCAACAGAAAAAAACGCAATAATTCCACTTTTCCTAACATCATGTGAACATACTGAGTGAAGAGGGTCATATCCTGACAAGAGTCCTGACCTCTGTCCTGTTCAAGTGTCAGTAAGTCAACAGCACACACACATACTTACCACAGTGTGTGAACTTGCACCTCAAACAAGGTGCAGAAGGTACTCAGATATTTCTCCTCAGCTGCAGTGTGTCAACACCACTGTGTGGGAATAACCACTCAGGGTTCAGTTGTATGTCACAAGGGTGTTTGTTTTAGTCACTGACCAGCTCTGATGATTAATCCAAGTTTTCAAGAATGTTATAAAAAGGATCCCTGCAAAGATAAACCTTTATATTTAACCAGAAACAGCCCCGAAATCACTTTCACCAAACCCAGCAGACCCCTTTTGAAAAAACATAATTTTAGTGTGTAGAGCTGAGGGTGTTGGTGTGAGGGTCTATGATTCATACTGGTTCTCACCTGATACCCCTCCGTGGCCCTGTGCTTTATTTTCAGGGTTTTGTTTTGTTTTCATAGATCTGGGGATTTCTAAATTAATAAGGCTTTTTCCTGATCCCTCTCAAAGCCCCATTTATTACTATTATGAAAGTATTTTGGTACTATTATAAGGTGCTCACACCTTGGCAGGTGTGATGGTTACTATCACCTGCCTTTCCAGTGTTGATTCATGTATGCTCTATTGAAGGTCTGATCGACCTAGATGGAAGTATGTTTATTTATTGTCCGTAACCACTGCAAGGCTTTTGGGGGGGTTGGAGCCAGTCATTGGTCATGAGGTGGGGTACACCCTGGACAGGTCACCAGACTATCGCAGGGCCAGGACACATAAAGACAGACAACCATTCACGCTCATAGTCACACCTACAGGCAATTTAGAGTCACCAATTAAGCTGACCTGCATGTCATTGGAATGTGGGAGGAAGCCGGATAATCCAGAGAGAACCACTGTGCCGCCACATACATGGAAGTATGTGGAGATCTTAATTTTGGACTTATAAGGCCTTTCCACCCCCAAGCTGTGCATATTAAAATTACAAATATAAAATACACCTGATGGAAACAAGGCAATTTTGAAAAAGCTCCCATTTATCGCAAAAAAGTTTTTACGCTCACAAGGTGGTATTTCAGGCAATTTAAAAAAGCCATATTTTGTAAAACTGCAATAGAAACACTTTTTCACTTTAATAGGTCAAATGACGAACAACTAAGAGTCAGAGAGTTGCTACAAGACGTGTTATTGCATCGCAAAACTCTTCAAAAGTTGAGCGAATCATCCAACATTACTCTGTGAATCGTGGACTATCACCTCCCAGAAATCCCTCATATGTAGCCTTATATGAGGGGCTCACCTTTCCATTATGGCTCCATAACATGCCTACGTGGCCTTGGATTAGAAATAATGACAGTTAGTGCGGTGGCTGCAATAGAAATAAAGCTTCTAATGTTTTGAACATCCATCGCCGTGTTAATTGGTATGTTATCAGAGGAGAAGTCGCAGAACATCACTCAGTGGAAATGCATCGAAATGATAAAAAAAAATGATAAATTGTTTTTTATCAACAAACCTTTCTAAGACTATGCTTGGTAGAGCAGTGGTCATTCTGCATCAGCATGCATAGAGGAAATCCGCTCCTAATAAACAATCTCGCTTATGTGTTGTGTTCTCTTTTAACTTTTCTGTCCAATGTCAGTTTAACATAACAGCACTAGCATAGCCTAATTAACTAACTTAAACAAGTAAACAAAAATTACTCTTAATAGCAAAATATAACTGTGATCCAGACGGCCATCACTCTCTGCAGTTTCATTTTAGGAGCAGGTTGTTAAATAAACAAAACGAGTGAAGTGGCAGCTAGTACATTTTCTCCCAGGATTACATTGCTGCTAAACTGGCAATGTACACACAACACAGCTCTGTCCATGGGCAAATAATCAGTTGATTTATCATTAATGATGCATAACATGAAATGCACTGAAAAGTACAATCAGTGCTTTGGAAATTACTGAGTATATCACAGGCCAAGTGCAAAAATCACCACAGACATCCCCATGCTGTGAGACCTCGCTGCTCTAAAACACTCATAGGATCACAACAGTAACAATGCAGGCTAAAACAGGCCTGACTGTTAACAAACCAGACACTTTAAAAGAGGCATCCTAAAGTCGTTACACACACAGCAAGTGCACACGGTAAAATACAACTATCAACAGGTAGACCCACACAGCCACTAAATAAAGTGGATTTGTTTTTCACTCACCACAGCTGAAGGGGCACTGCTGGAGACACTGAGGGCAGTGGAAGTCCCACCCAAATAGTAAAATTACTCAGTGTCACAAATGTGTCCAGTTTGTTGTTCAGCTGTGGCAAAATCTCAGGCCAAGGCACACTAACAAGTTGCGTTCATTTTCGTCTCCCAAAGGTGCTTTTGGTCCTGTGCTGCGATTTGCTAGTCAGCAAGACTGGACAAAGCGGAGCAAAGTCTACACATTGGCAGTAAATGTGAAATTACTTTCTGTTAACCCTGACTGTGTGCTGGTGCACATGGGTGCTCAAGCACCTGTGCATAGAGGAAGCATGTTTTCACATCTAACTGTGTGAATTAAGAGTTTATTTCAACCAAATTTAAGTTGCTGTTTGTTGGCACAGTGTTTTACAATGAGTAAATGACTGTTAATTTAACCCCTTGAGACCTGAGTAAATTAGCTTGATTTCTTTAAGATTCATAGAAGGAAGGCAATGAGCAACTCAACAAGAAATGACCCCATAATAAGCAACAAATTGATGAAAAGTTACAAGAAAATTACCTTTTTTTGCTGATTTTCTATCAGCAAAAAACCAACCAAACCAAAAACGAACTAGGAAATAGCCTGGAAATATGCAAAAAAAAATGATTATAATCATAAATATAGTTTCTGGACATTTTCTCTTTTTTTAAAAAATAGTTTTCTAATATGATATCTTAATCTATAATACTACTTGATATTAAATTTTAGTCTACTTTATTGTTTTACTTAAATCATCAGAATCTTCAAACTGAGTTGTAACAAAAACTGTCAAATAAAAGTAGGGCAGTAAAAAGTTCAACATATGCCCACAGAATGTAGCAGAGTAAAAGAATAAAGTATAGCATCAAGATGAAATACTCAAGTAAAGTAAAGTAATGTTGAGAACAAAGTGGCACGCCAGAAACACCAATGTACAATCTGCCTTCACCCCCCCCCCCCCCCCCCTGTGATTCGTGGCTGCCTTAGTTTCATGATTGTGTCTCAATATGAGATAACTGGAAATCAGACTGCAAATTACCATATCTGATGAAAATGACTCCCAAGGCTGTATGGGGTCTAAATACAGATGCAGAGAGATAACATGGTGCTCATCTGCAGACATAGAGAGCAGCCAGGTCTATGGCTTCAGTCATGGAGCACAAACTGCACTGTTTCAAGAAATCAAGGAGGACATGCTGCTCGCCAGAAACATCAATGTTCAATCTGCCTTCATGTGTAAATAAAATAATATGTGCCAGCAGTTTATTTCTCAAGTTATTAAATTACTCTCGCCACATAGAGTACAACTCCCTTATAGTATAATAAATAGCTACTACCTGCTGTATGTAGATCATGATAAAGAATCAGCCAGAGCTTGCTGGAATGTAATGGTATGATAAGATACACTACGATACGATGCGGTACAATACAGTACAATAGGACAGGATGTGATGCAGCACGGTGCAGTGTAGCATGGTGCGGTGAAGTACGCTGTGATACGATATGATATGGCACAATACGATACGGTACAATACAGTACAACAGGACAGAATGGGAGAGGATGTGGTATGATACGATATGATATGATATGGAAATGTGTATAAATCAGAGAGAATATTTCCATTTGATGGAATGATGAAGCCATAAAATAATAGTTTAAACATGTATGCACATACAGAAGTAGTGTAAACATGACAGAGTATCTTAAATAAAAAACTAAAACAAAGAAGATACAGACTTAATATGATGCTGTTAGTCAGTGTGGAATTACATGATTCTTTCAAATACAGAGCAACTTCCAGGGGAGAGGGGGACAACAGATGTTAACAAATTTAGAACAAAACAAACTGTGACATTTCAAAGGCCCTTAACTGTCACTTCTCAGGCATAAATCTGCAAAAATTGTGTTTTCAGATTTAATTACTTATACATGTCAAAAAAAAATCTTTTATTGGGTTTGAATGCATAATGTAGATAGATTATTTAAATGAAATCAAGCAGCTCAAGAAGGCAAAGACACACACCCCTGTCTACATCAGCTGAGCTGAGGTGAAGCAGGTGAACTGCTATAGGTTCCTTGATATTACTATCACTGAGAATCTATCTTGGTCATCACACATCACCACCCAGGTTAAAAGAGCTCAGAAAAGGCTCTACTTCCTACAGAAACTCAGGAAGGCTAAATTCCAGAGCAAGATCCTGGTTAACTTCTACAGAGGAGCAATAGAAAGCACACTGACTGGAAACATCACCAACTGGCATGGTTCATGCACGGCCCAGGACAGGAAGGCTCTACAGCGGGTGATTAAAACTGCCCAGAACATCACTGGTTCTCATCTACAGAGCATCAGTGACCTCGGTGAAGTGAGGTGTCTGCACAGAGTCCAAAAGATACTGAAAGACAGCAGCCACCCAGACACAGTCTGTTCACACTGCTGCCATCTGGAAAAAGATACAGAAGTATCCGCTGCAGAACCACCAGACTACAGAGCAGCTTCTTTCCCCAGGCTGTGAGACTCCTCACTCAACTCCTCCTTCAACCCCAAAAAGATGTAGCAGGATTTAGGATCAACTTTAATTTCAAACTACATTTAAGAAAAATGACAATAAAGTTACCTTGTACAATGAAAAAATAAAAATAAAAAACACATCAATTAGACTGTCCCAATTATGACCTAAGACCATTTTATGCACATCTAATTTATCACAAAGACTAAACATCTTTCACACAAACTGATTCTCAAGAGGAGCATTTTAGGACAACTGTGAGCTTGTCAACATGTGAAGGCATCATCTCCTCTGTGCTCCTGCAGTTCACTCTGTAAATGGATGACAACCTCTAACAGATGCATCCTATTTATTAGCTCAGTGATGGATACTGTCACATTCTTGCCCTGCAGTATTTTAAACACCTGACAGCCTTCCTGTGTGACACCCTTTACATCATGCTGCGATATACTGTAGGACACTTTGTATTTGTGGTAACCTTTGGCTTAATGCCGCTCGTTGTTCAAATGGCATTTAAATAAAGTGCTTTATATGATCTGTGGGAACGCACTGTTCTGTTCTTTTAGTTTATGCTCTGAAACCAATGTCATTTTTCATTATCTTTCTCCTCTCTCCCTCTGCTCCACTGTCTCTCCCCTCGGTCCAGTTCTGAGCATCGGAGAGGGGGGATTCTGGGAGGGCAGTGCCCGCGGCCAGGTGGGCTGGTTTCCAGCCGACTGCGTGGAGGAAATCCCGGCCAAGGCCACCGAGGAGAGGAGCTGTAAGTCTAATCACTTGGGGTTGGAGGTGGGACATTGACTTATGTAGGACACGCGCTGTTTGCCATCACCCAGTTTTTTGGAGAGAGAGGGAAACAAAGAACAGAAGCTAAGGCTAAATGGTGAAGCTTCCTGAGGCGCTCTGATGGCACGTGGCCTTCTTTCCTCCAGTGCATGAGCTGCATGTGTCTCTGTTCCTTTGTCTGCTCTCTCAGTCTCCCCAGGCGGTGGTGCACAGCGCTCAGCACTACATTGCCCTGCTAACTCAGCTGTGCTCTGATGTCCTCTGGGTGCAAGCTAATGAACATATCACGCCATGCTCCAGCCCCCATAAACATCATATTTTTCCTTGTCCTTGGAGTCTCTCTTGCTGTTGCAAGCGTGTCTGTGCTGTTTCGAGTGACTGCTGTCAGTATGTGCACAGTCTGAGAGGCAGCAGGGTTCAGACAAGGCCTGTCTTCCTTCTGTCTGTCCTATTGTCTTCCCTTCTCCACAATCTTTGTCAACCTCTGGTATTCTGTTCTCTGACAGTGTTTAATTATTGACATTATCATAAAGCATAGTGTCGCTGGAGTCAACTCCCCACACACACCCGCTCTCTTGGTCTTCCCTGTGTGTCAGCGATGATATAGCAGATGGGGAGCAACTTGCTATTCTCTCCCTTGCTGTTTCCCTTCTTTTGGGTGGCTTATTTTAAAGCCTAACCTAAGGCCACTGGCACAGGGAGCTCCTCTCACACTGTGCCGCATCCAAATTGCCCCCAGGTCTGCCTGCAAAGAAAGCCTGTCAGAAAATGGGAGCACAGTATGGTGGCTTGCAAATATCCATTCAAAGGCGGCCTCGGCCAACACCACGGGCCACGCATGTGTGGGTGTGTGAGTGTGCTGCAATTAGCCAGCCAGTGAGCGGCCTGCATGGAGCTCAACAGTTGTGGCTGACTGTGGAACTGACTGGAGACTCACAAATATACTTTTTGCCAAAAAAAGATTTTCATTTGTCAAGTAGATGTAGGAGAGGAAGACTGAAGTTAGCTGAAGAAGTTGAAGTAGCTCCATCATTTAACCCTGAAATGGAGGTAGACATTAGTTTTCTTGTGCTGCCTTTCATAATATATATACATATGTGCATGGAAATACTGAATGTTAACATTAATTTCCACTTGGAAATGAATACATTCAGTACATTTCCATGCACAGTTAGGTGAGGCTACAGTTTTAGCTCCATTAGGCCATTTGATTGGACACCATGAAGAGCAGGCCACATTGGTCTTTGAATGTCCAACTCCTCCACAGTAGGTGGACTTATGCCCCCGTTTAGCTAGTCGCTATTGGACCTTCTCCTGGTTGACCTATTACATCACATACCAACAACAAGTTAAGCAAGCAGCAAACGTGGTTGCATTAAACAGTGAAAACAAGGGTAACTTTTCATCATTCAACATTACATACTCTAACCTTTAGTTTTTACCTTTGTCTTGTTTTATTGTCTTTCCTTTCTCTTCTTCTCTTGTTTTTCTTGGCTTTCTTCTAAAAATCTATGCTGTTTGACATCCGGATCAAAGCGTTGCATGGGACTATCGAGCATGCGCCGAACACTTTGGCCAGTTCAGGTCCACTTGATGTGTACACATGAACGACTTAATCAATCCACATTATCAAGTTTTGTTTGTGCAACTGTGAGAAATTCAACTCAGAACAATTTCAGTTAGGCTAAAATGTTTAAATGTGTTTTATAAATCCAGTTTAAGTCTGATTAACACAAAAAGTAAAAAAAAAAATGTAAATATACTGAGTGACAAATTTAAAGCTGCAAATTTGATCATATTGTGTCTACATCTAATAGCACTGTGTCTGATCCTGATCAGAAGGGGCCAGTCTTCTTGAGGAAATATCATGAGTGCAATAAACAAGCAACAGAAAAAACATGAAATATTCAACATTTATATGCAAGGTTAAGATGATCCTAACAATATTTATGTAATAATTTCATATCAGCCCCCACAAAGACACACACACACACACACACACACACACACAAACATTCAGGTTTACTTACTTAAACACCTTTAGCTTCTAATCCCTGCAATTCAATAGAAGTGATGCAGCAGGATTAAGCCCTGCTTAGACATGCTTTGTTTAAGGTTCAGGTTTGGACCTTTGAGAGGACTTGAGCAGCTATGTATGGGAAACACACACACACACGCGCACACACACACACACACACACACACACACACACACACACACACACACACACACACACATATTCACCACACATGCGCACACACACAACTCTGTGGATATAGTGGTGTCAGGGGGCACCAGCCTCCCAGACCAGAATGCAAGTGCCCTAGATTCATATGAATGCTTCTGTGTGTGTGTGTGTGTGTGGGTGTGTGTGCGTGTGTGTGTGTGTGTGTGTGTGTGAGTGTGTGTGAACCCTCGACCTCACTGAGCTCACAAAAAGGCCTGACTACAACATTCAGTTTCCATCTGATTCTTTTGATACACTATATATTATAATGAACATGAGAAACTGAAGAGAAAGATCAATCAAATTTCTTCAGTATTTCAAAACATGATTGCTGAAATTAGGTGTGAATTATGGAAGAACAAAAGCATGTGTCAGGTCCTATTCACAAATTCAGATCAATGGCAGATTGCGGCCACCTGACAATGACTAACTAATGGATGCTCATTCTTTTGTATTAAGAGTGCTCCATCGACTTCACACAGCTTCCTCTGGAGCCACTGTTCCTCCGCAACACCGGCAGACAGAGATGTGTGGAATCAGAGGACTTTGGTTTTTAAAAGAATCATGGCAGTGTACTGTAAAAACATGAATAATGACAACTAAAACCATGTTGACTGTAAAGTTCTGCCCACAGAAACTATTTCCTGAGTGTAGCTACACTGATCCAAAGAATTAATGGCCATGCTTTGTACTGATATTTTCTGAAGATTTATTTGCTCTCCTTCTTTGTTTCCTCCGACATTTCAACAACGCAAAACACAATCATATACCTACAAACACCTTCATACTCCGCATATTTACAATTATTTTTTAATAATGCAAATGTAATCATGAGTAACTGTATGGTGTGATATTATTCAATAATGTCATCAGGACTTTAGAGTCTTTCACTGTCTCCGGTAAGTCTGTGTTACTGCCAGAGCGAGACCTTGTAGATGTTTTGTCTGCATTGTTAGGCACAGCTGTGTGACATGTGAAATTTACTGGTTAAAGTTGAGTTACTCTTCTGTTTCTTTAAGTTTTTGGTATGTCTCTATCATTGCACATGTGTTGTGCCAAAAGCTTCTCTGATCAGATTTGTGTAATAAACTTATATTCAAGTAAGGACAACAGAGGCTCACTGAGTTCTTTTAGTTATACAAGTATATTTTTTTCCCTCAAGTTTATTTAACTATACATCAAGTTTATATTATTTTGGCCCGAGGATCCAAACGGTGCGAGGACCCTCTTGGAATGCAAGGAATTTTTATTAGTTTTTCTCTCTAATTAATTGCATTTTTGAAGGTCTAAACATGCTCAAAACTAATGATTCTTGGTAAGCTTGTCTTCGTATTTTGGTGGTTTTGGAAATGGATATGGCAAAATGGCTCCAGAGCGCCCCCTAACGTGTAGCTTCATTTTTAACGTGTTCACCTACATATACGTAATTCGGTACACTTATGTATCATGCCAAGACACACAAAAAAGCCTCTTGGACCCACCCCCCAAACCCAACACGAAGTCGGCCATTTTGAATTTTGTGCTAAATTTTGGCGATTTCGGGCCTCGTACTTTTGCTATCTTGTCCTACAGGATTAATCCAGTCGACTTCAGAATTGTTATGTCCTTTCCTTAATCCCTTTGTGATGGAAAGTTATCACAGGTCCGCGCAAAACTTTTACGGTTTTCCCGTTATGTGGCATACAATTTTGATGTCTTGTCATAAAACAGGAAATTGTTGTTATTTTGGTGCACATTGTCAGATCTGCCTGAAACCTCATAGGTTTTATTAGGGTCCTGCCCTGAACACATCTGTATGACAATATTCACTAGTTATAAAAGCGCCACCTACTGGCAATGGAAAGTAAGCCTTAAGAGACAATTATCATTGGATTTACGTGATATTTACATGGTTTGGTCAACAAATGATGTACACAAAGACGACATGGAATTTGTATCTCCTCCCCTGCCACCTAGTGGCCATTGGATGAATTACACCATGTGAAGTAGCTCACTGTAGGGTCCAAACTCTTTGCATATTATGCGAAATTAACAAGCACAGTAGTTGGAGTCCCACCAGAACCCCGACACACGTGGGGGTGCGAGGGCCCGTTCACTGCTTGCAGCTTTAATTATTTATTAAGTTTACTTCACCATTCATCGGTTCATCAAGAGTACAAGATTTTCCTCAACAAACCGTGAAAATTAAAACAAGCATAGAAGTTTCCATCATCAAGTAGTCTAATTAGCACGACAAAATGTGCTGATATCAAACAAAATGACCAAAATGCATCACCAGTGTCCATGTAAGGCACATTAACATTACATAAGCATGAAACAAGATCAAGAACACTTACCATGTGCACCTCTAGGACCTCGTGTAGAATATCGTTGCTCTGGACTCGTACGTTTGTCGTCTGCAGCCATGTTGCTCTTACCAAAATGCTACTGATCTATGACCTCACCACATAACATCACATTTCTCACAATGCCGTCAAATACACTGGGGTGGTGTTACTCTCTGCGTTAAATAAAGACCTTATATTTAAGGCAATACGTTTTTAACCAACATTTTCAAAAGTACCTTCAAGACACATTTTTATTATACTTTTTAACAACTGTATAAACTTAAATGGTAATGCATTTATAACTAACACATAATATTTTTAAAATAAGCCCATCAAAAACTGACTTACACTGAGGCTTTGCCGCCATTTGGTGTTTTAAAAAACAGTGAAATATTTTTTATTTCGAGTTTTAAAGACAGTTTATTAAAAGTCTCAACACATTCTCATCATTCTCGCATATTGTTTCTTTGTCAGAGGACTTCCATGTTTACGTATTACACTCTAGGTATCCCTCTGCTTCTATGATGTCAACCGTGACGTCAACAAATGCACATGGTGGAATTACGCTGCACGCAGTTTTGTTTAGACAACAACAACAAATGGCAACAAATAACAGGATGTAAACAAAGGCACATGTTGGCACGGATGGTTAGAATTAGGCAAAACAGGCAAATGGTAAGGTGAAGAAAAAAACCCATCACATTCAGACAGGAAGCAAACACCAGACTTCGACATGAAAGTCTGTGGTTTGTTGGACCCATCCAGCACCCATCCTGTCGGCCCTACAAGCGCACTCGCGCTCCTTGTATTATTGTTACCGGCAGCGTTTCACCTCATGCCACTGTGGTGTATCCTGCAGACATGACAGGTTTTATCCAACCATGCTCTGAAGTGATGCTGTCTTCACATATCCGGCTGCTGTTGCAGCTGAGGGCGCATCATGCAGATGCAAAAGATGACTTATGGCGTCAGTGTTTCTCTGATGCTGTTTGGTATATCAGAGATGGGCTGCTGGACCAGCGGCTGCTAATACATGATCATCTTTTTCTCTCATAACTTAACATTCAAATGTTCAGGAGGTTTTTGCAAGGAGCAAAATCATCCACAGGGGTCTCTTTCTCTAAAAAGTAAACAGTCGTGGTGATTAAAAGAATCTTTTTTTCCAGTGCTTTAGTGATAAAGGGGCTACAAACTATGGTGGCTGACGCAAAAATGCAAATGTTCCTGTTTAGAGCCAGTGTTTTGTTTGTCTTTTCTGGGCCACTGTAGAAACATGACTGTGCAACATGGCGATCTCCCTAGAAGACGACCTGCTCCCTTTGTAGATATACTAAATGGCTCAGTCTAAGGTTATTTTCAGATAGTTATACATTAAAGAAAAAATACTTATTATCTGATATTCCATTTTTTCCAAAATATTCCCCTAGATCCTATATCTGCTCAGTTGTACTTTCTGTAAATGTAAGTCTTGGCATCAAGGTGTAAATGCTGTTTCAATGCCTTCCCATGACAGTCAAGAACAACATTTCCGGGGTAGAAAGCCTCTACATATTATTCTGTTGGCCTGAAAGATGTCTAATTTTAACATGCAAAGTCTAAAACCACTGGAATGAGCATAAAATACCAGACTAGTGTTTAACTGTAAAATGTGAACCACTCTCAGGTTTAAAAAACATTAAATTCACACAAAAAAGAGATTATGTAAACACTTTTACTAAGTGTGTACATGCCTAAACTGTGAATTAAAGAAGATTATGCTTTAACCCACTGGGGACAGAAGACATCACAGTTACAAACATATGCATCCATTCTTTAATTAGTGCAATCCTGACAATGTCTTAATTTAATCACAAATTTCTATGAATTTACATTTATGTACATTTTGCAGAAAACTTTTGTATTCTTGCTATCCTCTGTTGAACATGTGATCTTCACTTTCACAACTGACACCAGTAGGCTATCGGCAGGTATCAATCAATCAATTAATCAGTCAATCAATAAATCATTTGTCACTTGAAAATTACACAAGATACAACTTCAGTGAAATGTGATTAGTCCGTTTTTGCATCTTCAGACATTAAACAGTCCAGACCTCCGTGCGTTAGAAAATGTTTGTCTTATGACATCATGCCTGCTGTATTTTCTCTGCATCAACAGGTATCAGCTGGCCTCAGTACTGCCAATTATTTTGGTAATTGTACATGGCAGCTGATCTGATGAGACCGTAAAAGATGAAAAAAACAATTTACAATATCTCACATTTAATTTTTTTATAACAGTTATGTAGAAAAATATAGACGAATATTGTTTGTACAGCAGCTTTCAGAATAACGTTACAAGGTGCTTCAGGGCGGGATGAATCTGTTGTGGGGTTTCTGAGCCACTCGTGACCAAGTGTTCCTCCTGCTCTCTGTGCTGTGTGTGTGTTTGTGTACCCCATCACCTCCATTTACCAGCTGCAGACTGCAGATTACACATGACAGCATTACATTTCACCCAGGCATCTGGGGCCTGCATAGTGATCCAGCTGTGCTACTTAACAATCCTCACCTCAAGATTAAACCAAGACTACAGATGGTAACCATGATACAAGTCAAATCATTTCATTCAAAATGAAACGCTAAATGCTAATGTCGGCATACAAACATATAAACAGTCAAAATGCTTATTTTTTAGCAGGTATAATGTTTAACATGTCCAACATCTTAGTTTTGCGTGTTAGCCAATGCGGAACCCAACTTCACAGCACAAATAAACATGTTTGCAGTCAGGTAAAAAAAACTGTTGTGTTCTATAGATAATTTTAACATTCATGACACCTGTGCAGGGGTTTAATTTTTATATAACGCACCTGTATAAATTCCACCATGCCCCAGAGTTAGCATATTTGAGGGCAGAGCCACTTGAGTGACAGGCTGTCTGTGAGGAGCATAGACTGTATTCTGGACAGTTCCCCCAAAGTGAAACTTTTCAGTCTGGATCGCCCCTTGGTGTCTGACTGCAGTATAAGATATAAAGCCTACTCCTCCATGGTAGTAAATGTGTGCGCTGGCATTAATTGGAGCTGCTTGTAGGACAGGAGTTTTGCAAATATCGTTACTGCGCAAAGGCTAGTGGCTACTGGCTACTGTACAAGGTGCCACCTGCTACTCAGTAACCATTCACATGCACTCACACTCCGATGACGCAGCATCGGGAACAATTTGGGGTTCAGTATCTTGCCCAAGGATACTTTGACATGTTGCCTGGAGGAGCTGGGGATCAAACCACTGACCTTCTGATTAAAGGGCGACCTGCTCTACCTCTGAGCCACAGCCGATAACATTAGCTCAGTAAACAGCTAAGGCTGAAGGGAATGTCATTGGTACTGCAGTCATAAACCAAAGAGTCTGACACAATACAATGTTGACCTGATGATGGTACTAGATGATGGTTTGGATTATATTGACTTTGTTACCTAACTTAAAGGCGAAGTGTGTTAAATTTTGGGGGATTTGGTGGCATCTAGCAGTGAATAGCAAATAGGTTGTTGCTCATCATACTACATTACCCGACTACTACCTTTGTTCCTGTCATAATTACTACATTCAGTAGAGGCTGCTGCTTTGCAATAAACATAAAGATGGGCCATAATAAGCTGCTTTTACATATGACCTTTGCGGATGTATTTTGGAGGATGTTCTCAACAAAACAGTACAGATACTTTCTGTATAATCTCTGTGACAGGTGGTAAAGCTGTGCTACATGTCCCACTGTAGGTATTGATATTGTCTCAGAATGAGGCCAGGCTCAGGAATGTCCCATTTGTCTAATGTGTGTTTCGTCAATTCCTCCATCTCATTCTCACATCTCTCCCTGGCGTCGTAATGTGAGATAAAGTGAAGGAAGGGAAGAGGAACCCAGGGGGCCCTGACACAATCCACTGCTGCTTACACACACAGCCACACACACTTATACCAGTGCTTGTAGTTTAAACAGCTCACAGAACAAAGGCACAAATACAGATGCGGTGTAGCATGCAAATTTTCAAACAACACACATACATGAATCCTTTATCTTTACCTTTAGTTGTGCAGACAGACAGACGCACACACACACACACACACACACACACACACACACACCGTATATGCAGCATGTCTATTGATCTGTGGCCATAGAAACCAACTGGTTGCAGTCAGATAGCAGTTGCTATGGAGTGTGACTATATTATGAATATACTATTCTCTTTCTTTCTCTCTCTCTCTCTCTCTCTCTCTCTCTCTCTCTCTCTCTCCATTCCTTGCTGACCTTTTACTTAGTCATATTAACTGTTTTTTTTCTCTGCCTTTCTTTTCTTGAAAAAAACAAAGCTGTAACCCATTTTTTATCTCTCTCGGTCAACCATTTCCTTCCAGCCAGGGTGGGGGGTGGGGGGGTGTTCCTGCAAAGATGACAAGATCTAAGCCGGATCAGAGGAGATAGAGTTTCTGTGAAAGTGTGACAGCTGGTGTGAGAGAGTATGTGAAGGAAAGAAAGAGAGGGAGAGAAAGGGGGAGGACAGGGAGGTGCTGAATAGGACAAATAGAGAAGACAGGTTGAAACAGGAGGAATCCTCTCTGTGGAGGTTATATGTCTGTTTAAACTGTAGCTTTTCATATCAGATCTGATCTGTATTTGACACTGCTTTCTTTAGTCTATGAAATAGTGTAGATCATTTAGTGGGTGAAGTATTCCTTTAAACTGCAAATGTTATTGCCGGTGACTGTCGGGGTTATCCCCTCAGTTCTCCTGGGTGTTTCGATCAGCTCAGTGTTGTTGTTGTTGTTGTTATTGTTTTGACAGAAATATCAACTTCCTATCAAACAGCAGGTGGCAGTTTTCAGCTAAATCTTCTGCACAAAGTTAGAAGACTGGGGGGTGAAATAGATTTCTCAGGAGTTGCCAGAGAAAAAAAATACAAAGCTAAAAAGAAAGAGTATAATGCATATTAACCTTTGTCAGGAAGCCAGGAGCAGGACTCAAAATGAATGCTAATGTTGCTCAGCATCTGCTGGATTTGCTAACATGGTCTCCATAACAACTTTTTCAGGTGATAATGTGTCAAATTGAATTCACAGCTGCAATAAGTGGCCAACAAATATGGTGACTGTTAAGGACAAACAGGATGACTATATCATAATGCAGCTAACTTGGATTGTCATTATTAGAGCGTGACTATAACTCATTAAGGTGATGGCTGCGTAAATTTTTCTTTGGGGACATATGGATGAAGGCAATGAGCAACTTAACAAGAAATGACCCACACATTTGCCAAATAAAACCCAAAACACAAATTTAGAGGAAAATTACCTGACAATTGGCAGTGAAAGAAAATTTAAAAAGGAAATGACCTTGGGGGAAAAAAAAAAAAAAAATTCTTTTTACATCGAAAGAATTCAAACGAATCTGCTCAGTTTTTGAAGGTTTAAATGTTTTTGAAAAGCATCTGAATGCAGCAAGAAAACTGTTGATCCAGGTTTTAAAGGGTTAAAGAGCTATTTGCATATGGCTAACAGTTTTATTGTCCCCCCAGCGGCAGAGATTGATTAGTAAACTGCTACTATTGGTTACAAATGGGATGTGAATATTGATCTGACTCTGCTGTGTTTTGGCAGACTCCCGAGCGGACCGCACTGACAGACGGAAGCTCTTCAGACACTATACTGTGGGCTCCTATGACAGCTTTGATGCCTCCAGGTAAGGCTACACATATGATTTCAAATTCTGTACCAATGAAAGTTTTTTTTTTAATAATTTTACAGAAGCTGATTATAGTGTCAATATAAAAGCTACATACTGATCTGCCATTTGTCTCTTTATTAAACTGTTTGGTTTACAACCGTCAGTCAGCCTTTAATGGAAACCTAATGTGAGTCAAATATTTGAAAGATTTTTCTTGGCCCTTCATCCAGGCCATTAGGTGTTCATCCCATAATGCCACTGCGGGGTCTTATGGAATATTCTGTTGGGGAACCTCTAGTTTTCACATACCTGTCTCCAGAATACACTTGGTATAGGACAAAGAATATTTGGGCTTGACTGGCAATTTTTGTTCTTGAAAAAAAAAGAAAAGAATAGCCGTATTATTATAGATAGATAGACATATAGAACTTTAAAGTCCCTGTAGGGAAATTCATCCTGGGCGCTGTCCCACATAACAAAACCAATAAATACATGCATAAAAGTCATACAAAATACATAACATTACATCCTGCAGCAGCAGCACATCCATCTAACAATAGACTACATCTACATAAAAAGCAGACATCTGGCAGCAGTGGCATACTGGCATATTGCACAACCTCATGGTACATCTAACATCACCTGTTGTTCAGAAATGTAATGGACATGGGCACAATGTTTGTGGGCAATTAATGTTCGTTTAGATTCAGTCTGGTCTGAGGCACCCTCAATCGTCTTCCTGAGGGTAGGAGCTGAAACTCAGAGTGGAGAATGTGGGTCGGATTGGAAACTATTTTCTGTGCCTGTCTAACAACAGACTGCTCATAGATTGTTTGGAGAGATGGGTGCCTTTTAACACCCTTAATTTTCATAGCAGTCTACACTAGACCAGTTATCTGTGTTTTTAACTGAACAGACAAATGACCGTACCAGACTGAAAAGAGAAAAGGAGAAAACAATGCAGTACTGTCCTCTCAACTTAGTAAAAACTCTTGTCTAATGGCACCTGACGTTGAATCTCAGTGTTTTCACCTCCTTCTGATCTTAAGTTATTCTGCTCATCCCTTCTCTTCTGTCACATCCACTTCAATACAAGCTTCTTTACACACAAAGATGGATGTGTGTGTGTGTGTGTGTGTGTGTGTGTGAGAGAGAGAATGAGAGAGGGAGAGAGAGAGCTGAGAAACATAGTGCTCTTATATTCTCCATCATGAACAAATCCTATATGTGAAAATGAATCACACAGGTGAGCTGAATGTCCTTGGGGAGGAACTTGAATATGAATGAGCAGTGGGTTGTGTTTGATCACACCAGGTCATCTGTCCACCATCATCAGGCACGAGCAGTCTGCACGCCACAAATTGCAGTTGAAGAACAAAGTATATTTTTGTGTTAAGAACTACTAAAATATTTTTTTTACCTATTTTTTATTTATCAACAGCAATACAAAACATACAAAACAATACAAAAAGTTTCATGCAACATTTTTTTCCACCTGTACATAGCATTTGTACACATTATATTCAAGTATTAAATAAATCAAACAAAATAATAAAAAAGGGGATAAATATTAGCTCAACAATATGTATAAAATTAATTAATTTATTATTATCATTATTATTATTAATAATAATAATAATGATCGTAATAGTAGTAGTAATAATAATAATAATAATAATAATAATAATAATAATAATAATAACAATAGCACACTCCAAGGTATAGCAATGATACAAGTACAATATTAATTCTTGGAAAGGATAGTATGCGAAGTGTGTATAAAGCTAATGTAAAAGTGAGTTTTGCAGGGGCATCAAGCACCGCTGGGAAATAACCCTCATTGTAAAAATAAAGCCAGCATTACTAAACATGTAATTTGCTCCATCTGATGAAGCTCCCACACTTTTGGATTGCGTGTATTGTAAATGGGTGAGTCTGATTTGAGCCAACTAATTTAAGGCCTTTAGGTATTCCTCCCAGTAGTGCCACTGTGGGCTCTTTCAAATATGTTGCTCCAGAATACACTTAGCTGTGGACATAGTCAGAATATATGGATGCAATTGGCAATAAGTGTTCCACGGTTCCTCCAACGTGAGCTACAGTGTGTTGGCCGCATTTAAGATAGTGTTTCTGGTGTTCTGAAGATTCTAGTAATTATTCTCCATTTGAATTAAGTCCAAATTTAAAGTCCTTGAGAGGTCAATGTTATGCTTTTTACTCTACTGTATTTAACAGCACACAAAATATTTGCTAAATTTCTGCATTGTTTTAGATAAAACTACCTCACAGTATGTAAAAGGCTTGCACAGTATCACACCTTCCTGAAATTTAATATTTACACAACAAAAATCCACAAAATGTTAAGAAAAGTAATATTCTCACAAATATATTCCTTAATCAACAGAGAAATACAAGTGTACACCTTCTGAATTCAGCTTTCTCTTGGTCATGGAAGACTCACTAGACTCACTAAATTAACTCATCATAAAACACACTCCATTCAAACTTGACAAGATAAAACTCACCCAAATAGTCTTGGTTATTCTTGTCAGTAATCTAGTTAATAAGTCCATTGTTCCAACAATCACCAGCTCCAGTTTGATTCTCCGTGTCACTAAGGGAAACTCAATCCTAAATTCACCAAGTTAGATTTAGAAATCTGTCCCCTTCTTATTTCTAACTCATAAAATACCACTGCTTTGACAGTGCTTTTAGTGTAAGTTCACAAAGCCAAAAGACACCTTTAGCATGCACATGAAACTGGATGGCGTCAGGTGAGAGGACGGCCTCACAGAACTAGTCACCATGTTATTATAAGCAGCCGAATGGCACCTGCCGCAACTACATGATACAAGCAGGGGCAGCGTCACTTGAGAATGTGGCTGGACGGCACCTGTTGGGTGCACATGAAGTACCACACAATGGCGTCCGGTTGCCAGTAAAGACATAATATGAGGTGTGGGAGGGGCGGCGGATGGACTTTTATGCAGGAGTCTGCTGTTTGCTTCCTACTTGAATGTGATGTTTTTTCTCTACACCTTACCACGTGCCCTCACCCTGAACATCCGTGGCAGCATGTGCATTTGTTGATGTCACAGCTTTGCTTGCCATGTGCTGTTGTTGCCTAAACTTTACCACCATGTGCTTGTGGGTAGCGACATGTCCAGACTTTTTTCACTGGGGTGGCCCAAGTGGGGAATTGACTTTTGCAAGGGTGGCATGCAGGCATTAGCTACTAATTACAATACAACAGAGTGACACCACACAAATGTAACATAAAGCTTTCAAATGTTATGAAAGAAATTGTTCCTCTTAAAGTAAATAGTTAAAATAGCAAGTATAAAGTGCCAAAAGATTTTTGACAGTTGTATGAAGTTATACGTAGGTCAAATTAATCAGGCCAGACTCGAGTATTGCAAATTACTGCCTCTCAGGTGTGAGACTGAATTGTGCCTATAAATGAAAATTCAATTTACTGATCAAACAATTCAAACTGACTAGCCAGTCATAATGGGGTGGCACCAGGGCTGGCCAATAAGATTTCAGAGGTGGCTCGTGTCACCCTAAGCCACTCCTTAGACACATCCCTGTTGTGTTGACATCACGGTAGCAGCATCCCGGAACATAAAGAGCAGATGCAGAGGAATCCCTAAAACCTAATATGTAGACGTGGAAGTCCACCGCAAAGTGGCATCATGTGACAACTTGGGATGAGAACGCATTTGACCGTCTTGCATCAACTAATGAAACAGGCTTCCACAGACTGGTAATGCATCTAAAGTCTGTTGATTCAATCCCACTGGTTTGGCACGTACTGCACATGATTAAATCCTTTCTTCAAGATCAAAAATAGCAGCATGCTCGGGTATCTAATTATTCCGCACAGGGTGGGAGAGATTTACAGTCACTTCTGTAGGGGACACAAAGCGTGGCCCTTTGTCAGTTTAACATGACTGTGGAAATGTGTGTGGTAATAAGGATAAGAAGTATGATATTTCCTTCATTACTCTGTTGGATTTCCTCTAGCAGGATTCTGAACACGCTAGAAGGTGGTTTTCCAGGAAGGGTCCAATCTGGGTCAAGGTGAACCATCTCTACCATCACTCACTCACAGTAGTGATGGACGCTGCATGTGTGGGTGATTTGTAGCCAGAAATCCAGAGATCCAGGGGAAAGCTCAGCTGAAAATGAAACTTAAGCCTGGATATAGAAGGTAGATTTATGATTGAAAATCTCTTTTTTAAGAGTGCCCTGGCCAAGACAGGCAGCAGCCAGTTACAGACAACATGGAACAAAAATACAAAATCAAAATGTACAACTCCAAAGCAATAGTAAACAAAAAAAGAACACAAGATGAAGATTCCACAAGGAAGGACTAAAAAATATGTTAATATATGCTATAAGTAAACCATATAAACAAGACAACTAAAAGATCAGCTAAGATACACCCTGACACTGGCATGTAGAAAAGTCCTGCAGCTCTGAAACAGCCTCGAGGAACTAATGAGTGCAAAAGATTCCACATATGGAGCTGCAGACATAAAGGTTGTTTTGCCAAACTCTGTACGAGCCCTTTATAGGTAGAGGCAATAAGAACAAGTTCTGTGAACAGAGAAAATAGCCATTTTCAATTTTTTGCTTAATGTAGACACATAAATATGCTGGAATGAATTTCTTATGTCAGATATGAAAATTTTTTTTTGGGCATTTTTCTTTCTTTATTTTAAGGAAAGCTGATGTTTCAGAGGCAGTCACACCATGTCCTTCGTTTGCTCTTTAAAGATTCATAATTGTTTTTTAACTGGCAGAGAGGGCCGTTAAATGTTGCATGAAGCAGGGACTCTCCTGCTCTTTGTGTTTATGGGCATAAAGAATGTGCCAAACTGCAGTTTGATCTCTGATCACAAATGAAAAGGAAAGGCACACTGAGCTGTAAGTTACACCAGAATATTGTTGACAGTCCCAGTGGACAAACAGATGAATTCAGATATATTTACTGTCAATATATTGGGAGAGTAATCCTTCCACTGAGCCACGTGACTGATGCTCACATACAGGATATGAACTTAACGTTTAGCCACCAATCTTCTGTGTGATTGGATAATGAAACACAGTGAAGAATGAAACAAACTGAACACAGAAACACTCTATATTCTCATGTTATATCTGTGATTTCAAACATTCAGCCGTCTCCACAATAGGCGGATTTCATTCTTGCCAAATGGAAACACGTGAGTTTAAAAAAAACGTCCAATTTATCAGTGTTTTTACACTTCAATTCCTTTTATGTTTGCTGTTTTTTCTGCAATGGTTATATTGTACTCTATACATTTAGTTATTATCCCAGTATTAAGTATAGGGTTAGGGTTAGGCTGTCTACCTGCTGCAAGCATGAGGAAGAAAAGAAAATGATAAATGCACATAATCCAGTGCAATTTGAGCTCTTGTGGCAGGCCAGACAGACCACAACATGTGGGATGCCCCGCAGGGATGTGTCTGGTCACCCATCCTCTTCTCCATATACACAAATGAAATAAACTGTTATACTGATGGACTGACACTCATTAAGTATGCAGATGACATGGCTCTGGTTGACGAGAGCTCCCTGTCCACATACAGGCAGTATGTGAACACCATGGCCCTCTGGTTTAGGATCAGCTCATTGGAGTTGAACATGTCTAAAACCAAGGAGCTATGTTGTGCAGAGTGTCAGGCACCTTAATTGTCACACACACTCTCTGGGCTGCTCATTCTGGTGAGGATGGTGGTGGAACAGGTCGATGTCTTTTGGTACCTGGGCACTGAACGCCATCTGTCCTTCACACAAGACACAGACAGCACCTACAAGCAAGCGCAGCAGCAATTGTGCCTCCTGAGGAGGCTGAAGAGCTTTTCTTTCATCATCCTTTCATCCTTTCTAAAGTATATCGGTCACTCATTGAATCAGTCCTTATATTTAACATCATATCCTGGTATAACGTTCTCACTAAAAAGGACAAGAAAAAACTCACTAGAATCATCAATCATGCAGCTAGAATCACTGGCACCATACAAATCCATCTATCAGAACTTTACAGCCATGCAGCAGAGAGGAGGGCGGTCTACATCACTGAGGACCACTCACACCCCCTTCACTGTTCATTTCAGCTGCTCCTCTCAGGCAGCAGCTTCATAGTACCTCTGGCCAAAAAAAGGACTTGTTTATACCTACTGCAATAGGCATCTTAAACAAGACTAGATAAACACTACTTTTAAACCTGATTTGCACTCATGCTTTTAATAACTTATTGAACTTTTAGTATGTTTTAATGTGCATCTAATGGGCGTGTATGTTAATGATGTTTTTGAGCTTTTAACCAAAGGTGATTTAAAGGGTGTAAAAGGTGCACAATGGTTTAGTCCACCCAGGATTCATCTCTAAACGCAGGTAGAGCCGAGTGAGTGACTGCTTACTGTATGTTGCACCAATATACACTGTCATGTCTTTCCCCAAGATATGGAAAGCAAGGTTCCGAAATAGAGAATACAGAAAGAAAAGAAAAGGAAAGACAGGAAACTGAGAAAACTCAAAAAGGTGCATGAGAGACATGGATGAAGAGAGGACGGACAGGGGGCCCACCAAGACTGCTTATGCATAGGGTCCAGAATTTGATACTATACCGCTTACAGTGCAACCAAAACTGCAACCCAAAGACTAGACAAGTAAAAGAAGAAAGCATTTGTCATTGCAAAATGTTGAACTGTGAAGCTTGTTGCCATCAGGGCATGACTGCACAAGTGAACGCTGCCCTATAAGCCCTGTGTGGTCACACCTGTGTGTGTGCTGATGTCACAGATATACAGGACACACTATCTATAATGCTCCAAACGATTACATGTCATAATAGCTCTGTAATAGTCTGTAAAGTCTTAATTTTGGCCTGATTGCTTCAGCCAGAATATTTTAAAGCAAATAATGGGCATTATGCAAAGTCAGTTTTCTTTCTTTCTTTCTTTGTTTTTCTTTCTGTCTTTCTGTCACACACCATTTCTATATTATTGGAAAAAACATTTTCATTAATGTCAACGTGAAAAAAATGTACATGTAAAGGTTATGAAAATTATGGTGCTCTTTACATTCAGCAAACATGCTGTTCTGTACCTTAAGGCTCAGATGAGGAGAATATTACAATCATTATGCCTTTTTTTCTTCCTGAGCAGCACATCTAGCCAGCAGACCCACCATATATTAGACTCACAACCTATTTTGTAAATTCTGTTTATTTCATTTGATCAATGAATCTAAAAGCCTGTTATTTTTTTAATATTAAAGATAAAATAAAAAATAAAAAAAATAACTTTATTTAAATAGCACCTTTACAAAGAAAGCCTACAAAGTGCTTTACAGCAAAGCAGAAGCAAAACAGGTTTCTTGGAGTGGCAATATCACTATAAAAGCCAAACAATCATGACAAACTCAGGAACAGTTAAACAGTTCTGAGGCAAAAACATATTAGAAAAAACGTACTACTACTCGAAACTTTTATATATATATATATATATATATATATATATATATATATATATATATATATATATATATATATATATATATATATATATATATATATATATATCGGTGGGGGGGGGGGGGGTGTTTGAATAAAAGCAGTGAACTAAAAATATTAATAAAATTAAGCAAGATCAAGAAGGAATAAAAGAATATATTAAAAAAGACAAATTAAAAAAAAAACAATCATGAACTAAAATAAATAATAATAAAAATAATTATAATATATAAAATAAAGTGACTTGTTTCCAACATGGCCCAAAGACAAAACACATGACACAAACACATGAAAATATCTTTTCATGAAAAGCAAAAAGATCTCAGATGTGGTTTTTGGTACATGATGCATCAGCTGTCTGCTGATGCTGGATGAAGTGTGTCATGTGTTAAAATAAAGTGACTTGTTTCCAACATGGCCCAAAGACAAAACACATGACACAAACACATGAAAATATCTTTTCATGAAAAGCAAAAAGATCTCAGATGTGGTTTTTGGTACATGATGCATCAGCTGTCTGCTGATGCTGGAGGAAGTCATCATAGAGTCACATGGCACAAATGAAAGCAGGAGCTGGAGTACTCTGCATTCAAATTGTGCCACTGAGAGGTTAGAAGCCCTCATCCACAATGATCTATAGTTTAATGCGCATCATTTTCTTCAGCAGCCATCAGTCATGCGATACAAGAGCCTGATGACTCTCTAAACACTGTGCCCTTGAGCCAGACCTCCAGACTGCAATAAAAGGTTCCACATGGACAGCAGAAGATGAATGACTGACAGCAGTGCTGAAATGTATTTGAGTACAAACATTGTCCTTCAGTACAACTTTGAGGTATTTGTACTTTACTTGAGTATTTTCTTTTCATGTCACTTTATACTTTTACTTCACTCCATTTCAGATGGAAATATAGTACTTTTTACTGATTACATTTTCCTGGATGCCTTTATTATTTTAAAGATAGAGATTTTTGCATATAGAATAAGAGTTTTGAAAAAAATGTTTTTCTTATAAATTAAATTACCATTTACAGTTTATACAGGTACAGCTGCAATAATAAGTTGATTAATAAATCAGTCAATTGACATGAAATAAATAGCCTATTTTTTTTTTTTTTTTAGATTTAAGTATTTTTCTCTTCTTTCTTTTTTAAAATAATTTTAAGGGGTTTTCTTTTTCTTTCTTTTTTAAATATATTTTTTTATTTGTGATAATAATAACTTTTTGTTTTTTTCTATTGTCTTTTTTTATATAATTTTGAGTTTTGGTGGGGTTTTTTTTTTTAAAAATTTATCAATAGATTTTTTTTCTGCATTACTATTCACTTTATACTCTTACTTTTAATACTTTAAGTATACTTTCTTTCCTGAATATACTCACTTTTACTTGACTAAAATTTTCAGTGCAGGACTTTTTCTTGTAACAGAGTATTTTTACAGGGTGGTGCTAATACTGTCACTCAAAACTGAATACTTCCATCACTGTCTGACAGACAAATGGCCGCTACATTGCATACAGAAGCTCTCCTCTAGACTATAAATACACTGCAGCCTCCCACAGTGGAGCCCAGATTGAGGAGGCGTGCTCCCTGGGGAGAGCCTGCACTTCATCCCATCCAGCCTGTCGAGCAGCATGTCCCACATCCTGCATGCTCCACTTTGTTTTGATAAAGCAGCTTCAGTGTGTTGTTTCCCCTCTCATCACTTGTTGAACAAGATGACGCCTTCGATAAACTGTCTGGCCCTTTTCTGCACGCTGTGGTGCGCTGACCTATTGAAGCTACCACCATGTCAAATTTGGGTGATCAAGATGTGATTACCAGTGGCCGCCCACTGTGGGCCAGAGGGTGTGTGTGTGTGTGTGTGTGAGTGAGGGAATGTTGGGAGATAACCTTCAGTGTGTCAGCAGTGCAGGCCTTCTTCCTCTGTAGACAGATTGCGTTGCTAAGGGAACTGTTGCTAGGATGGCAGTCGCACCTCTCTCTGTCTTTTTTCTCCCCCTTCTCTCTCTCTCTCTCTCTCTCTGCCTCTCTCTCATCCCACGTGTCTATTCAGTGTAATCCAGGCACCTTATATGAGCTGAATGATGCACCCGAACAGCAAACACCTCAGGCTGGAGGAGCGAACTTGGCCTGTAAGTTGCACATCTTCCCTCTGATCAGTCTCCACACACCAGGCTGTGAGGAGACCACACCAGCAGCTGGAAATGAGAGATGGAACATACCATTTTATGCATATTCCAGATAATGCAGAGCTGTGGGAGGAATAAAAAAACAGTTCCTGGTTAACAACTTCTGAGCTGAGGGGAATGTGTCAGATTAGACAGCTTACTGCTGAGTCAAACTTCAAGAGGTGCCTTTCATTTGAGAGTAATCTTTCTCCTGTAGTAGAGAAGCTACATCAACATATGGAGGATTCCTCATACACACAAATGCAGCAGCAAAAGCAGTGCAGGACAGAATAAGCTACTACAGCTGCTGCTAGTTCAAAAGAAGACACAGGAGACAAAATGTCATATGCATTTTGCAAATGTAGGTATTTCAAGCTGTGGTTGCAGCCTCCTGCGTAGCTGTCACTTCCTTTATTTAATAGAGGATCAATCTTCAAGCATTTCATGCACCCATTTCATTTGATTAAATAACTGCTCTAAGTGAGAGCTATTATTTGTTTAGGCAGGGAGAGAGGACAGCTGCCCCAGGTACCCAGGACCCCCCAAAGGCCATATTTATGGTTTGTCAGTTTTTTTTTCTTTTTGTCATTATGTTAGATCTGATCCCGGCGTAGTCGGCGGTGACTAAAATGTGTTCCACTTATGTAAATTGTCCTAACTCTGAGACAGTTTGTCGTATCGTCTTCATTTTTTTGCTGGTGAAAGCTGCCCGCTGTGCTGTTCACAGGAATGTCTCCAATTCATTGTAGCTCTTTTAGAAGCCTCTCTATCCAGTCCTGGAAATCGAGTGTTTTTACGGGACGTTGTTCAATAAATCCGTGATGATAGTTCCGATATTGGGTGTCTTCTGTCCATATTTTAATCATATTTCGATGATAAAAGTACATTACCATCGATGCTAAACGCCATATTGTTTTCCCATAGTTCCTTTGGAGAGAGGTCAGAGGTTTGTTTTGGTCTTGTCGTCCAGTCGGAAGACGATCCGGCACTTTGTATCCGCTTACATTGCCACATGTCATCTGGAGCAAACTGCACTGTGATTGGTCTAATCCTGCTGTATCTATTGCTCTGTGTTATTGGTAGCGCCTCGTGCATTAGAATAAACTCTGGTAGCCCCTATGATAATAATAATAATGAGACAAGGGTAAAGTGTCAGGAGTGTGATGTGGCCCTCTGCAGCAGCACAGAGAGGAGCTGCTTTGCAAAATGGCACAGATAATGGGACACACAAACAACTGCAAAACAAAAAAACGATGTGACTTTTTTTTTTGAAAAGTGTGTATATTTTTTAAACATAATATTTATAATGTTTAGTTTTTCACTTTCTGATTCCCAACACTTGGGAGAAAGGTTTTCTACAGCAAAAAAGCTTGTGCATAATACTTTTGGGTGATTACTCTCTAAACATCTGTACAATTTAATTTCCGTCTTGTTTTTTTCTTTTGTCTTTATGGTCTCATAACTATTTGTACATTCAAGTGACATCAATGCAGCCTAAATATTCTGATAGCCAAGGTTGTCCTGAAAACAAAGATGTATCATTGTGCATTGAGGGACAGAGGTTTTAAGTGCATTATTACACAAAAAGTCGACGAACCAAAACTAGGTAAAAACGGTTTAGGGCTCAGAGGGTTATAATTTGATTACCAAAATGTTTGCTCCCAAACCCCAACCCTGAATTAGCGCCCCCCTTGTTCCCTGGTCAAAAAGACTACATGATTTTCCATTGGATTTTGGATTATTGCAGTTCTGTGGCAAATAAAACATTTATAACACACATTTTGTACAGTAAGATAGTCTAAATGAATGGAAGCCTGAATGCAATGGCCAGAAGTAAAAAGCTAACACTGTTAAAAAAATAAACGATTTGTTTTAACTTTTTTTAAAAAAATGAAGTTGAATCATTACAAAATCACCTCAATCTGTCTTCTCAATTCAGCCAACTTCAAATTTTAAGGCAGCCCTAACAGTAACTTTTTTAAGTGAAACAAAGTTTATTTTTACAGTGTAAATATTAACGCGCTGCACCATGGTCACATGATTTCAATGTCGCCATGACAACCAGGCTGTAAAGCCCTGTTCAGGGTGATGACGTTCTTCAGTCTCATTTAGCGTTTTGTCAGCAACCACATTTTTAGACGAAACAAAAAAGCTTCAGAGTTAACAAGTTTGGTATTTACAAACATATTTTATGTCTCAGAACAAAACGTGAAAGCTTGCTAAAACGCTTTTCATTTGTAGGTTTTAGGACCCATTCCGGGGGTACTCCTTCTGGACACTTTACTGTAAGCCAATCGCCTTTTATATGGTATATATTTAAAAAGTCACAATAATAGGTTATACTTGCAGGCAATGTGTTCATGTACATATGATTATCTATAGGCTACTACATCTTTCTTTTAGCTAATAAGTACAACCAAATGATATCCAAAAAATATCACTGAAACACTACCTTACACGAGTCTTTCTTAGTATCTTGCTGCCACTCAAGTAAAAAGAGCAAATAAACAGATAATAATGTGAAACTTGTCTTGTTTTAACAAGATGTTTTTCACAAGATATTTTCACGTAATTAAGTCATATAAACGTATCACATTAGAAACGTTTCTTGTAAAAAACAAAACAAAAAAACTTTCTTGTTATAACAATATACTGTTTACAGTATGGTCTTACAAGGGCTGTCTGTGTTAATGCATTAATCGTGACGCGATTAAAGTTCATCCATAACATTTGGCAATCCTGTCAAAAGTTTATGTCTGAGCTTAAAAGCTATATATGATGATTCTAGCGCCATATGAAACTATTGCTTAATTACGACATCTATTACACCTCTGTCCACCTGGGAGAGGGATCCCTTATCATCCTCTGCCTCACTTCCTGAGCAACCCCCCCACCCCCCCCGTTTTTGCACGCAATATTTATGTCTTTTTTTTCACATATTTGAATAATATATCATATATATGCATATTGACATTCCTAAACATCATGAAGTTGTTCGCATCTCCACAGTCTGGTAAGAACTGCTTCACCCTTTTAATATGGACTACAAAAGTATTTTGAAATGCAAAATAATGTAATTGTATACATCCAATCAAAAATGAAATAAAAAACTACAACAATTGAAATAGAAATTCAGTAATTAATCGATTAAAAAAACGTAAATCGTTGACAGCCTACGTGACGTCATAATACGATATATAGCCTTGCAAATGTTGTGGCAAGAAAAGTTTATTTCTTTTTTACAAGAGGAGTTTCTTTTTTTCTTTTTTACAAGAAACGTTTCTTGTTATAATGTAAAAAATATCTTGTTAAAACAAGAAACTTTTCAGGTTATTACCTGATACTAATCAGTTTTTATTTTTTGCGACAACAAATGCTTTCACAGTTTTGTAAGTCCGGTGAGATAGCTTATAGGTGATTTAAGGTAGATTTTTAATGTGTTTTTTCTGTCGCAAAAGGAAGACACGATGGTTATAATAAAGTCTTCCATAAAAAGAAAAGTTGATTGGGAAACAATAAGAGATGTCAGTGAATGAACAGTAGATGACAGTCGACCCTCCCGACGTCAGCGTCATTCAGTCAATCAATTAACCGATGCTAATATGGTCATCAGACATCGGGCCATATGACACCCCACTGCCATCCTGCAGCCCATTCTCTGTACCCGACTGCTGGTCACACACCCACTCCGCCCACACACACCCTCTCTATCTGCCACCACACACGCACGCACAAACACACGCGCGCGCGCGCGCGCACACACGCACAAACAAACACACACACACACACACACACACACACACACACACACACACGCTCCCTCCCCAGCAGCCAGTGGGTAGTAGAGCAGTGATCGCACATTGCAGAGCAGCGCACACCTAGACATCCATTCACACCGGGCCATATGACACCCCACTGCCATCCTGCAGCCCATTCTCTGTACCCGACTGCTGGTCACACACCCACTCCGCCCACACACACCCTCTCTATCTGCCACCACACACGCACGCACAAACACACGCGCGCGCGCGCGCGCACACACGCACAAACAAACACACACACACACACACACACACACACACCCTCCGCAGCAGCAGCGGGGATAACCGCGCTGCCGACCCCGCAGGACAGCCGGCTGACGGGCTGCAGCTGCGGCGGCAAGGGAGCTGCAGAGAGAGGAGGGAGGCACGTCTCTTTCGTCGTTGTCTCCCTTTTTTTTTCCTTTTTTTTTTTGGGGGGGGGGGGTGGGGGGGTGGGAGGGGGTCGTCTCTCTGGTGGAGATGCTGTCGCCGGGCTGCCGGGGCCGCTGTCATACCGTGTGATAGAGATAGAGGCCGGCCAGAGGAGGAGGAGGGGGAGGAGGAGGCAGCGGTGGTGGTGGGGTGGGGTCGGGGGGTTGCCCTGCCTGCCCTGGCCGGACTAGCTCTCCTCCAGCAGCAGCATGAACCTCCACTCGGGCAGGGCGTCCGTGGCCATGCTGCGGATGATGGGCTGTGCTAACGGGCGCTCTGCTCGGCATCTCCTCCACAGTGACTGCGTGGTGGACGAGAAGACGGTGGTGCTCCAGAAGAAGGAGAATGAGGGATTTGGCTTCGTCCTGCGAGGGGCAAAAGGTAAGAACATGGACTGACTTTGACTTTTATGCTTATTATTATGTCTGTTTCTGGCACTCACCACAATCAACATCAATCTGCACAACATGCACTCATAACACCAAGATTCACACTTGCAAAATGTTGTCTGTTGCAATTTGATGTGATGTATGTGCAGTTTGACTCATCTCAGATCAGTCTTAGAGGCTCAAGTGTGTGAGGATGCATGATGGAGTGCTGTACCACCCCCAACAAGAGCATGCAAAAACATGCAAATTAGTTTTGCAATTAAAAACACATTTGAAAACAACTTGTGACCTCCCCTACAGCCCCTACACACACACACACACACACACACACACACACACACACACACACACACACACACACACACACACACACACACACACACACACACACACACACACACACAGAGAAATGTCAACAACATTGATTTGGCATGTGTTTTCAGGGATGCAGTTGACAGTAAACCCACTCAAACTTGCCCACATTGTCATATTCTGGTGTCTGTGAAACCTTTATCCACCTGCCACGGCTGATGACATCAACATCTGTAATATGACATCACCACTTCATCCAAAAGAAATCCTTCTCTTGAAAGCAAATCTGCTTTTGCTTTATGTCTGCTGTGTACCTGCCTCGCAGCATCATTTCTCTCTTCCAACCACATCATGAGTTGTTGTGATACGATACGAGTGGCCCATCCAGGCAGTTTGATATTTCACCAAGCCCTGAGATTGGCTCTAAAAATAGCCAGTTTGAGCTGCTGCGTCGGTTTCTATGACGATTCTTGCCATGTCATAATCCACGTTGCATTCCACAACTGTGCAGTGCTGTTCCATTGGTCTACGCCATGGTTACTGTGTCGAGAGGTAAATTTAGTATATTCATGTTCCCGTTTTTGAAGACATACAAAGAGAGAGGAGAAGGGGGGAGGCAGAGACGGAGAGAGGGACTGACACGGAGGCAGAGGAAAGAGGGATTTGGCTTGGAAAACAAGAGGAATGTTCTAGTCATTCTGACACACTCTGCTATCACCCCGGGGAACTGACCCAGCCGAGCTTATCCCTGCACAGGGGTGAACACACACACAAACATGCGCTGATGCTCGAGCTGTCACATAAGCTTACATCCTCTTTTGCTCTCTGAGGTTTTTTTTTTTTTTTTGTTGTAGCTCCCCATCCATCCATCTCTCTCCTCCTTTCTCCTTCTCTGTCTACATGTCACATACGCAGGCAGACACCTAAAGAAACACAGCCATCACTATCATGTAAATACCCTCATGACACCCTCTTACGTGCTGGCGGACCACGTCTTCCAGTAGGAGGTTGAGTTATAGGAAGTGTCACTTGTCACCACTGGTTTCTCCCAGCTGCAATATTTTTTTAACCTTCCCGGAAGCTAGAGAGGGAGGTTGGGCTGGAGCCATGTGTGGGGAGAATGCAGGGATAGTACAGTACAGGCTGCATGCTTAACTGTTGTTGTGAACTTAAGAAAGGAAAGTCTAGCTCAACATCACACAGAGCAGTAATAAAATGTGATGTTTTGGTGTGCACATTCTTACTATCATCTTTTCATGCTGGCTGCTTATGGTCAGTCACTCCATTTTCCATTGTGCCATCCAAAATGAATAATCATATATATTTTGTTGTCTCCATTACTTTTATGACATTTCATCTAATCTGTGCAGCCCCATGGAACCTGAGGAAATTGGCTTGATTTCTTAAAAAACATGGAAAGAAGACAATGAGCAGCGTATCAAAGACATATCAAATGACCCAAAATAAGCAAGAAATTAGTAAAAAGTTAAAAGAAAAAAAAAAAAGGAAAGTAAAAGAACAGGAAATTACCTGAAAAAAATGCTCAAATAAAATAAAAATAATATATTAATAATACTAAAAATAAATATTTTTTCTTAAACCTAATTTTAAATATATAATTATAATAATTATATATTTTTCCCATTATTTAACAATCTTATAATGATTTTTGCTCTCTCCTAATTTGATTTATTTATTTATTTATTTTTTTAATTTGCAGGACATTTCTTGCCAAGTTGCAGATTGCAATTTTTGAAGGAACTCAAACCAATTTGCTCAGCCTTCAAAAGTATAAATGTTTGAGAAAGGCGTCTGAATGCAGCTCAAGAAAACTAATGTCAACCCAGGTTTCAGAGGGTTAAACCATAAAGCTGGGTATCTAACCTCAATACTTTTCATCCATCGGTTGAAATTTAGCCCTAGTACTGAGCATCGACAAACTGTAGAGGAGAGTTGTTTTTCAAATGCTCTTGCCTAATTCTTGTTCACTTATTCTTTCATCAGATAAATCATAATCTTGCTCAGTTTAAACTATTTTAATTCAGGCTGCTGCAGTGTATTGAGACAAAGTTTAACACAGATGCATTTATCAAGTTTGCCCTATTTACCTCAAAAGAAAAAAAGGGGTTGTAGAAAAGCATGTTCTTCAAAGTGAAATGACAAAAAAAGTATTGCCTTAGTATTATTACCCAAACACAGATGTTTAAATTGATCAAATAATACCGGCTGTATAAAAAAATTGTCTGTTTCCTTTCCTTCACAAAATAGCCTAAATTGACGTAAACTGATGCTTACAGTGGAATACCATCTACATTACACATTTCAACATGTTCATTTTATGTCCTGTTTGTGACCATGAGCTGTCTCTCTCAAAAGCAAGAAATCAGAGGAGGTCTCAAACGTGTGATGTCACCTATATAAAGTCTGGAGTGGCTCCAGAGACAATGAATGGGAGGCTGATTTTGGGGACCCACAGAACATTTGCTGTCTTATCTATAGCCAAATTAGCTTTATTCTATTGTAGTTTTCTCAGCTGTGAAAGACAAAATGTAGTACAAGCTTCCTCTGGCTGCTCTCTGTGTCATCTTTTACCATTCAATGTCTGTGGAGCAGCTCCACACTTATGTTTTAGAACTCCAGTTTTTGGATTTGGGAGAGAGATGTTCATTTGTTGTTCAAATGTTTCATTTGTTCAATAATGTATAAGTTTGGAAAATGGATGTACAGAGACACAGTTTCCCCTGACACCAAAGTCTTCCTTCAAATACACAATATTTCCTTAGTTGTTTAACCCGATGAAACCTGAGCAAATTGGCCGGATTTCTTTCAAAAACAAGTTAGGAAGGAAATGAGCAACAAAAGATGAATTGACCCCAAAATTAGCAAGAAATTACTAAAAAGTACAAGGATACCTTAAAATTTGTAAGAAATAAGAAATACAAAAACAAACACACAAACAAAAAAGAAATAGAAGCAGAAAGCTAAATAAAACCCAAGGAAAACAAGATTTGAAAAAAGTGCTTAAAAAGTCAGTAAGTAATAATTCTGTAACATAATAGTAAATGTTTCATTATGGTAATAATAAAGTTTTATCCTAGTTTTGTCTTTTTTTTCCTAGCCCAATTTTCCCTAGCCTTTTTTAAACATGTTTTAAATCTACTAACTTCTAGCAATATGTGGAACATTTCTTACCAAGGTGCTAATTGCCTTTTTCCCCATGTTTTTTGAAAGAAACTACACAGGTTTGCTCAGGTTTCAAACTGTTGAATATGTGTGAAAAGTGTCTGAAAGCAGCACAAGCAAAGTGATGTGACTCCAGATATCAAAAGGTTAAAGGAACACTCTTGTCTATAACCATAGTCAGATAAATATATATTTTCTTTATCCTGATAAGTCTGTGCTTAAACTCAAGCTTAGCTTGAAAACTGGAAGCAAGAAGAAACAGTTCCATCAAGAGTAAAACAACAACAAAACCAGCCTTTAACAACTCAAATGCTTTCCTGTTTGCACATTATATACTGACACTTATACTTTTAAAAGTCACCCTTTGTTCAGCTGTGACAGTCAGCAAAGCTGCTGTCCTGCTGTGAGGTCAGGACTGCTGAGATGCTCACCAGGTCTGGCTGCTGTCAGTCGACTGCACTCTCTCTGTGCTGCAAAGGTAAAACCTCCTGGTTCTGATTTGAGAGCATTCGGGCATTAATGATTCCAGCATTGTTTTGCTAAAGCATGTAGTTACACCCTGGCTGTATTAAGAGATAATGACACCATATAAACAGGTGGAGTGAGCTATTGTGTTGCATATTCGTAGCAGTTCATTTACAAGTGGAAGTGAGATAGAAACAAACTGTGTCTAATTCATTTTTAATTAGTTGTACTGAATGTATTACAGTTTATATTGGACTTTATATAGATGTAACTGCCACTGGTTGCAGCTTTGTAGCCACTGGTTTGTTATAACTTTTGGATTTTTTTTTTAATGTATTTATTTTTTGCCGAATGGGTAACTGTAGAAAAAATCTATCTCCACCTGAGAATTACAACCAGAAGGCTGACAGGAATGTTTTTTTTCCTCCTCATAATTACAGTGTAATATTAAGTAAACACAACTCTTCTTATAACCATTTCTATATGTATAATATGCAATATATGACCGTTTTAGATTTGGTGGAAGTGCCCTTTTTATTGTTATCCTCTGCTTCATGCCTTTGTGCTAAGCTGGGTTAACCCTTTAGAACCTCAATTTTGTTTTGTTTCCAGATGCTTTCGGTTGATTTATTGAATGAATGACTGATGTCTTTATTTCAAACATGTAAAATACAACAAAAACTAGTACTTAAAAACAAATTAACAAAAGAGAAAGAAAAAAAGGACATAATGAATTCCATCTGCAGATTGCATCAATTTACACATTGGAAAGGGAGGAGGAAGTTTAAACTTATTTTAGTCTACCCCTTTGTTACATAATAAAATTGTTATCAAAAACTCCCCTAAATAAGTTCAAGGCTTGTCATATCAATGTACACATACAAATACCTACATATAAATATTTACAAGTCTGACTATAATATATACTACTTACATATACATATTTGTATGTATATATACATACACTTTTCACAAACATTTAAACCATTGGAACCTCAGAAAATTGGTTTGATTTCTTTTGAAAACATGGGAAAAAGGCGATGAGAAACTTGGCAAGAAATGTGCGGCAAATTGCAACAACAACAACAACAACAAAAAGGAAAAACTGAGAAAATGACTTAAAAATTAGTTGTAGGAAGATTATTAGATATTACCCAAAAATGAAAAAAAAGTCCATAAATCTCTCGCACTCTCCAAATCTTTGACTCCTGATCATGTGCTGTGGGTATGACTGCACTTGATTTCGCTTTCTTTCTCACCCTTTTCTCCTCTGTCCTTCCTTGCTGTGCAGCGGATACGCCCATTGAGGAGTTTACTCCCACACCCGCCTTCCCCGCCCTGCAGTACCTGGAGTCGGTTGATGAGGGAGGAGTGGCATGGCAGGCGGGGCTCAGGACGGGGGACTTCCTCATCGAGGTAAGAACTGTTTCATTTCCAAATCTACTTTTGCAGAACTTACATCTGCAGCTTTAGGTGGCAGAACCTGGTCCACTGTGGTCAGGCAGACAGTAAATCCCCGAGGTTTTTGCTTTTGCAAGAATTGTAAGAAAACTGCAGCTTGTGCTTATTAACACGGCTAAACACGTTGGCTTTGGTTTGTGTTTCCCGTCATTGTTGTTGGATTGTACCCTTGCACTCCTGGTTGCTTGCATATGGTGTTAAGATTGCAGTAAGCAGCTGTAACTTTCTACCTTGGCATATTAATTCTTCCATAGATACATGTTATGTATGTTGATGAATGCACCAGTAAGCGCAGTGTGTGTTGTATGTGCTGACTTCAGGGAATGTTTTTGGGGGAGTTTTATTGCGTGTTGAACACACTGGTGAAAACAACACTTTATCATAATACTCAAGTGCATTTCACCAAGACCTCCTTTTATCTTAAAACTGTTTTAGCACCCTTTGCTGTGAAAGACTGAATATTAATGAACTGGTTGCAATTAAAGCGGTGGCTGACTCCTGACACTTCTCGCTGGGATAGTTACTCGCAGAAGACAGCATTTGGAAGCAATGTGTGCAGACTGTAGACATTATGTCTTTGGATGAACTGAATTTACTGTTTATTCAATGAAAAGACAGACATTACAGTACATTTGACTGATTGATTTGGTCTCCATGAAGCTAGGTTTCAGCCTCAAAAAAAAAGCTAAGTAGATGGTGGATGATGAGAATAGGAGTTTTAAGGAAGAAAGCTATGTTTATTTTGTCAGTATTTGTCAGGCTGCTGATTCTGTTAGAAAATAATATAATCATCATTTGTGTGCATGAGATGAAAATCTGTTTTGGTTTAATACCGCTGATGAATTAGATTTGTTGGAATTAAAGAGATACAGTAGTGTTGATTAAAATAATGTGGTGTCACTTTTCATCAGTTGGTTCACTTGTTTAGTTTATTAGACTTGATTTCAGCACCAGGAGCTGTCCACAGTACAACCTGATGAACAGCGTGGTACGTGATGCAGAACAGGAACAGAATCTGCTTGCTCTCCTCATGAGATGATTGATTATTAGGTTGGAAATCATGCCATTTCTACTTGGATTTAAAACAAGTTGAGTAAAAGTTTTGATTTTCCAGTTAGGCACATTTTTGTGGGTCCACTTCATGTTGGGGAGGAGCCTGACTCTGCCAGTTGGCCACTATCATTTAACAACTGCAGCCAGAGCTGAAGAGGCTCCATAGAGATGTTTTGCCTCAGAGAAGCTTGTTAAGTTCATGATGACTTTGTGTCACAGTTACTTGACATGGTCATACTGTTTGCTTGGTGTCCATCTATAAATGTATGGTTCCATATCCTTGTTGTAAAGTTAGGGAAAGGGCTTATGGAGCAGCTCATCTAGAATGTGCCCTTCTAACTTTAAGCTGTGAGATGCTTGTGAGTTGCTTTAGATGTCATTTTGTTTTTTAAGTCACTTTTTTGTCTCTCTAAATGCGATTTTTTTTAATACTTTGAAATAATCTAATCCCAAACCCTTGAAGACAGATTTTGTGTGTGTTAAGATTTCTATGTAGCTTGCACAGATGAGAGTGACACTGCGTTGTGTAAGCGCTTGTAATATTTGATCTCTTGGGGTTATCTAAATGCTCAGCTTCATAGTGGGGATTTGTTTGATCAAAATTACTTGGTATAATCTTTGGTGCTGGTGTGTGTTTTACTCAAGTGAGCAGGGTGTCTCATTGAAATGCCTCAAGATGCATTGCTAATGTATTGGAGAAAATCTCATGTGCAGTTGTAGATTGTGTCGGTCAGTGTCAGAGGAAAGGCACATTGTCTTTTGAGCGTGCACTCTTTCTCCTGTATGACTCCTGTAACAACTGGGCGTCTGTGTGCAGCTCTGCATAGGGGATGGCTTTATTTGGTGTTTCTGCTAAATGAAGCATCAAATGAGGGGAGCAAACAGTATCTGTGTCTGCAGCCCTCCTTCACTGTGGTTTCAGCACGCTCATTCCTTATCTCTCATTTGTTTTTATCTCCATTATCTGTTGATGCCTTTAAACATCTCATCAGACTGCTTCCGTCTAAAGTCAGAGCTACAGATGTATCGCGGAATGAACATGCTTACAAAATGAGTCGCAGGGTCTTGCAAATGTCTGACACATTCACAGCTGCACAGACTCTAGCTGGTTAGCCATCCACAGCTCATATTCTGAAATGAGTGTGAGCAGAATATCCCCACAATAACGAATTCACATCACTGAGGTTTGATTTTGATTTGGATCTTATACAGCAGTTCAGTTGAATTATTTGTTGAGTGATCCTGTTGTGGGGATACAGTAGTGACCTTAGGATTATTGCTGTGGCCGTTTTTGAGTTTGAATGCCATCCTGGATTCCAACTCTAACTGACACAGCAGTATTCATCTGTAATAGATCTACATTTTCAGAAATATGCTTTCTGCCTTTCTTTTGAGAAGAGATTTTATGTTTTCTTGTAACTTATTGAGAAAATAAACAAAATGTATTCTAGCTTTGCGTGGCGAATATGCAAAGACTGTAGGAAAATGCAGTTGCTGGTGAAATCCATAGGGTGCATCCCCTGGATATTAAAGCATCATCAGGTCACCATGAGTTGAATACATGATGCAATGCAAGATTACAGGAATGTGTCTATAGTAATATCTTATATATTCATCAATTTTGATACATGCACTCCGACATGTACGATAACATGAAAACACAGGTTTCATTCTTAGTGGTTTCTGTGACATGAGAAATACTTTTAAAATAACAAAATGCACACAATTTCAATGATTTCAACAGGGAAAATAATAGGGTGTGTCCTCTGGATGTGTTGATAGCAGAGCCTGACCCATATGGGATTTTTGAGACCAATACCAATTTATTAGTGGAAGAATTCTCTGATTACTGATATGGCGAACAATATAGTGAATGTTTGAGCTGTAATGAAAAAAGATCATTTCTATGTGGATTGTGCGCTGAATTTGCAAGGATATGACTATGCAAAAGTACTCTGAAGGCTGTTTCTTAAACAACTTACATTCAACAATTTACTTACTGAACATTACACATAAACAAAAATAAAGAATAAATAAAAATAAATTCAACATCTGTACTGTATGTGTTTAGCATTAGTCCTTGCTGATGATTTAGTTAAGGATATATACATATCCATATTGTTTTTTTAGATAGCTAACATGTTTTGTTGCTGCCCCCGTCCACAGCAGTAGATTGCTGTGCTTACGTGTCACCACTACTGCATTCCTCTCCAAGCTGGGGGTGAGCAGGTTATCCACTGACTATGACTATAAGTACCTCATACAGCCCCACTTCCAAAAAAATGGAACTATCCCTTTAAGGTGATGAATTGTTGACAGCCTGGCTCTTTGCAGTCTTATTTCTCAGTCCTCGCTGCCTTCATCACATTTCTGTCCCCGCTCCTCAGCTCTGCTTATTACAATGCCAGGAAGAGTTGCAGGAACTGACACAACACACATTTGCCAAAAAGCACATCCTGTCTCAATCCAGCCTCGTTCTGAAGCGGCGCCAATTACTTACAGCACACTGCACAGCTGTCTCACCTGTCAGTGGCTCCTAATGGATTGTTCTGTTATCATTTAGTTTGAGACTTTGCTGAGGTAACGTGATGCACTGTGTGCTGTGCTTCTGTCTGTGTATCTATTCACTGTTTGCACATATTTAAGATGTATTTAAAAATGTGCTGTAGACATGTAAAGTTGCATGATTGCACAAAGAGCTTTAAAGCTTTAGATAAACTATATAATCATCAATAATATGGAACAGAAAAGCAATTTTGGTACAAAATAATAAGAGAAATGTGAAATATTTAGTTTGTCTTTTAGTATATCCAGCACTTTACATTGTGACTGGGACCAGTTTGTTAAAGTTTTTTTTTATGCCTCTACACCGGCGTTAGTCAAGGCTGGAGGTGTTTTCAGGTTGTCCATCTGTCTAGCCGTCTTGTGAGCACGATATCTCAAAAGCATAATGAGGGAATTTTAAATTTAGCACAAACGTCCACTTGGACTCAAGGATGAACTGATTCGATTTTGGTCATGATAGGTCAAAGGTCACAATCACTTTGACCTTGTTTGTCTCATTCTCGTGAATATCTCAAGAAAACCTTGAGGGATTTTTTTTTTGTCCAAATTTGACACAACTTTCACTTGGACTCAAGGATGAACTAATTAGATAATGCTGGTCAAAGGTCAAGTTCATGCTGATCCTGCATTTTTCTCAATCTTGTTCGAGCAATATCTCAAGAATAACTTGAGAGAATTTCCTCGAATTTGACACAAACATTTACTTGGACTCAACAGTGAATGAGATTTAGTGTTCAGAGGTCAAAGGTCACTGTGAACTTGCATCCATTTCATTCTCAGGAACGCAATATCTGAAGATGGCCTTGAGGGGGTTTCCTGAAATTTGGCACAAACGTCCACTTGGAATCAAGAATTGACTGATTAGAGTCTGGTGGTTGAAGGTCAAAGGTCAAGATCAAGGTGACCTCATAAAACATGTTTTTGGCCATAACTCAAGAATTCATATGCTAGAATTTCACACAAAAGTGTATTAAGTGTAAAGAAGTTCTGACTTTTCATATACAAAATATAAAAGGTCAACTGTGACATAATGTTTTAAAAAACCTTTTCTCGCCATAACTCAATATCATAACTCAGGAGCAGAAGAGGAGACATTTGGTCTGATACTAAATTGGTGACTCTAATCTGTAAACTGTGCTGATTGCAGAGATGTTCTGTCCTGCTGGGGTGAAGATGTGTGTGTGAAGTATCCATGTTCTTACAAAAATGGATGTAAACTATAAGGTTAACTTGACTTTTGCCCAGAGGCATACAACCACATGGTTAGTTTATAAATAAAGAGCTATCTTACAGCCAATTCCTCAATTCAACTTAATAAATTAGCTGTTCTTCCTCCTTTGTGGTGCTTTCAAAGTGAGCAACAGGTAGTTTATAAATAGAAACAGGCCGTCTGACACAAGTTCAGCTCTAAACAACACTAACAGAGTCGTCTGCAGCCAGTTAGGACACCTCTGTGTCAACCTCAAATCAAAGATGTTGTCATAATAGTGTCGTATTCTTAAGAGAATAACTGTGCTGTGTCTCCTTTCGAAACCCCACAAAAACACATAAACTTTCTTGTAAATAAATACAAATACAATGCTAGCTACTCGTCCCCCTCCATGCTTTGCTAACATGTGGTCCCCTTCATGTTGCCGTGTTTGGCCCACGGTCTGTCCGACACTATTGTCTAATGTTTGTTTGTTTATAAACAAGCATTATGTCCATCACGCTTTCAGTAGGGCTGGACCTGAATATTGAGCTATTCCAATAGTCATTAAATGGGTAAGTTTTCGATTTTCAATTCCACAGATATTAGTTTTTGTTGTTTGTTTGTTTTTTTGCAGAGGATAAATGTCATTTATCAGTCAATCGATGAATCAATGAATCAATCAATTAATTAATAATCAGTCTTAGATTTCTCTCTTAGTTTCTGCTGTGCATTTTTTTGTTGATCTTTAAGAAGCCTCTATTTGACCTTATTTCGTGCATTACTGCAGCTTTAAAATAAATTAAGAAATGTGAGCATGTTGAGCATGTCAGTGACGGGTCCGTCAATTGTTTTTACAGTTTCACTGCTGTAGTTTTGCAGGCAGAACTGTTCCGGATCTGGAGTTGTTTCACAAAAGTGGTTTGCAAGAAAATGGTCGCACAAGTGGCAATCATGTTTCACAAATGATTGCCACTTGCAAAATGCAGATACATTTGTGAGTCCCGGAGGGCCCTGACCTTCTCACACATGTGTCAAATGTGCAGTGTTAGTTATGATTTGTAAAATGATAAAATTAACTAACTAAAATGATCAAGGTCTCAAATCACAGCTATTATTTTTCAGGTTTACATCAGAGACTGAGGGAAACCTTTAAGTGGTCTAAATAAAGTCTAAATTTGGCTATTTCAGTAGAGCTGCTATAACAAACAGTAAGTAGAAACAATAAGGCTATCTGTGCTGCACTCTGAAAACTAAAACTGAATGCATGTTGGTTGGTGCGACTGTTTATTCTGTGTTGTGGTAGTTGTAATGTAGTGGTGATTCGATTACTATGGCAGCCTATGGGTTCCAGTATAAACCCTTAACAGTATTCAACTGCTAAACAGGTTTCCATTGACGAGATGACCGTTATTTTTCCCTAACCGCTGCATCCTCCATCCTCTCTGGCCATCATGTAAAGGAGGGTCATTTTATTACGTTTGGATTATGAATTTCCCAGTAAATATATACAGCGCTCAAGTATCATCACTCTGCGCCCCTCTTGAAACCTCATGTCTTGTCTCCTTCAAATCATATTTCCTTGAGTGGAACATCCTTAAAGATGGTGGAAGGTGACTGATTTTCAGATCTTGGGTTGAAGGACAGGAGCAGAGACTGAGATGCATACAGAACCAGAGCCACAGTGCAGGCTTAAATCTTTCTTTATCATCTTGCCGTTAATTTCCAAGTACCTCACCATCGCTTTGAGTTCACAGAAAGGTGTGTCTTTAAAACATCTGTTTCTGTGTCTGCAAGAGTGCACATGTGCTCTGTTTCCTTTCTGATGTACATACCTTAGCAGAACATATCCATTTGCATGCATGATTTAGAGCTTGGCTAAGCATCAATGTTTCATCGCCTCTTACAGCTTGGCATGAGGATGCACACATGCATTTTGTGCACTCGCACACAAGCACTCAATTCATTTGTCTAAATGTGTTTAAGTGGGTGCTTGTCAGAGTCCCCATCAATAACCGCCGTGCTCCAGCAGTCTGCGCCTCATATCAATACAGCTTGTTGACTTTGAGAAAGTGAGACGAGTCAATGAGGAGAGCCTTCTGCTGCAGTGTGTAAAGACGGAGGAAGAGGACTTCCTGATAGCATAATCACCAGTTTGCTGGGCTTAAAAGGCCAAAAGTCAGAGGTCAGAGAGGTGATTCATTGCTGTCCTCTCACAGACAGAATATAGCTCTTCTCTTTGTCCTCTGGACCATTGAAGTGTGTGCTGCAGCAGAGCACAGAGTTCTGCCCCGTGGCCACAGAGGGTGGTCGGTCATCATAATTGCATGGTGTCTTTTGGGATCGTCTCAATGCTGCTGATTAAGCTGAAGACAGAGTTCATCGTAGGACATTGTAGCTCATTTTCTCTGCCTTCCTGGTTCACATTACCCATCTCGTTTGTGCAAGTTGCACGACCTCCGTTTCATTTAAACTGACAACAATATAACTACTAAAACTGCCAAGACCAGTTTATTTTTTGTCTGATTTAAATGAGATTTATATTATAAACACTGCAGCAAACTCTCTGCATGCAGCCTGAACTGATGATATGTGAAAGCACAATCCAAGATTTTTCTTTGACAGATACAGTTACAGCAGCTTACTTCTTCTAGCCTTCTAAATAATTTTGTTCCCATTTGTTCCACTGCATTCCTCCCTCTTTCCCATCTTCTCTAATTATGTCTGATGAGGAGTGTGTGCAGCTGTTGCAGACAGTTCCCACCTCCCTGTTTCTCCAAGTGCATATGACAAAGCCCATTTTGTTTTTAGAAGCAAGAGAACAAGTCAGGAACCATCTGAGAATGAGAAAAAATAAAGCCCCAAATAGATGTGACAACCAGTTTAGGTTTTCACACAGAAAGAATCATTCAGCAAACAGATAATATTGGTATTTTTCTTTGGTAGATATTTCAGTATCGCCACCTCCACTGGAGTTCCTTTCCTGTTCAGACAATCCTGAACATGATCTGTCCCAGTGGAAGGACCTGCCATTACCATCATGCTTTTCTCCCTCTACCCTCAGTAATCAAAAAAGCAAGATGACCTCTTGAAAAGGTTCGATCCACTGCACATTACACAGCTGCAATAATCTTTTCACTGCTTCGCTGAGTATGTTTACATGCACAAAATAGTCTGTTTTTTGCCCTTATCCTGAAAATAACAATATTGCTACTAATCCTCCCGTTTACATGCAGCTGTGCATACTCATATCCTAACATATTGTTTATCACTTCAAATGTAGAGAGGTAGAACAGCTGAGGGCAGATGTCATTTTGCTTTTTTGCATCAAAATAGGATTTTTTTATCACAGTTTTCTATCAGTGATGAACTTGTTGGACCATGCAAGCATAGTCTCCCTTTTTCATCCCTTCAATCTCCTTCCTGAAAATGTTGGTGATGTGATATTTGCTTGTATCCAAAAACCTGTTCAGAAATAAGTGTCTCATAATGTTCAAAAGCGGCTGTGTTTTTCCCTCTGACCAGAAATGTGGGATTTTTTTTGCATGCATTTTTACCAAAGCCTTGTAAACTGTTTGCGAGTTGGACTGCATTAAAAAACCCTGGTTAAGATGAATATTTCTAATCGGATGTGTAAATGCCCAAATAATGCTCCCACAACCTGAATATGGGCATATCCCATATGTCTTTATTGGAAAATGCTAAATTCAAAAAATGGCCTAATTTGGAATATTTAAAAATAATATGCTGTTTATGTGACCCACATCAAATTCAAAATGTTGTCATATTCCAAATAATAGGAGAACATTGATGTGCATGCAACTGTAGCCATTGTTATTGTTTGTAGATATGAGAAGACTTTCACCAAAATATTAAATGAGTGGTGTTCTTCTGTGGCTCAGAGGCAGAGTGTGTCGTCCTCTAATTGTAAGGTCAGCAGTTCAATCCCCGGTTCCTCCAGGCAACATGTCGAAGTATCCTTGAGCAAGATACTGAACCCCAAATTGCTCCCAATGCTGCGTCATCAGAGTGTGAGTGCATGTGAATGTGTCACCTTGTATGGTAGCCTCAGCCACCACTGTGTGAATGTGTGTGTGAATGGATGAATGTGACAATTTAGTGTGAAAGTGCTTTGAGTGGTCAATAAGACTAGAAAAGCACTATACAAGTACAGTCCATTTACAGTCCAGTGATTGCTTAGAGGTGGAATTTAGCTGCATTTTTTAGGCCAACATTGATATTTGAGAATCAAAAAGAATCAAAGGTATCAGGGCTGAACAGTTAATCCAAATGATTTGGGGATCACAAGTTATGACCAGTTCTATGTTAACAAATAATGTAATTGGTTGTGTTTAAATGAATGTACCGTTGTACTGTAGTAGTGGAGTCAAACGACATCCCCTCCAGCTCTTTGCGATCTTTTCACATGTTCAGTTGTACAGATGAGGCAGGGCGGCTGGTAGTTTTCAGCATGTGAGCCCAGCCCTAACGTACGGTATACACACTTTCAAAAGCAATAGAAAATCTCCCACCAAACACAGTAACAATAAATACAGAATACAGAAATACAGTGATCACAACATTGAGATGTTTGGCAATTGAAAAAATACAACAGTACAGCAGAATGATCACACAAACACAGTTCATTTCATTTCCACTGCATGTCCACACTGTGCAGGCTCATAAATGTCTGTGACAACCAATCATATCGGTCAAAAGAATGCATCATACCTAGCAAGGGGGTCAACCAAACATCCTCTCTAAGATAAAGGTTTCTGTCCTTTCCTTGCTCAGAATTGCTCTGAGAATGTTCTAAAATTCCCCTTAAGCTAGGACTTCTTCCTAGAAACCTTCAGGCTAAGTTAGCTTTCAGAGAAGATTCTCAGAATGTTTGTGAATACGGCCCCAGAACGCTTCCAATACCAGAATTTTATCCTGTTTGCTGCAGATTCTGCATTTATATGCAGATATCTTTTAACAGAGATGACTTACCAGCGGACATACTCAGGTATAGATTAACCCTATATTTCACCTATTGATGTCATCTAGTTTTCTGAATGACTATTTGGGATGTACACAAACTGCTCTTCCAAAAACTCTTCTATCCTCAGATTTTCTCACTCACTCACTGTTAATGTTTGAACTCAGCTGTTAGTTGCAAAATATCAGCTATGAGCAGGAGGAAACTTAGGGAAGCTATTAGGTACAGTAACAAGATAACATATATCTGTAAAGAAGAGAAAGGTTGTGAAAAAGCTGCTGATATGGTGCATGTCTGAGAGAGAGAGAGAGACAGACATGTTTATGTAGTAAGTGTATTACAGCCACGCTCAAAAGTTAACATCCTGTATATGTGTGTGTGTGTGTGTGTGTGCGCGCGCACGCGGGTGTGTGTGCGTGAGTGTGTGTGTGATGGAGGTAGATGAAGGAAAGCACTTACTCTCTTATATAACACACAACTTTGGCCAAGAGAAGGATGTGTGGCCAGTGTAACATGCAAATGCATCTGCCTCCCTGCTGTGCCCCCAGGTGTGTGTGTGTGTGTTTGTGTGTGTGTGTGTCTCTGTGCACTTGTCCTTATGTCAGATCTCTGCCTCCGTGCATCTCTCTGAGGACTGCAACACAGCACACAACTGTCAGTTGTGCAGTGAACTAGCACAAGCAGTCCTCACCATTTCTCCCTGCAAAAGCTCTTAAAGAAAAGGGAGGGCTCCGTCATCAGCGTGCAGTGGGCAGTTCACTGATTCTGTCTTCAAAAAACATCCAGAGTCTCATATCCAAGCAATGTGTGCAAGCTTGGATATCTGGAATAAAAAAGCTTCCATGTTTTTGTTAAGGCCTGGCTGTGATATTGGCCAAGATAACAATATAAGCATCCAGTTATGTAAAACCTGATTTCCAGCTAAAGAGATGATATCTTCAACAGTGTCTTTGGTGTTTAAGCATCGTGGAGTATTAATATAAGTGGTGTTTGTACAATGTTAGCATAAATTTTGGTGTCTTGTGTTAAAATTGGTACCTAAAATGTCATTAACATCTGGAGTAGATTGTGTGACGTCTGTGATCCTGAAGCTTTCCCAGCAGAATTGGCCAAAATATCCCGAAATCTATCAATGTAATTTTGCCAGTGTCCACTCACTGTCTGTTGTCCTAAAGGCATATAGCCTACAAATGCAGTTACATACAGAAGAGATGAGCTGCTGTTTGAGAATGTCTGCTTTCCCACTTTGGTGCTGACTTCATGTTTAGATTTGGCTCCCAGGTTGCATCATATGTCTCTGTGTGGACAGAATAATCTTAGAATTAAACAGATGACACAAAAAAACACACTACGTTGGTTTAGTGCTAGCAGGAGGTCATGTGTCTGAGCTCCTGATAGGACTGCAGGCATTATTGCAGTGACCCAGTTCTGCGTGGCTGGGCAGCCAGTTGGGCGGGTGGCAGTGTGGCTGACCGGAGGGTAAGAGGCCGACTGTGGCAGGTTGTTGGCTTATCAAAGACATCTGAGTTTCTCTGAGCAGATTTTCAGTCCTCCTCTCTATTTTCACCAAAATGGATTTTACATTGTCACATGAACTTACAGAATCATAGTAAATATGTTAATGTGAAATATGACTTTCATTCTTTTTTGTGTGTGGGATGCTCCATGTGTGATGTATTCTTCATACCTGTTCAACATTTTTTTTGTGTGCTGTGCTAATAAGCATAATAAATTCAAAGATATCAGAGATATCAGTACATTTTGTTTAATAAAATATAGTTACAATGGCTGTCCAAATCATTCAAAGCTTTGACAGGATGTGATTGGACCACCAGAACCTGACCCAACTTTAATTAGGGCTGGATAACAAAACCTGGTACCAATATGCAAAAGAGAGCAAAAGAAAGCGAAAGAGAGCGAAATTGAGTGAGCGCAAGCAAGGATGTGTGCTGGTGACGGTGACGGGGATGGCAGCAGTGACTGCAGCAGAGAGTATAAGGTGAATATGGTGAAGCTCTTTTTTAATTATAACAGTACTTTTTCAAATATTATAACAGTGGTGTATTCAGCTTTATTGTATGACAGTGGCTATTTTAATCAACTTTATTGTAACTGCAGTCTATTCAATATTTTTGTATTTTACTAGTTAGCATTACTTTAAAAGACATTTGAAAATAGAAAGATATATATAGTGTATCAGGATATCGCCATAAAATATCACAATATTATTTTAAAGCCATGTCACGCAGCCCTAGCTGAAAAGAGTCTCCAACTATTTACAGTACTTTTTAAAGCTGCTTAGTTGTTTTTTGCACCTGCCTGTTTTAGGATATTTATCAGCCTCAGGATGCTATCAGCAGGAGACACTCCCCTAGCCGCTCCCAGACTCACAGCAGCTCACACACGCGCGCACACACACACACACACACACACACACACACACACACACACACACACACACACACACACACACACACACCACCGGACATCCAGATAACACAACACACAGAACAACTGATACAGCTATATTATGTTTACATTTGAGAATAAGAGCTGTAGTTTTTAGAAGATTCTAGTAATATTTTGATGTGGTGACAAATAGTTGTGATTGTAAGGTATCCGCTTAAGTAGGATTTTGCTTTGATATTAGTCACATGAAACATTTTGAGAGCATCCTTCGTTCATTAATGTGATTGATTTCCTGTTGAAAGAGGATTTGGGGATGTGATATGATGCAGGGACAGATCATTTGACAGTATGACTCACTGTCACTGTCACTATTTGATGAGAGGAATGAGATCTGTGATGACTTTATTGATCTGAATTTTTAGATGTTTTCTTTAAAACATTGTGGCAGGTTGTAGGTAACATTAGCCAATGTTGTGGGAATGTTTCTTGCTAGCTGGGAAAGATGGAGTGTTTTAGACAGGGTGAATCCAGGTGTTCCAGCACAGACAGGACAAGGAAAATTAAAGCTTTAAGAACATTAAAGCATGTAAACATGTTCTAATAAAATCCCACAATACAAGTATGAACCTGAGAATGAGAAAAAGAGGTCACTGGAAGGTTATGTTGCTGAATGTGACCTACATACTTTCTCGATCAACAAGATAGAGTATCTGCATGAAGAGCTACTCCAAGTTTTCCTATCATTCTTACACCTTGCTTTGTATAGAAAGAAAATGGCCTGCAGCTATTACATTTCCTGTTTTCAGAGTTTCAATGAAAACCCACAAGAGGAAGTGTCTAGGTAAATATAATATAATGCTGTGGGAGTGATGAAGCAGACTTAAAATCGCATGGAGGAAAGCTAATGGAGTAAAAGGTGTTCAGAGCCTCCTCTCAGCCCAGATGGCCTGTTTGTGACTTTGTCTGTATACACAGTATATACATGACATGTTTGTGTCTATGTTTACAAAGCCTTTGCAACCATATTTGTTTTGTCAGCAGGTATATTATTACCAAGGCTGCATCTGCAGCTTCCTTTGTAAAGCTCCTTGAGGCAAATTTTGATTTGTGGGCTATTGGAATAAAAGGCAGTCCAATGAATGAATATATATATATATAGGTTCAGGTTGCCATAAACGAAGGTAAAACATTAAAACAGTAAAGTGCTCAAGGTTCCATCAATAAAACAGAAATAGGCATAAAAGGGTGTGAAATACAATCCATTAAAAAAAAAAAAAAAAACCCAACAGATCTCAAAAACCAGGATAAAAACCAGGTTTAAGATTCACATGTAAGAAAAAATCTAAAAAGTAGATAAAAATGCATGAACAAATAAATGCATGTATTCTAGGTAAGACTATAACTCTTTCAGCTCAGCAATAGCAACAGGGACAAAGCTGTTTTTATACCACTTTGTTCCACACCTTGGGACTAAAAACCTCCATCCAGAGGGGAGAAGCTGAAATTCACAGTGCGAAGGGTGGGAATCATCATTTAAACCAGAGTTAGCTATCCTCTGCAACTGCTTAGCATATAGGGATGGTGGGATCAGTCAGTCGACTTGACCATTTCACTACTTGATTCAAGGAATTTTTATCTTTCAAAGATGTGTGACCAAACTAAGACTCCAGGGACAAAACTGATTCAATAAAAGCCCGGTAGAACATGGTCATTAGTGTTCTGTCAATGTGAAAGTGTGACAGTTTCCTCAGACAATACAAATGCTGATGAGCCTTTTTACACGCCGCTTCACAGTCAGCCTTAAAGTTCAGTTTTGAAGTATGTCCAACTCCTCCATAGCAGGTGGAGATATGCCCTCTTTCAGCTAGTTTCAATCTACAGGCCTATCATTTATACAGTCTATGCTGACCTAATCACAATGACTTTTTTTTCATTTAAAAGAAATATAAATCACCACCTTTTCAAGTTTATGTCGCTTACCTAAGTCAAGATTAAAACACACAAGTCCCTCCTCCAGAGAGCTTTTTTCATCAAACAGGGTCTCATAAACCAACTGTATGCTACCTGCCCAGCACCAAACAGCAAACACTGTCAGGAACTAGCTGATAAAGAAAGTGGAACATATACAAAATATTTCATGTATATAAAGAAGGCTCTTACATAAAACATGGCTTTGTATACAGTAAAAAATATGTTTAAAAATAGTGTTACATGACAAGAGAAAACAGGAAAAAAGGAAAGTTTTGCTTAAGAGGGAGAAAATTTACAACTATGAAGATGCACTGCCCTACACCAGACCAATAAAGGCTCCTGCTGGTGGGTAACCTAATGCGAATTCATATGTATGAAACGAATGAGGCCGGTTGATAAAAAAGATCTCATAATAATCCAGCTAAATGGTAAACTAAATGTTTCTGAAAACATTCAGGTCGACAAAATTGTGACTCAGCAACAGAATCTTGGTTTATATTTAATTAGCACTGAGTAGTTTTACCACTGGATCTGAGTGTTTTCCTATATTTTTTCCAGACGTTTTCGTTTTCACTGTGCAGGAAGCAGCTTACACTTCCTGGTAAAAATATGTTTCTGATTCTGACATTTTAGGTTTGGGTGAGTTTTGTTTGTGTCTGTTGAGTTTGAATTAAGCAAATAAACCTTGTCAGTCTTCTGTGACCGAGAGAAAGTTAAGCTAGCGCTGCACACTCATACTGTTCATATACCGCAGTAAAATTTCAGGACGTTATGAGGGTGGGAAAAATTACATACTGTCCAAGCCAATTTCATTTATGCTACCTACATTGTTTTTATACAGAGTTGGTTGAAAAAAGTTTCCCTTTCACAGCTCCAGAGGCAGCTATTTCTCTGGTGAAGACAAAAATAGAGCTAAGAGGACAGGGAGTGTTGTGTAGGTGCATGTGTTGATCAACGTCTGTTGGATGTGTAAATTTGCAACTGTTGCTCACACGTTCACCAGTATCAACTTTAGAATGTGACTGTATGTCAGTGTTGTGTTCACAGCTTGTTCCCAAATAGCAAAAATTCAATTTCTGCCAATTTCTGAAATGTCAGGAAAGTAAAATGTCAATCAGTGGGTGTTTCCATCAGCTACCTTTATGTGGATATATCATTTTACCTTCCACATAAGATGCTATTTGTGTTTTCTCTTATTTTTGAATTCATGAATTTGTCCCCATAACTTGTGTTTCTGTCAGACTGAGTTGTGTCTCACATGACTTGTTACATGTCTAAGCCTGGTCAAGTTAATCTATTATTGATTATCGATTTTTGATGTGGGAACCCCAGGGACGGGCTGATGCTTCAGCCTCAGGCTTCTAATGTGGAGAGAGTTAAGTAAGCCCTCCATCATCATTATCTTCATTATTATCTTCACTTCCACTCATCTATTTACTCACTAACACTTTAACACTAGTCAATACCTCTCGGTCAGGAGTCCCTCACACATGCAGCTGTGTGTACACAAAACACAAGTCCCTGCACATACACATGCACTGAAATCACACGATATTCAGTCTTAAAATAACAGAGTGCAAGCGTCGTTTCCTATAAATAATTTATTTATAGATACAGAGCACAAGCTCCCTGAGCACCGTGGGCTCTGGGAGCTGCTTTTTATTTTCAAAACAACCACAACACAGCCCACTGTCAAAATATGGCATGAGACTGAAACCTTTTAAGATGGCTGCACTGGGCGAAGGAGGAAATGGGGGTGAAATCTGGCGAAGCAGTCCATTGACAAAAAGCTCAGTATCAAATTAATTCCCCATGTAATGATGAATGGTATGATCCACCCCCCCCCCAAACACTGATAACATTTTCAGCACTGCTCCACAGCAACTGTCGCTTAGCAACCGGGAACATGTTGTGCCTTACTGTGTACACAGTGATAATGCAGCTTTTACAAGTAAAGCTTAGCAAAGACTTCGGAGACACAGTGTCTGAAGTGTAGTTTGCTGGAAAGTAGAGGACATAGGACAGAGTGAGGGGCCGAGGCTGCTAAGGGGGTGATGGAGCTGAGTCAGGGTCTGAGCCCCAGGCTGCGACATGGACAGGGCTACACCTCTTGTAGTGACTTTTTGTTGTACATCATGTGACCTATAAATTTAAAAAGTATTTCCATTATAGTTTTACGAAATATGGCTTTTTCATATCACCGGAAATACCACCTCATGCAAGCTTAAAAAAAGTTTTTGCAGTAATAGGAGTCTTATCGAAACTGACGTGTTTCCATTAGGCATATTTTATGTTAGCAAATTCAAATTGCTCAGTTTGAGGGTTAATGGAAACCTGCTCCATTTGTGCAGTTTTTTGGCTTTATTCTGAGCTTTGATCTGCTCAACTTTTGAAGAGTTATGTGATGCAATAACACCTCTTGTAGCACCTGCTGCATCATGCACGAGGTAGCCAGTACCTACTGACAAGCACAAAGCCATAGCATCATGTGACCTAGCAAAGTGAGAAAAGCGTAGTTTTGCAGAATATGGCTTTTTCAAGTCACCTGAAATACCACATCATGCGAGCATTAAAAACTTTATTTGCAATAAATGGGAACTGACGTGTTTCCATTAGGCATATTTTATATCAGCACATTGAATTTGCTGAAAACCCAACTACTGAGGGCATATGGTGGCTCTTTTAGGGTGCATTTTGCTGGCATGGTTTGGGTCCACTGGACGCCTTTGAGGGAAATGTCCCTGCAAATTAATACAAAGTTTTTCTGAGCAACATATTCTCATGGAACACTTTGCATGATATCCAATAAAAAATGCTCACACAACAGTTCAATATGATATCTCAGGATTTAGCGCCCCACGTATGACATTATGCCCTTAACGTACAATTATGTTTTTAACATGATGTTATGGAGCAAAGGTTAAGGATAAGAAACTTGGTTGGACGTCTTTATGTTTAGGCAAGTAAAGTCACTGTAGTTAGGGTTAGGAAAAGAAACATGATGAGCATGTAACTTTAAAATAACTCAAAGTTCACCCAAAGTTTTTATGGTTCCAAACATGCGTCCCTGATTGGCTGATTCCATTGGACCTAGAGAGCGGATCCCTGATTGGCCGAACTAGACTATGGTGGATTGAAATTGTTTGGTTTGGGAGAAGTCCAGACTGACACAGTGAGAGAAATAGAATGTTGAGCTTGTGTCGTCAGGATGGTCTTACTAGGCTACTCTCCACCACCATTATCAGAACAATAAAGGAGGGAATATATTTTGGAAGAATGGTGTTTATTCTATATCAGTAGAGTTCCAGAGACTTTTAGAATCAGAGCCAAGAGGTTCTGAAGCTGTTCTGTCGGCACACGGTGGGCCAACACCTCAATGAGACACTCTATGTTGTTTTTTTCTTTTTACTTGTCACCATTTTCTGTCCTCCAGGCAAATACAGAGTTGTAAGGTGGTGGACCTTTTTTTCTGTGAAGTTGAGGACATTTGAGCTACCATGGCTTGATAATCATTCAAATACCGTTTTGTTTTGACTTGATGACACTGTGTTCCTGATAACAATGTTTTAAAGCCTCTAGAAACATGGCTTGAAATACTTACAATGCACATATTATATCACAGCTGAGTGTCTCATTAAGTATTTACAAAAATCTAAATGAAAAGAAATGTTCCCAACAATTATCAAAGTGAGCTGAAAACAGCTCATTTTGAAGATATCAGCATTTCTCCAGACTGTGTGGGCGTGGCAGATCACGTTTTGATTGACACCTCCATGGATGTCACCTTTGTCAACTGTCTCTTGTCTCCACAATGACAGCCATGGAGCAAAGCAGAGTCGGCATGGTACAGCTCTATCTGTTCCAGCGCTCTGACTCTGGCTGCTTTCCTAAATCCAATCTGACACTCTACATTAACATGAGAGAGCGTTAAGTTGCTGCTAACTCTCCCCAGACAGAGTGCCCAGAGTTGCTCTGACACTCCCAGAGTGCACTGCTCTGGATAACCCAACAGTACATTCCAACAGTACTCTGAATTTACCAACAGTCCAGTTCGTGCCAGAGTGTGTTCCAACCCTCAGAGTGAGTGTTTCTGAATGCACCCTATTAAAAGGAGTGTTGAGGGATTTCAGTTTGGCATGTTTAATTAGTCACATCTGACAGCTGACTTTGAGTTTTTTTTAAATCCAGATTTACATGATATGGATCAGGGATAACCACACACAAATCAAGCCAGCTTCAGAAAACTTTGAAAAAACTAAATAAAATAATTTCTTGAAACATTTTGGTCTGTATGTAAGATCCTAAATTAAATATTAAGAAAGTTTTGCGTGATGTGAGTACCCAGAAGCTTTTAAGATAAAACTATTTATCCCAAGGGAAGTTGTTGTGCAGCAGTTGCAATAAGAAATGGGGAGATTGCAAACATAAAAAAGTCTTACATAACAAGAGGTTGCTATTTTAAATATCTATACAATAAAAAAAGTGTCAAAATCAGGTTAACAGTATGGATGATACAGATATCTATGGCCATAGATATGAATGATGTAAGCCAGACTGAAGTCTTAATCCTGGCCACAACTCTTGAGTTGTGAGTAGTGACTCAGAAGTCTGGGACCAGGTTAGAGTCGTTTCTATAAATGGGCCAGCAGAATGTTTTTTAAAAAATGTCCACAGTTTAATCAAAGATACTTGGTTTTAGTAAGCTGATAATAGATAATTGATAGATAATTGATTCCTGATACTAACAACCCCCCCCCCCCCCAAAAGCTAATTCTCACTTTGGTTAGAGCATTATTTCCCTTCAGGAGCTACTTAAGATGCTCAACTGCCAAATCAACAACACAAATGATCAGTTCACCAAAATAAAGGTGAATAGAATTTTGTTATTTTGCTTATGACTCTACAAACCTCTGTACTCTACCAACTACTGCCACACCAACTCTTTGTAAATATTTCAGTTAGCAGACTTTTCCAAATATTTATCAGTTACTTTTTGAGATTCAGGTGAATTACTCCTCTCTGTATGGATTTGATCCACTGCACAGCACTTATCTCTATCAGACGTAAGACTTTGTATCTGTTTGTCTCTAGCTAATCTTACAAACTACTGGTAAAACCAATCTGATATTTTTTGTGCACATGTATGACTGTGTACTCAAGGACCTCTCATGGTTACAGTGAGTCACAATTGTTGAAAAACCTGTTGACTGTTCTATACCATCATTGACTGCTGACTCTTAACCTCACATAACTGTCCAGTAGGAACCATGAGTTCCTCTGAAATTGGCTCAGCTCAGCTAAAAACAACAAGCCTTGCTGTCTTTGAAGGCCACATTTTGGCCTTCCTTGCAACTCATAAACTGACATCCATAGAAGAAGTTAGTCTTGTTCTAAACCAGAGCACCTGCTGATTAATTTAAAAAGTGTTTCCTTTGCAATTTTGCAAAATATGGCTTTTTTTGTATTGCCTGAAATACTGCCTCGTCACCAAGCATGCCACCAAGCATCACAACTGAGATGAATGGGAGGTTTTTGAAACTGACATGTTTCCATTAGGCGTAATTATATTCACAGTTTCAATATGCGTGTTTTGAGGGTTAATGAAAACCCGCCTAGGGCCTGTTTGCTGGAGAAATCGATCTACTCTGTGCAATGCACTGTAGCTCTATTTAAAAAAAAGATAAGGCACATATTTTTAGCTTGCACATATTTTTACTAGCTTATGGGCACTGCTGAAGCACGCTGCCCCGTCTTTAGTCCACGCAGCCACCTGGTGGAGATCTGCACTCTGCTGAGTGCACTTTTCTAGTATATTATTTCCTGCTTCCAAAACATTGGTGAAGAACACCAAGAGCAAATGCCAGGAGTTGGGTTTTCATTAACATGGAAAACAATGAGGGCAAAATAACATCACATATCTGCTTTAACAGAATATTAGCTTATCTAGCTCAACTGAAAACACAAAACTGTCAGCATGTTAGTGTGTCGTTCACTGGCGAGCCTGTTAGTAACCTGGAGCCTACCAACAGCATTATCTTTATTTCAGCTATTCAACAAAACAATTTCATTGAATGGTTTATGCTTACGACTCAGTGTATGCAAAACCAAAGAGCTGCTGATGATTTTCGTAGGAGTCCTCCTGCCGTAGCACCTCCTTTCATTAATGGTACAGCTGTTTAGACAGTAAGCCTATATAAGTATTTGGGCACCATCTTGGATGACAAACTGACTTTTGAGGCCAACACGGACTACATCTGCAAAAGGGCCAATTGGAGACTGTTCTTCTTGAGAAAATGAAGGGATTTAAATGTAGACAGATTGCCTTTTTAAATATTTTTTCTTCAGTCAGTTTAAACTTTTGCAATGATCTGTTGGTTCAGCAGCCTCAGATGGTTAACAAAGAGGCAGTGAAGCATTGTTAAACGTTGCCAAAAAATCATCGGCAATAACTTGCATAGTCTTGATGATGTCTGCCAAGTCAGAGCCATTAGGAGGGCAAAGGTCAAGTCAAGACAATTTTATCTATAAAGCCCATTATCACAAATCACAGTTTTGCAGATGTGCAATAGATATTGTAAATAACAATTAAATTACAGTAATGACAAAAAGGAAAGCGAAAGTGAGAGAGAAAAGGGGGGGGGGGGTGCACAGCAATAATGGTAATATAACATAATAACATATAAAACAATAGTGATAGACATAGAATTAATAAATGCAATATGATAGCATGTGATGTTACATGCACATATCATAGGTATATTAATACTGGAGGCATGACTCATAATAATGGCAGTAGAAGATCATGTCTAGCAGGTCATTTTAGCAGACCCACATCACCCTCTCAATGCAGAGTTTTCTCTGCTGTTAGGGGGGAGGTATTTCCCTCTGAGGGCAAAGTCAAACAAATATCTAAGATAACTCGTACTCTCAGCTTTTGGGTTTTTAAACATTGCATCTACAATATTTATGCCTCTGTTTATTGTAGTTATTTTGATGGTGTGAATGGGTTGTATTAATTACTGATGCAAACTAAAATTGCCCCTCAGGGAAATTTAATACTTTCTAGTCTAATCCAAATCTAATTTTATCTCAAATTCAGCAGTTTGGATAACTGACACTCACCTGTTCTGTTGTTATTAAAGACATGTACTGACCATGTGCTCACGCTTGTTCCCATCTTGGAAACACAGTGCTGCAGTTCAAAGCACACAGCTGCTGCGGGAAACAATGTAGGGGTTATTTGACATTATTTTTGGCATTAAAAAATATTTTTGAGTGGCCTGTTGGTGTTTCCCCTTCCTGTCCAGCATGGCTGTATAGGGGGAGCACTATACTCACACTATACTCACTCAGTGATGGCCGCATGCCAGCATGCAAGGTGTTTGCCTGATCATTGTGAACACTTTGGGGTCCAGTGTCTCACTGAGGGACACCTCAACATGTGGACAGGTGGAACCAGGGGTAGAATCTGTGAATAACCTCTACTTACTGAGCTATAGCAGTTCATACTAAAAGTCCATTCATAGCTGCAGAAATCTCCAAAGACATACGTCAAAACTTTGGCAAATAAAACATCTCAATGACACTAGAAGTCAGTGAGAAAATATGTCCTTGTTATTTGGCTGAACAGATGCATTAACTTTTAGAGTAAATTGTTAACAAAATCAAACACATATATTTAAGAGTGATCAAAACAAACAATAGCTGTGCATGCACCCTGAGGCCTGGTGTGTGTCAGGGTGAGTGGGCGTGAGCTCGGCCTGTGATGCAGATGTGGGTTTGTGCTTGTCGCTGCTTTGTCGACTGTTTGGATCTCTGCCAGAGGGGCAGAGCAGTAGTTAACACTGTGAACTAACCATTAGTGTCCTCCTCTGTGTTGCATGAGAGGCTTGTTCATCTCTGTTTGGCTATTGGCTCACTGCTCTGTCTCGTGACTTCTCTTTGGTGACCTGGACTCAGCCGACAGACTCAACGATAGACCATTCTTTCAGTCAGTCTGTTGGCGTCCCTGAGCTCTAAGTCTTACACCCTAGTGTCTGGAGTGTCACTGTGTGTGCCGTCAGAGTGTATTTCAAGAGAAGGACTTGAGAATGATTGAGCCCGACCTCGTGTGTGTGTGTGTGTGTGTGTGTGTGTGTGTGTTGCTGTGTGTGTGTTTCCAGGAAGACTCATACACTATGGGTGCAGTTTATATACTGAGGTGAGGCAGGCCAACTCTGTAAGAATTGTGTGTGTGTGTTTGTGTGTGTGTGTGTGTGTGTAAGTGTGCGTTTATGTGTAGAGTATGTGTGTGCATGCCCAACATGTGCTCTCATCGTCAGTTTGATATTCAGCTACATGATTCATCAGAGTCAAGACTCTTCTAACTAGGACTGAGTCATCACAAAAAAACTCTTGTCTCTATCTCTCTCTATCTTCCCTGCCCCCTCTCATCCATTTCAATCCTTCACTTTAGTCTCCTTTATGTTTTCCTGTGAAAACTCTCTTACACACACACACACTCAGAGAGAGAGAGAGAATTTCTGTGTGTGTATATTTCTGCATTTAATGAGCCTGCTTTGATGTACTCCGGCTTCCTACAAGGGGAAAACACACACACACACAGAATTCAGAGAGCTCTTACCCAGCCCCTAGTCTTAGATGCAGATCAGCTTCATGCTCCAAATGCCGATGAATGCTGCTGCTTTTATGTGTGGGTGAGGGTATGCAGGCATACGCAGGTAAATGCACATGCGTATGCCTCTGTGTGTGTGTGTTTCAACATATTTCATCACTTCTTTTATAGTGCACAAAGAAAGAAAATTAAATATTTATTTGTTGTTATTTTAAATTGTTGTTAAAGTCTTTTCATAGTCTTGTCCCATGTAATTTTCTTGACATTACTGTTACTTCTTTGTCTTTTATGAAGTCTAGTTTGCATCTTTTGTGAGACACAGACCTGAAAGCATGGCGTTGTTGACTGGCAGGAGAAAATACATCAGATGTTACAGCTAAAACTGGGCAAAACTTTTTGAAAAGTGAAGACGTCTTGATTACCATATGACTAGGGATCACTGCTCTGATTGGCTGATACTGATCTTTGTAAGTCAGTTAGCTATCACCTGTGACATGACAATCCCCATTAGGTACAGTTTCTTTATTGATGTCTTTTTCAAATGTAGTGTTTCCGCAATCAGTTGCATTCACTAAGTCACAGTTGACCTCTAGCTCACTTGTTAGTGGTGGCCTCATGTCACTTATATAAAAATCCTAAAATAAAGCCTCATTTCTGCTTCATTGTATAAGAAGAGAATTCTTGCATTCTGTCCTACTACTCGCAATAGGCGTAACTAAGCAACATTTCAGTCCTTAGACCTTAATTAAATCAAATGCAGCCTATGGAACAAAACATTGTGTATTAAATTAAGGTTTATTGTGAGTAAAAGGACAGTGTGTGGGATTCTCTTCTCTTATCAATGGACATTTTCCATCTATGCATCTGTCCACAAGTTATTGAAAGTGCTCATGAGCCTCCACATTCTCTGTTATTACATTGTACCAGCACAGCTCAACTTAGCTTGTTGGAACAGTTACTTTTTGTATTTTCATTAGTAAAAACTGTGGATAGTACCACTTACCTGGTGCTTATTTTGGTACCACCTCGGTCAAGGTTCCAAGTAGGTTGAGCCAATAGCAGAAGAAAAATGGTAGTCTGCAAACCACATCAATAGACAATGCACAGATGTCCCTGTTTGGTTGTCTATGGAACGATCCAGCAAGAGCTGAAACAGCACATGTTGTGTCACGTTCAGAATGTTGTCATGGCAGTTTCATGTGGTGTTTCTATGATGATTAGCTAAGAAATTTGCCTACAATGACTAGGCACAATCTGTAGTGGAAAATTAAATAAAGAATAGGACTTGTTACCAAAATTGAGAAGTACAGAGAACAGTAGAGAAGAGTAGAGTAGGACAGGAGGGGGTAGGGTAGGGCAGGGTAGAATAGGGGAGGCTAGGGAAGGGTAGAGTATAGGGTAGAATAGAGTCAGGTATGGTAGAGTAGAATTGGGTAGGGTAAAGTTGAGTCGGGGAAGGCAGTGTAGAGTTAGTTGCCTTAGGAATAAGGCAGGGGGGTCGCCTGGTGGCTCAGTGGATAGAGCAGTGCCCCAAGTGCAGAGGCTGTGTCCTCGCCGCAGCGGCTGCTGGTTCAAGTCCGGCCTCGGCCCTTTGCTGCATGTCTCCCCCTCTCTCCCTACCCCTTTCACACTCACACTGTCCTATCAATTAAAGGCAATAAAAGCCCAAAAAATAATAAAGGAATAAGGCAGGGTGGGATAGGGTGGAGTGGGGGGCTAGGATAGAGTAGAGTAGAGTTGGGTAGGGCAAAGAAGTGTTGGGAAATAGAGTACATTAGAGTTCAGTTCAGTTGAGCCTAATCATGCATTGGCAATGAGGCACAAGTTCCATGTAGAATGGAAATTTTACGTGGATGTATAGGAAGAGGAAAAGCTGCTGAAATGCTGTTTGGCAACTTCTAAATCAAATTCAGTTCAGTTTTAAGCTATAAGTCTACATGTCTTTTAGAGCTTTACCTAAATCAAATTGATCAAAGTGAACTCTGATTCACCAGTTTTTAACAAATGTTCAATCTCTCACTCTCAGACAAAGATTCTATCACAGTGGACAGCAGCAGAGGAGCTTTTCCAGATTGAGCTGTGTGTGAGTTCTCGCATGTATTTCTGTTACTGCAGAGAGATGAGCTGTGTGTGGGCCTGTTAACCCCTCCCTGCTCTGACAGCCTGGATTAGAGGTGTGTCATCCAAGTGCATGCTTGCATAGGTCAGAGTATAATAGATTAATCAGATTAGTGACTGGCACTGAACTAGCTGGGACTGTTTGCATTAGATGAGACTGGACTGAATGATCAGATAGATTCAGGGCGTGTTCGACTAAATGGGCCGGATGATGTTTAATGTTGTGGAACGACTGTAATGGTTATGATAATGATAATAGCTTTTGAATAGGCCCCTTCTGCTTGATCTGACAGAGAGACGGCTCTTAGACGCATATTGTATTGGAGCCCTGATTTTGTTGTGGGTTTTGCATCCGTATGTGCATGTGATTGTCTCAGTGCGTATGTTTGTGTACTATTGATTAAACTGTAAATGTCCATCCATAAAGCTGCCGGTTCAAAGCTGTTTTTCTTTCTTGTGGTTGTTGGTTCTGGACTGTCTTGGCAGTTTTTGGCCTTCAGGCTTCATCACTCCTCGTTTTTTTGACCAGCAAGACAAGCAAAGCTTTACTCACTCACTAACTCATTCACTGAGTAAATCACACATGTATTGCCCATATGTGTCAGTGTTCAATGGGTGCATTTACACTAGTTTCAATGACTGTGGAAATGAATCAATATCCCTAATCGCCTGCATGCAACTGATAGGCGACGCATTGATTTTCCCAGTGTCTGACCAGTTAGTTACAGACATACAGTAGAGTTCCATCAGGATAAATTGTGTCTTTCTCTTTTATCCTGTTTCCATATTAGGGCTGGGCAATATGGCCTAAAAATCATCAAACTCGGTTCATGATTTAAATTGTTTTTTTTCCTTCTTAAAAACAAATTACAAATGACAAAGAAATAAGTCAAAACAAGTTTTGCTTTTAATTTTTAGCAATAAAATTAACAAAGGCGAACTGAAAAATGTAGAGGGCTTCATATTAGTACTGCATATTGAACAGTTTTGCAGTTGAAACAGTGGACTACTGAAAACGACCAATTCTGAATACATACAACTGTCGCTCAACACTGGTTCCTTGTTAACAAGCCCAGCCCTGTTCCATATTTTTGATGGTTGAAATAGACAAACAGAAAAACCTTGACTATAAAAGGTAATGTTTTGATTCATCTGATAGTACAAAAAGCTTTAAAGACAGAGAAACGGTGCTGTAACTTAACTTAACTTAACTCACGTTTTTTCTTCATTGACATACTTTTAGCCCTTTAGAATCCCGTTTTCTGTGTTGTTAATTGGTGAATATTGCTGATTGTAATATTTATATTAAAACAATTTATTTGGGTTTTTTTTTTTATTTCTGGGATGGCACTACTATGATGTCGGCAAAAGCACATGGTGGTATATGATTATGTTTAGACAACACAAGCAACCAACACCGGCACGTTAACAAACACACATGCTGGCACAAATGGTTCGGATTAGGCAAAATAGGCACGTGGTAAGGTGTATAAAAAAACCTGTCACATTCAGGTGGGAAGTGAACACTGGACTCCCGCATGAATGTCCAGCGTTTTCAGGTGATGCTATCTAGTGGCATATCATGTAGGCACATCAGTTCCCTTCTGGCTGGCTGACACTGACGGTCAAGTGGTGTATAAAAAAACAGCAAATGGTTTTGCCCGGCCGCGTAACAGTAAAACAATTCACACGCATATGTAAATATTTAAAATATAAGTATGTATAATTACTGAGTATGTTAAGTGTGTAAAAATATAAATGTGAAGAAATACAGTAAAAAACAATTAGCACTAGTATTTCAATATTTAAAATTCGAAATATGTAAAATTTACTGAGTGTGCCTTATGCTACAATGCAATGTATAAAACTATGTGTGTTAGTTGTAAATATAAATATATATATATATAGTGTGTGTGATGTAACAATGTACATAACCTCCAACAGTTTGTTCCAACACCTTGATGCTTCTTCTGAGCAGGTGTAATGAAGTACCTTGTGATGCTTTTCCACCCAAATTCTCTCCAGCTGTGTCAAGATGTAGTTTTCCACTGTAATTTACAAATATTTTCCCATTCCTCATCAGATATAACCATTTCTCCTTCTATTTCCCATTTACTTTTAACATGTTGGGTGTTTGAATTTAAAGAGTCTCGAAAACTTTTATATAACCTGGATATTAATCCACGTCCGCTCCCAGATTTATACATTGTCACAAAGATATTTAGTATACCATTGTCTACTTTTCCCAATCCCTCACATAATGTCATTAATCTGATGACTTACTTGTAAATATCTAAAAAAAAAATCTTGGTTCTACAATCCATAATCTCCTTTGAGAATTAGAATTTAAAATTCCATACTGCATAAAGCAACAGTATGCTCTTAGCCCTTTACTCTTCCATATTTTTAATCTGGTTTCTGTCTTGTTTGGGATAAAGTCTAAATCATGTGCACACCATCGTAATATTTTCTCTGCCCCCTTCAAATTATGCTTTTTAAACACTTTCTGCCAGGTTTTTAAAGTAACTTTTATCCAAGGATTGTTTTCATCAGCCAAGCTTTCTATCAATTATCTGCTTGTCTGCTTGTGGCTTGCAATGGTGGTCTTGCAGTTTCACCCTCCTCTATTTCTTTCCACCTATCTTTAAGCTGTGAGTCATAAAGTCACACCAGAGGTCTCAATTGAGCCGCATAGTAGTAATCTTTTAAATTTGGCAACGCCATAGCCGCTTTCTCTTTCGGTAATTCCAAGACTTTGTATCTTATTCTTGGTTTCTTATCTGCCCAGATAAATTAGTTTATCCCATTCATTGAATTGCTGATCTTTCATTTCATTTGGCAGAGAATGGAAAGAGTATAAAAGTGAGGCAAAATGACCATTTTAACTGATTCAATTCTTGATGTTAAACTTAGGAGTGGTAGGTTATTTCGTCTGGAAATGTCTGACTTAATTTTGGAGTTTAGAGGGGTGTATATCGGTAACCAGGGCTTTATTTTGTTCCTGTGTGACTACAGGCAAATTCAAATGTGCAAGAAACTTTTTTATTACATTTTCATTGTCTAGATGTGGTTGTGATTATAGCTCTTGATAGTATTTTTCAAACCTTTGCTGGATGTCTTGTAATTTATAATGTATTTTCTTAGCTCGAGAGCATCTAATTTTATTCATCTGCCTGCTGTTTCCTCAATTTATATGCCAATATCAATTGTTCCAATATCACAGGACTGAATTCTGAACCGGTCTCTCTTAAATGTGAAAAAATAATTAATCATAGAGTAAGTAGATTTTGGTGCAGAAAAGTATGTTTAGTCATCTTCATCTTCTTCTATAACAGAATTTACTTTATTAATTAAGGGTTTGCTAGGTCCTAAGCTGGGACCAGATGACTCCATCTTTGACAATCTTATGTTCATATCACCTCCACATATAAGCCTCCCTGAGATTCAGTAGACACCATGTCAAATAATCTTTTATAAAAAGGCCAATCGCTTCCTGGAGGAGCATATATGCTGGAAAGTGTTACCATCACCACTTCAATTCTTCCTATGATCATTATATATCAGCCTTCCTTGTCTTAAGTCTCTGAATTTTTTTATATTGGACCTGATTCTAAATGATAATGGCAGCTCCCCTTCTGTGCCCTGATTTATAGGAGTAAAACACGTTTAAAACGTCCTCTTTACAGTTTTGCATGTTCAATTTCTATTAATTGCATTTCCTGTAAAAAGGCCACTTGTGCCCTCTCCTTTCTCAATTTCAATAATATTTTACTTTCCTGAATTGGATTGAGTATTCCATTTACATTAGAGGAGATCACTTTTATAGTATTATTTGCCATTACTATTATGATGGAACATTTGATAATCTTTAGATGGAGTTTGTGTGACATCTCCTGTGCTGTGCTGAACAAACAGTAAACAAAGTAACTACTAAAATTTAGAAGCTTGTTTAAGAACCAACCATGTCCATTAGGACTTCCAAAAGTGGGGTTCATGAAAAAACCCTGTGTGTGGTCTTTTAATGCAGCTTTAGTGAGGGGAAGCCTCTCTTAAAGAAAGGCCGTCATTAATAATGGTTTCAGCGTAAGCTCTCTCCATAATAATGCAAATTCAACCCCCCAACTTACTAGTTACTATAATTTTTGCTTTTCATAACTGAGAAAAAGAAACACTGCACAGAAACATTCACCTAGGATGTAACTTAATCAAGTCCAAACATGCCTAAAAAAATGATATGATTCCTATAAAGAGAAATCTCTATGTGACACAATTCCATTTTATTTTGTGATATCTGTTAAGCAACTTTAGAGAGACAGTAAAAATCCCATACTTGCAAAAAAAACGACATGAACTAAACCCCGTCGTCATCATGTCCTGATCCTTGTACAACACGTCTCTCATCTTCGTAAGGCCTCTCCACAATCTATAACAGGCTCTTTACTATGATTTTGGCAGAAGAAAATATTCATGTGTATGTGTGTATGTTCATGCAAGTGTGTGTCTGTATCCATCCTTCAAGCATAGTTACATAAAAGGGTGGAAAGACAGAGCAGGTTACATAAGGCTACCCCTATAGTGGAGTTGTGTGTGTGTGTGTGTGTGTGTGTGTGTGATGGAGCACAAAGGAGGGAACACTAGGTCACACTCAAACAGCTGTTGGAGCATTTCTCTCTAATTACCAAAATAGCCACCCTTGTGACGCCCGTGCAGCCTTTGTTGTATTCAAACCCACAGAGAGAAAGTCTTTCTCTGCTCATGTCCATGTCTCTGTCTTTATCGCTTCCCCACACCGCTGACACTCCATCTTCCTTTACCCCCCCCGATTTCACCTTAGTTTTCCTTCCTTCTTCCCATCCATCATCCCTCTGTGTTGCTCCAGGCCAGTCTCTCTTTCATCCCCCCTTCTGACCCCTCCTCCTCTCTGGAAGAATAGAGGACGGTGGTGGTGGTGGGGGGGGGGGGTGGAGAGGAGATGAGAGGAGCGGTCCAGCAGGGCTCATATTAAATTAAACGAGCAGTAATGAGATTAAAACCATCCATGTGAGCATGCTTGTGTTTGAAAGAGAGAAAATAAAATGTGTGTGTGTGTTCATTTGCACAGCCAAAAAATCTGATATGAGCGTGGGGTTGTGTAGCATTTTGGGTACCCATCTACTTTCAGATGTTAATCGATGAGCTTTGTGTGTCCTGCTGGTGTCTGTGTCCTCTACACACACACACACACACACACACACACACACACACACACTCTATTGTCAGCTTTAATTAGAAGTAGACCGCAGCTGAATTTTCAGCAGGAGGATTTTTTGGCCACATACCAACTTGTTGTGATTGTCTTTGAAGACTGACTGTGAGGGCAGCGGCTGTCGCTACCTCTGCTGCCAACATGAATATTACAATTATGAAGACTGGCAGGAGGACAGGAAGAGAGCACTAACACCCCACCACCACTGCATTTGTGTGTCTGTGGTGAGGTTTTAAATTGAGTCATTCAGCTTTTTCTTTGAAGTTTGCTTAGGTCCGGAGCTGCCATTATCTGCAGGATGAATCAAAGTTATAGTCACAACTTTTCACCTGGAGAGAAAAAAACTGTGTTCTAAAATATCATTCCAGTGGTGTCCAACCAACAATCCAAATCACTTCTACCCATTTTCAACAGTTTCAAATATTATCAGCCTATTAAATGGCTGTTATGAGTTATTATTACTATTGTTAATATTATCATTATAAGGGTATGGTCACAAATTAGCAAAATTAATACCAGCGCCTCCCATATTTTTCCATTCAAGTGCCCCAGATATGCTGTCTGGCTGGCAGTCAGTCTGGAGACAGGCATGGAACAAATACAAATGGAAAATGTATCATTCATTCATTCATTCATTGTCCGTAACCGCTGGACAGGTCGCCAGACTATCACAGGGCCGGAAAATGTATCAATAACATCATATTTCTTAGTATTTATTAGCAACCTAGTTCACCCAAGCTAGCCAGCTCGCTAGCTTTCCGTGTGCGTCACAACTGTCACTGCCTAAAGTCAACAGAAATATTGCCTCTGCAGGTGATGGTCACTCACCTGCAGTTGCCCATGTGTAACCATACCCTAATACTTCAGACAGGGAAGGCTGCACCAACGATAGGACTCGGAACCGCAAGTCAGTGCCAACAACCAATACAACTGGTACCAACCCAACTGAAAATGCAGATTTTGTTGCCGTATTTCAGTGCCAGGTTGTGTGAATAACAAGACAGAGAACAAGCGTGAGCGACAAAAAGAGCGAGCAAGCGAGCATGTGTGTGCCAGTGACAGTGAGGTTGCGGTGAGCGGAGCAGAGTGTGCAGTTAACTGTAGCAGTGCAGTGTGTGAACAAATGAGGTTGTTTGTTAGTGAATAAATGCTACAACTCCTCAAGACCCTCGCCAAGCTTCCATATCTTGCTTGTCAACTGCAGATTAGAGTGAAGGGGGTTAGCATCAAAGTTAGCAAGCTAAGTTAGCCTCGCAGGCCCCCTTAAGGCAGACTGTTAAGGAGGACCAGCTGTTCTCATTGTAGTGACAGTCTGAGCCACGCCTGATCAGATAATAGAGAAGTGTCTGTCTGCTGAATCGCTCCAGAGTTAGTGAGCTAATTACAGATCCCAAATCAAAATTGATTTTGCTGTTAGTAGTCCTGTAACTGTTATTTAGTGTTAAGTGAATTTGTTAACAATACTTTGTATTTATCCATATGTATACTGTATATGTAACTATAGTTTAAACTGTTAACTATACTGAAACAACTCAAAATATATATTTGCCTTTCCGATTAATGAAAAAGCTATGAAAAAGCTTCTATAGTGTCATCATCCGTTTTGTGCTTAATTTTGCTTAAAGTATAGTTTTAGGCACCGGAAAAAAAAAACAAAAAAAAACATACCCAACCCTATATGTAACGATACATTGATCTGGATATATATTCAGATTCAGTGATCAACGATCCAATATTGTCCTTAAGATTTGCCTTAATTTTGAAATTCCAATGACATGTCTGTGTCTCATAATAATCACAGGCCTCTGAATTGAATTGGAGGCTTTGTGATATCAACAAATATTGTATTGTTGCCCAAGGAATCAATATAATATTGTATTGTGAAGAAACTTGTCATCTGAACCCCTGCCTACCAATAAGCCAGACACCACAGTACTTGAGCACAAACTGAACTTTAAAAAAGTCACAGCTGACTTTTGGTTTCATACTCCTTATCTTCTAGGTGAAAGTCCTGTGACTTTGCCACTCTTAATCTCTATGTCAAACCTGCAGTCACAGAGGTTGCCGCCTACTAATAAACTTAAATACAGAGTAGTGCCATATTACCTCAAATCTGTGCTCCCAATGAGAGCTGATAATGGTCATTTAAGGCAGTGTTTCCCAACTGGTCCAGATTTCTCCTTAGTTCAAAGTCCAAACATTAAAATTTAAAGTGTAAATATCACATTCGCTTAGAACAAAAATAAACAGAACCAGCACTTATGCCAGAAATTCACTGGACTTCAAAATAAATGGTGTTGTTTTTTTTTAACTTAACACATTCAAGATCCACTTCCGGTGCATTTAGAATGGACCAGTGACCCACCAGTTCGGATCCACTGGTTTAATGGGTTCATCATATTTAAACTGTGTTTTACTTCCTACATATGGCAACCAAAAATGGAAATAAAACAAATTAAGGGGCTTGAACCAGGTGGCATTTTTGTTTGAAAAATGACGAAAGATGAATCTACAATCAAAATTGTTGCCTGTTGATTATCTCTGTTCATCTCAATACTTTCATTATTATTAGTATTAAAATGTTGACAGTGTTCTATTTTGGCTATTAGTATATAATAGCAAATATAGTAAAACATGCACTTTTGGACGTTAGTCAGTCAAACTGCAATTTTGTTAAAAATAGTTTCAAATAAAACTGAGATAAAAAGAAAAAAGAAGTTCAAACCCATTTTAAATGCCCTGCACATCCAGTTTTTACTTATTTCAGCTGATTAGATCACACCATCTGAATGATGGTGATGGTGATGATGATGGTGATGATCATGATCATGATGATGATCATGATGATCATGATGATGAGGGTTAAATTTGTCCCATCCGACAGGTGTAACAAAGCTGATTGGAGAGTGAGAGAGCTCAGTCAGGCAGTCTATAAACACCCACACAGACCTGAGGAAAGGTCTAATCAGCCAAGTGAGCTATGTGGGTGGACCAGAGATGTGCATTTGTACACATGCTAAAAAGATTTGTGTGTGATTCGGGCACTTTTTCATACTGTAGTATAATGGTAGTCCATCCATCCTCCCTGTAGTTCTTGCCACATCATTTGTCACTTTGATGAGCTATGTACCTGGAAATAGCATCCGTCCCAGCGTGAGGCCACCGCAGGCTTAAAGTAACTGCTGAGTGTCTTGTCTGCTGTTGTTTTGTTCCTTGCTGCTTTTCACCACTGTTGTTTTTATAACATAATATAAAAGCTAAGGATTGTTGCGTTACATTTGTTTCTCAGAGATGGTTTTGTTGCCACTGTCTCATGTAAACATTGATAGGACTGCAGCCATTCTAATAAAAAACACTTTCAACACAGAACTGAGTATTTCAACAAGCCTTGAAAAACTTTTATGATATCTCACATTCTGTCTTGATAAACTCAGAGTTCCAGCCTCAGAGTTAGAGGTTTCATGGTCACCTGCAGTGTTTCCTGGCAAATCAAGTTAGTGGACAAGATGGGCAGTCAGCCTTTGAGTCTGGGCTAAAGAAAGTGCTCAAATACACAAACTGAAAGGATCAAACAATGTTTGCCTCTCTGACGCCAGGTACACATTAGGCTTGGGCAGTGTGTTATATTTAATACCATCCTGAAATTTCAACACAGTATATGGTATATGAGTGTATAAGTGTGCGGTGCTAAACTCTACACAAACAAAATAAAAGTCAACCAAACCGTCTTGGTTACTTTTGCTAGTAATCTGAATAGTAAGTCCACTTTCAGCTCAACTGCCTGTTCCACCAGGAGAGACTGGAGACTGGTGGCGCATGCTGTGCACTACATACAATGAGTTTAATAAAAAAGAGGAGTGCCTATATTCATGACGATATTGAAAAAAACTTTAAATACCCTGGTATACCTGAATACCATGATATAGCCCAAGCCTATCACACATGTCAACTTATATTGCAGCCTTTAACTTTTCTACCAACCTTGTACAAATGTGAGGATCTCTGGACTTCCTTAAAGTTTTGCCATTCAAAAATGAATTCACTTTTGTGTTTCTGTGTCAGGTAAACCAGGAGAACGTGGTGAAGGTGGGCCACAGACAGGTGGTCAACATGATCCGCCAGGGTGGCAACCGACTCCTAATCAAAGTGGTGACAGTGAGCCGGAATTTGGATCCTGATGATACAGCACGCAAAAAAGGTACAACTTGTGTATTCTATTTTACACTAAGGAAAATACATAGATACCCTGTTAAAAACTCTAGAAAAATGACTGATGAATGACTATTCAAATCATACACACATTAGAAAAGTGGCAAAAACTGAACTTAGAGATGAACCCAAATGCACGACACAAGAGACCAAAGTAACAAACAAAAGATTTACTAAGAAAAAGGCAACAAAAACAGACTCTTGCAGAGGGAAGGCAAAAACTAAAAATCACTCAAACAAGGCAGTAAAAACTGACAAAACAAAAATCTCTCGAACAAGGAAAAATTAAACAAGATGCTTGACCTGACTATGAAGGAGGAGTGTGCAGTAAATGAAACGTGACAAAATTTTTAGAGCATAGTAATGGCGCTGGTTCTCTGACTCAAAGGACATGACAAACTGGCACAGGACAAAGGGAGACGCTGACTATATATACATAAGGTAAGGGGGAACAGGTGGAGACAATCAGGGGCGGGGCTGACAGTCACACTGGTGGGAAACCACACACAGGGAGGAAGTAAGTCACCTGAAACGACAGAGTTGGAATTTCAAAATAAAACAGGAAATCACAAGACAACAAAAACACAAGACAAAAAGCAAATCAACATAATTTCCTAGACATTACAAAAAGACACAATGATGCTGCAGATGTTGAGGTGTGGAGCCACAGGACAGGGCTGTACGCCTTGCATGTAGTAAAAAGGTGTGAAAAAGCTTTTGTTGTATGGATCTGCTAACAGCTTTATCTACCGTATTAAAATACCAAAGACTGCAGCAGAGCAGCGTGCTGACTAATGATGTGTTATGTAATAATATTCCTCAGAGGCAGAAAGAAATCTGACTTACTCTATGTTCACAATGCAAACAACAAAAATAACTCGAACCAGAAGTTCATATCATTTCCTATAAAGCTGCAGGCTGTCTACAGTCAGCTGTGTCTGTCTCGTGTTTGGCTGATGAAGGCAGCATTAGATTGTCAGAGCTAAACCATTTAACAATTCAAAACGACATACTTTCATGTCTCTGCCCATTCTTACTAACAATTAGAGGGAACCTATGTAACTTTGCTGAGCAGTGGCCGTAAGCGTCATCTTTTCATTTGTTAAAAGCAGATGGCCTTTATTTCTTCTTTTAGAAGCCTCGTTTTTCTGCATTACGGATTACTGACCTGTAAATACCAAACTCTCATTTACTGTTAGTTAACCCCTTAAAACCTGAGCACATCAGCTTGGCAATGGGGCAGCTTAACAAGAAATGGGCCCATAATTTGCAGCAAATTAGTAAAAAAAGTTACAGGAAAATTACCAGAAATTTAGAAAAAAAAGTAAAGTAAAAACACAAAACAAAAAAAACATTTTCAAATAACTCTCTCTCTCCTCTTTTTTAACATTAATTTTCAGTTTATTTTCTTGTCACCTTTTACCAATTTGTTGGAATTTGCTCATTGCCTCCTCCCATGTTTTTGAAGACAATTAAGGCTCAGGTTTCCAGGTTTTAGCTATGAATATCCAAAAAATTAAAGTTTCTACCTTGACACCATTAAACCCCTAAAAATTCATCTCTGTTAAACAATTGACATATTTAGACTTTTTTTTCCATTAAAAAATCTTTTCATGTCCTAAAATGGCTTAGATGTAACACTATACCTGAGTGTCCGATGGCTCAGTGGCTAGTGCAGGCGCTAAGTCTTTCCTATACATTAAAGGCATAAAAAGACTACTCCCTTTACGTATGAAAATAGATACATCTGTTTCAAACGTTGCAAACATCACTGTCCTAATATTCCATGTGTATTCTTTGTCAACATAAATACAGCCAAAAGATGACACAGGAGAGCAGAGTCAAAAGTTACCAACAACAGCTATTATGGCGCTGGTGAAGGAGGTCCTAATATTGTAATAGGAGGCAGTGTTGACGACGGTAAAGATCATTGTGTACATCCCAACATGTGGACAGAGGATTCTTTCTACTAATTTCTCCATATATTATTATATATTAACAATTTGTTCTGTTCTGCCATTATGAAAATTTCTTCTCTACAGTCGTAACTACACTACACTGCCTCCACAATCTCTGATGGTACAGCTCCATTTTGTCTGAGCTGTAAGGTTGTAGCTAAACTTTGCTTCTTCTCTGATACAACTCATTTTGCAATTCGGCAGGATTGGGTCTTTTGGTTTTTGAAGTAACAAACACTAGACATCAGACTCTGTGTTTTTGAGTCTGTTACTTGTAGACTGCAGTTCTAAGGCTACAATTCTCTGCCCTGTCATTGACTGCTTATTTTGCCCAATATGTCTTGCAGCATATAAAAAAAAACCCTAATGAATATGTGAAGGTTAAATATTAGATTTTCACTGGAAGGGGTCTTTAAATGTTCAGGTTGTAAGATTTAGGGAAAAAGGAACTGGTAGAAATTGAATATAATATTTATAACTTTGTTTCTATTACAGAATAATCACCTGAAACTAAAATTTGTTGTGTTTTTGTTACCTTAGAATGAGCCATTTATATCTACATACAGAGAGGGTCTTCTCCTGCAGAGTCCACTCTTCTACAGTAGCCCAGAGAGGACAAACAAGACACTGGTTCTAGACAGGACCATTCATATTTTCTTGTTTTTTAGTGTCAGCCACCATAGCTTTTCTAGACACATTTTCCACAAAGAAGGCGTTTCAGTTGGTTGCAGTCTGCAAGCACAATACTAGATGCTACTGAATCCTTCACACTGCACCTTTAAAGCAGACAAGATTATAATTAGGACCCACTTTAATATTACACACACTCGTATCAAAATCGAGCTTTAAAAAATATTATACTTTTTTTCTACTTTCATTGAGCTGATTTTTTAACCAACATCAGTCCTAATCATTAATATCAAATGTTCATTTATTTTTAAAAATTTAACCCTCTTAATGCTAGGTTTTTGTCATGATGCCACTTTGTTTTTAGATTTTAAAAAAAAAAGTAGATTTTTTTTATTATCACAGCCTGGCATATATGTCAATGATTTGCAGCACTGATTGCAACATTAATTTTTATACATAAGTATTTTTTGTGTAGTGTCAAATACTCACTCATACCACTCTGCACACAAAATGAACTCTTTAAAACCAGGCTATTAAAAAATAATATGATCGATATGATGAATATAATTTACTTTCATCAAGGGTTTTTTTTTGTTTTTGTTTTTTTAACCAACATCAGTCCATTAGTCCAAGTTCAAAATGAAAAAAATAGCATGTATTTTGTACATATGCCAAATATGGTAAAAATACAATGCATGTTTTTATGCTTTGATGGCTGTGGGATCAAAAATTGCAGTTTTAATGGAGCATTTTTTGCACTCAACAGTCTGAATGTAACAATTTGGTTTCCACTGTGTATTTTAGACTTATTATAGGAGCTGAGCTGGAAATTCACAAAATAAACAACAATACACAATCTTGCCAAAATGTATGCCATTTCCATGAACACAGCCAAAATTATCAAAAGATGAAGACTGAAAAGTGAAATGTGTCCCTAAGGGTTAATAATTCCAATTCACAAACACAATCCATGAAAAGATGTAATGCCAATTCTGTCTGAATTAAACAAAATTACATATTTTGATGCCATTACTGTGTCCCTTTGTGTGCCTCAGCTCCTCCACCTCCAAAGAGAGCCCCCACCACAGCCCTTTCTATGCGCTCCAAGTCCATGACCTCTGAACTGGAGGAACTTGGTAAGAACATCCTGCTGTGGTTTGTACTCATGATGTCATCAGGAAGTGTGTGTGTCTAACAGCACCTCTTTCTTCTTTTTGTGCCTCTTATTCTCATTGATTGGTTAATCTCTCAATAGTGGATAAAGGTAAGCAGTTAAAGCTGCATAACCTTTTGCCATCCATTTTGCTTAACTGCAACATCCATCTGCTGAAGTGTTTGTTCCAGCTAATGCTATTTAATGCCATCATTTGATCATCTTGCTTTGGTTTGCCTCTTAAAAACAGAAGAAAACTGCTTTTCTTCCCTGCTCACCTCCCACCCTCCTCTGCCATCATGCATGGACTGTTGCTTCTAAAGACCCCTCCTCGCACCCCTGAGCTGCTGCTGTGGCTTTAAGGAGCTAATAAGTCAAAAAATAGGACATTTATATGATAGTATCATCTCTATTGTTATTTATGTTTTTATATGTGTGTGTGTGGAGAGTACCACTCCATAGGGTCCTTTGTGTGCTATGTAATATCTTCTGACAGACAGGGCAGTCAGCGTTTCTGTGACACATCAGCAGAAAGACACACAGGAGGACACATCAGTGCTGAACAGGCCTGAGAGAGGAGGAAAAGAGAAGGGGAAGGGAGGAAGGACAGGAGGTAGGGCTGGGCGTTCTGGCTTTAAAATAATATGGCAATATCTTAAGGCTATATCGCGATACACGATAGATATCTTGATATATTTAAATGTCCTTTAAACTAATGGTAACTACTAGAATATATATTGACACTAGAAAATATATAGAATAAACTGTAGTTACAATACAGTTAAATAAAAAAAGCTAGTCATAAGATAAAGTTGAATTCACTGCTGTTATAATTGAATAAAATATGTAAGGAAGTAAAATAGAGTACTTTTATATTGACATTTTTTAAAATATTGCTCTAATGAAATAAATCAAAGTAGGAACCACGGTGCTTTTATTTTGGAGGACCTGGCTCGTCTCAGGATGGAAGTGTCAATTTTTTTGTTGAGGACTTGAAGCTTCCGGTCAACAGTTGAAGGCTAGCAGACACCTAAACTGTAATGGCGGTATGAAGGTTCATCCACTGCCAACTGGAAACAATCTAACAGCTCTCATAGATTGCAAAGATTTCCAAGTCTCTCACTGGTGCTCTGTGGTCTCAAAATATGACTGAATAGTCATGATCGTAGCTCTGCAGAGAGAAAAACACACAAGCCTCACCTGCTCACACTACCACTACTACCAGTCATTAACTTAGACTGTTACTGCAGCGCCATTAAACCTGATGATTTATTCTCTGTCAGCTGGAAACTAACTAGCAGCGCTCCACTTCAGATATTCAGAGTATTTACAAATCGCAGTAGTGGTAGTAGTAGTAGTCAAATAGTCACAGTCTGGAGCTCTGCAAAAGCTCTGCTCTGTGTGTGTGTGTGTGTGTGTGTGTGAGAGAGAGAGAGAGAGAGAGAGAGAGAGAGAGAGAGGTGGCTTATGAAAACGACATGACAATTTATACTTCACGATATAGTCATTTCATAGATCACATGTGGAATGAGCAGTGATACCTCAAATATATTCAATATATCACCAGCCCCTATCAGGAGGTATGAAGGCAGCATGGGAGGGAGGAAGTCTGTGGGATAGAAAGGAAGAAATAGTGTGGCAAGTTTTCTTCCAGAATATTATAAAGCACAGGGGGTAACAATCCACCCATGTTGTGATCGATGTAGTAAGTAGACCACAGCCTAAAGTCTCTTTTATAAAAGCCATCACATTTTAACAGTTGAGCGTTTTCAATGTGAAGCTCAGTGGGCTGTTCCACATTCCAGGAAGCATGGTGTTGGATGTTCAAAACATCAGCAGCTTTATTTCTATTGCAGCCACCGCACTAGCCGTCATTATTTCCAATCCAGAACATGTATGCGTGTTATGGAGCCATAATGGAAAGGCGAGCCCCTTATACATGGGAGCGGCCACATATGAGGAATTTCGAGGAGGTGACAGATTTCACAGCAGAATTCTGGATTCAAAACGTCCGGATGATCTGCTAAACTTCTGAAGAGTTATGTGATGCAAAAACAGCTCTTGTATCTCCTGCTGCATCATGAGGGAGCCAGTTCCTACTGACAAGCACACAGCCAGAGCACCATGTGACCTAGAAAAGCCAATAAAGTGTTTCCATAGCATTTTTGCAAAATCTTTTTTTTTTTCGAATCACTTGAAATGTCACCTCATGCAATCCGAAAAAACTTTTTTACTACAAATGGGAGTTTTTTTTTTTTAATTGACCTGTTTCTGTTAGAAGTATTTTATGTTCATAATTTCAGTTTGCGCAATTCAAGGGTTAATGGAAACCTGCCTAGAGAGATCAAATTGCACTGGATTATATGCATGGATCACTTCTTTTCTTCCCCATGCTCGCAGAAGGTAAACAATCTGACATAGAGATATAGTGAACTACTGGGATAATAACTAAATTTGAAGAGTATAATAAATGGCATTTTCAGAAAAAATGGCGACCATAAAAGGATTCAAAATGGGGTTTAATTTCAGGGAAATGTGACAGATTATGAATCATAATCTTTCATAAAACACTGCCAGAAATCTCAGGCAAATTCACAGAAGGATTGCACAGCTTTTGCAACTTTAAAACTTCTCAAAGCACCTGTAAAGGATGAACTGCACCTCAAACTGTGCTGCCAAGAAAATAGCATCTCTGTGCTTCTTTTCTGTTTGAACGTATATAAATTAGGTGATATACATAAACTTGGTTAAAAATGGCCACTTCTTTTTTTTAATACACATGATCCTCAACGCAAAAACAGTCAAATTCATAAAGATCAGCACTAACATCTGCATACAGTTACAGTGAAATTATCAGTGTCTTCAGAGAGCTGGCTGAAACAGAGCACATTTGTAAGCGGTGTCACACTAAGTCTTTCCAGCCTGCCTGAAGTTTGGAGAAATGCACCTCGTCCCTCGGCAGCTGTAGCTCTTCATCGGAAAATTTTGCTTTCCTCTTTCTCATTGTTCTGCCAAATGTGTTTGTGGCACAAAGGCAACGTTTATACATGGATTTTTGCAATCAGATAAAAAAGGACAAATTGCATTCAGCTGCAAAACTTTAGGGATGCATTTGCAAATGTTGCACAATTCATGGTACAATTAGCGGCCACAGTCCATTCTTTGTGGATGTTCTGTGCTGAAACTGAGAAGATACAATGATTTGTCAATTCACAAAAACATGGCAGCAACTTTGAAACGAGATGAAGCCTTTATTAAGCACAAAATGACTTGTTCAGGCAAATGTGAGGATTTGCTTTGTTGCCAGTTTTGGTTTGTTTCATTGTTATTTATATGCATTTGAGTTCTGGATTTTCTTTTAGACAAAAAGCCATTTAAAAATGTCACCTTGAGCTTTAGGAATATATTGGACATTTTCTTCCTATAGTTTTCCTTTATGTATATATAGAAAGATTAATCAAATAATGAAAAGAACTGAATGAATGAATCAATCATGAAGACGTACTTTGCAGTTACATCAGTGCATTGTTTTGTATAGCAGCTTGTGATTCAGTGTACACACTGAAAGATAAGTCATTTCAGCATTGTTTTAGAGGTTTGCAAAAAGAGCGGAGAGGTGAATGAATAAATAAATGACATGAGAGGAAAATTGCTGACAGAAAAATATGTTTTTACATTACACATTTATAGTAGGAACAGTTCTGCTCTATAGCATTGTTAAGTCTAACGTGCACTAGTTGGGTCATGTTCAGCATGTGCATCTGCTGCAGTAGGATGAATTCAGAGAAAGGTAGATGAACATTATACAGGTCACCCCCAAATCAAAAATTCATCCATCCATTGTCGTCCGCTTATCTGAGGCCGGTTCGCGGGGGCAACAGGCGAAGCAGAATATCCCTCTCCCCAGCAACGCTTTCCAGCTCATCCTGGGGGACGCCAAGGCATTCCAAGACCAGACGAGATACGTAATCCCTCCAATGCATTCTGGGTCTGCCCAGAATGGCCTCCTACCAGTAGTATGTGCCCAGAACACCTCCAACAAGAGGTGCCCAGGAGGCATCCTGATCAGATGCCAACAAACTGGCCCCTTTCGACGTGAAGGAGCAGCAGCTCTCAGCGGCTCCGGCTTTTTTTGCCCATAGGTGGGGTTGGGGCGTAGATGAACCGGTAAATCGAGAGCTTTGCCTTCTAGCTCAGCTCCCCCTTTACCACAACAGTCCAATGCAACTCCCACATCACTGCAGACGCCGCACCAAACCGTCGGTCGGGCTCAGCCCGAAAAGAATACATGAAGCCGTCTCCCTGTGGGTCCACCACCTGCAGGGAAAGGGATCGTGGTCAAGTGTGTTGTGTGTTGGGTGGCAGGCAGGGGCAGGGCCCTGGGTGTGCTGATCCTCAGCATCAAAATTCATATTTTTTCTTTTACCTGTGTTTTCTATCAAACTGCACCTGCCAACCATATCACAGAAAGAAGTATACATGTGCTCATGGACGAGAGGCTCGTGCTTGATACTGTGTGAGATTTAGTAATAGTGTTCTCCACTGCTGAGCTGTAACGTTAGCTAGCTTAGTCGTGCTAGCTGAGCTAGCAGTGGATGTATGCTTCCTTCTGCGCAGCGATAGGGTTAGCGGGTATAGTTTGGTAGAAGGAAAATATTTCCAACATGTAACTGCGCATAACAAGGTCTGTGGATTACTTTAAGTAACCAGATCATGTTTTCTGGTTGGAGACATTGCTGTTGAGTTTTACAATTGTATTTTTTGGTGCTTTGAGCACCTCAAACCAAGTGCCCTCTAGTTCTATTATGTTGGAGATATCTCTGACACTCTGCAAGTCACACCAAAACTGTCTAGATTGATAAATAGCACTACAGGTAAGAGGAAAAATATGTTTTTTATGCCTCTGCACCAGCAATAGCTGAGGTTGGAGGCATTATGATTTCATACGTACGTCTGTCTGCATATTCTTGGGAATACAATATTTTAAGGACGACTTTGAATCCGTCTTTTAAAAACACCTTGAGCGAATTTCTTCAAAGGAATTTCTTCAAATTTGACACAAGCATTCACTTAGACTCAACGATGAGCTGATTAGTATTTGGTGTCAAGGTCAGTGTGACCTTGCATAGTGTCATTGTTGTGAATGCAACATCTGAAGATGGCCTGAAGGCAATTTCCTCAAATTTGTTACAAACGTTCACTTTGACCCAAGACTGAACTGATTCGAATCTGGTGGTTGAGAATCAAGATCAAGGTGACAGTGACTTCAGAAAAGATGTTTTTGGCCATTACTCAAAAATTAATATTCGCAAATTTTACACAAACGTCTCATAGACTATAATGATGAAGTTGTGACATTTTATAAGCAGGAGGTCAAAGGTCAACTGTGACATCATAATGTGCTTCATTTCTCAGGAACAGACATTTTCAAGGGCAGACATTTGATCAGACACTGAATTGGTGACACTAATCTGTAATCTTTGCTGGCAAGAGAAGATACGTGTGAAGCATCCATGTTTGCACAGACATGGATGTAAACTGTGAGCGTAACTTGACTGGTGCGTGGAGGCAAACAACCATGTGTCAGTATTTCTAGTTTGATTTTGAGGTGAACTGTCCCTTTTAAACAAAGCTAAAATATGAATACTTTTTTCATTTTGTGAGAGGGATTAAGCCTGTTTTTGTGATTTAAAGACTCAGAAATATTTTTCTGTCACCCCCTAAGCTACTCTAAGGAAAAAGAAAGGTGGTAAGTCACTGTAGGCATTTTTAAGTCTGATCCAGTATTTCCAATGATTGATTCATGTCACGTACCTTCCTTACCCACATCACTGTGATGAACTAACCCAGTTCTGTTTGTTGACTATTTATTTTGATGTTTCTATAAGAATTTGATTTTTCTAACGTTCCAACCAAATGGTGTTACACCTGTAGTGTATTTGCATGATTTACAGTGTGTATTTGACTGCAGCTGTTCTGAACTTCATTGTGTTCTAAATGTTATTGGTGCATGGTTTAATGTTGTATTGATGTTGAATAGAGAGATGTGGAAGCTCCTGTTTTCCCTTGTTCACAATCACAGATGTTTCTTTTTTTTTTTGACTCGGTTTAGATATCGCACTGCGCGTATGTTGAGTCGTCCCATTATTCACTTTTGATTAAAAAGAAGTCTGTTCACTTCGGACTGCTTTCTAAACAGCAGAAAGCCCACATTATTACATTTCAGGGAGAATTTGAGATGCAATGAAACAGCAGCAGAGCCTTACTGAGGAATAAGAGAACATGTTGTTTGTGTGTGTGCATTTGCAAGTGAAAAAAACCCTGTATTTCTGTTTGTTGTTGTTAATTTTACCTGATGTAAAGGTTTGTTTCTTTTATTCATCTGTGCCTTCTTTTTTCCCCTCCTGTGTCATTGCAGGCTTTCGTGTGTCTGTGGGTGTGTGTTTGTGCATATGTGCGTGGAGGGGGAGGTTTATTCCAGGAAATGTTTCACTCACAGATAGGTTTCCAGGGCAACCATGTTGCATGTTGTCTCATGTGCCGTAGCAGCAATCCAATTGGGAGAGCGAGGAATTGTGCATTTTTTTCCTCTTCTGTGTGTGTTTTTGTGTTTTAGCTGTAACTGTAGTTAAGCTCATTGACACTCCTTTCCTCCCCTTTCCTCCCTTCCTCACCTCTCCCCTCCCCACTCCTCTCCTCTGTGTGTAGATGCGCAGAAGAAGAGGATTGTTTTCCAAGTCACTCTAAGTAATCACTCCCCCTAATGCATGGAAGCTTTACACATCTGAGAGAGAGCAAGCCAGGGAGGGCATACAGTTCGGGGCTAGGTCAGGGCTAGCATGTAGCTTTTAAACCTTTTGGGTGACTCTATCTGATGGCATCATCACACACCAGAGGGAAGTTCACTTCTGCCAATTTTGCTGTTCACTCACACCTTTCCCACACTGCAGGCTAAAAAAAAAACAAGAACGATAACAGCAAACTTGACAGACCTCACAATCATTGTTCATTTTCCATTTAATGAGGGAACGACCCTGAGAGTTGGATGATGCTGTTGAGTCGGCTGTTTTTGGAAAGCGCTTGCACGGCTTGGAAGGCTTGCAAGGCTGGACACACCCGACACATTTCATTAAAGTCCTCCTGTCCACCCTTCCCCTCCCCTCCCAAAAAATGTGTTTCAGTGTTCTATTTTTTTTCAGTCTCATCTGCAACTCAGTGTGGAAACACAGGGAAGGGTCACTGTGAATGATTAGCTTGCGTTTGGCCCATGAGAAACTTAGGCTTTGCAAGTTCAGTCCTGCCCTCGTCAGATATTGTTGCTAATGAATTACGGCTCGCTTATCTTTCAGACAAAGTGGAAGAGATGACACACGCTCAGAAGACCTCACCTGTGGATATGAAGATCGCCACAATCAAACCACGCCCATCCAGCCGCTGTTTGGTGACGGCGGCTGATATGAATGTAAGTGAACAAGACCGAAATCTCTTGATATTGAAAAATACATGCAAGTGTGGAATATACATAAAAAAACTGTGAAATACAGAGTTTCCCACACATTTATCATTAGGAGCACTGTTGGAATATTTACACCGTTACAGTATTCATTGCACCGTACACGTGGGGCGCAGAGCATACTGTTGTCACAGATGGAGCAACAGAACAGCAGGTGCAGTGAAAGTAAAACTTAACCGCTCATTCAGATTTTGGTCTAAAAGTTTACTTTTACTCACTCTGCAACAGCTGCTCCTATCATCCTGTGATCTGATCTGATCGGCTCTGACCAGATCAACTGATTAATGGTTATGGTTACATGCACTCCAATATTGCCCTATTATTCCAAATAAACACAATATTCTGATGATGTGAGTCATATAAACACCAAATTTCATTTAAATATTTCGAATTAGGCCGTTTTCCAAATTTAACCCTTTCCAGTTAGGACATGTTGGATATGTCTGTATTATTCTGGTTTTAGATGCATTATTTTGGCATGTAAACAGCCATTTCAGATTATGCGTCTCAACAGGGTTTTTACTGCAGTTTGCGACTCATGGCCTCTCGTCTGTCTCTCTCTGTGCGTTGTCATGGATACTTTGTACACAAACCAACTCGCCAACAGTTTGCATGGCTGCCCACATTTCTGGTCAAAAGAAGAAACACAGCTTCTTTCAAATGTTATGAAGGACTAGGATATCAACAGGTTTTTTGGATACTCACAGATATTGCAGCAGTGACCTTCTCAAAAGGGTGGTTGAAGTAATTAAAGAGGGAGGCTGAGCTCACATGGTCCAACAAGTCCACCACCACTAGGAAACTGAAAAATCCTATTTTGAAGCAAAGAAACAGAATGACAAGAGGCTCCAGCTGTTCTACTTTTCCAGATTTTGATGTGAAAAATGCCATGTTTGGGTACATTAGTGGGAACATCCATGTAAAGAGGAGTGTCTATGCAATATTCATCTCTATTAGCCATGTAAACATCTTAGTGTGTATATTGTGCATCATGTAGCAATAGTTTCTCTTACATTTTTTTACTTTAATTTTCTGGTAAGACAAAATTTAAGAGAAGTCAACTCCAGAGGCACCAAATGCTCTTAACCATCAAAATCTGCTCTGACCAGGTGTGCTCAATGATGAATCCCACTGATCATAAATTACCTGTTAGCACAGGTAACGCCAGCTAAACACTACATAAGGACAGGTTTTGTGCTGTGTGCTAAGACTCTGGCACATGGCCAAGACTGGAGAGATGACACTAAAAAGGTTATAAGCAGAAAAACTTCTGTAGTAGTGAAACTGAGGGACTGTTAAATCAACTTAAACAAAGTAAATGAGATTTCAGGGAAATGTATTGAAGTATTAAAAGTAAAATTATGCATGCATAAAGGTTTAAATATATATCACATATCTGAATAATTAAGATAACTAAAAGGAAAAGCAGCAAATCCTCATACATATAGTATATATTAGAAGCCAGAAAAATGACTTTCACAATAATAAAGAAAGTTACCGATTCATCTTCTAATCAATTTTCTACTTGTTTTAACTGCACTTACATACTTTCATGGTTTGTTTATAATGTAGTTATCTAATCATAGTAGTGGAGTAAAAAGTACAATGTTTTCCTCTGAAAGTGTATTGGAGTAGAAGTGGAAAGTGGCATGAGATTAAAATACAGATTTGTACTTTAGTAGATGTACTTAGTTACATTCCAGCACTGGTCAGCAGAGGGACACACAGATACTGACATTATGGTAATTGGATCAACGGACCAACTGTAATAGTATTTCTTTAGCACTGAAATTCCTCTGAAACCTTATCTAAATTTGATTAAATTATATTCATGCAAAATAACAACAAATCCTGGATACAAGCAAAAATAAGCAAAAATGTTTGTATATATGTTTTCTATATATGTTCTGCTGCTGGGGGGTACACATAACATATTATGTGTTTTGGCTGTGCTGCATTCATGGACCTACAAAAGTGTAAATTTAGAGAAGGAGGACAGAACGATAAAAGGGACAAAACACACAAGATTAAAAAACACAGGACATTGCAGACATCACTGAAATAATTGATCTTTTTTCAGAACTAAATTATGAATTACACAGATTATACTGTATATTATGGTCTTCCTTTGTGATTCTGAAGGTGTTGTGTTATTTTGGTTTTGAGTCTTTTAATGTGTTTCACAGGTGTTTGGATAAGTGTGTTTTTGGCTGTTTTCTGTACCACCTCTACAAATGACATCTGTAATGGAAAAACAATCCTTTGATTTTCAATCTGTTATATAGCAGTTTCTTTTACTCATTATTTTAACTGTTAAATAAGTGAATCTAAATGCTGTAAGTGTTGCTTTTCACAGTGAGCAAAGAGGTAATGAAGAGTGTGTCTTTCTGGTTTGCAGTCCATGTACCATGACCGCCAGGGAGTGGCAGTGGTGCCACCCACTGTTCCAGGGGCCTTCCTGGGGATACCTGAGAAGGGCACAATGAAAAAGCAAAAGTCCATAGGTATGATGTGTGTGTCATGAGTGTGTGTGTGTGTGCGTGTGTGCGTGCGTGCGTGCGTGCGTGTGTGTGTAAGAAAGTGCAAGTGTCAGCTTGACTTGTGAGCTGCATGTCCAGTACCTTGTGCTTTTAGCTTGTCGTAATATTCTATTAATGCTCAGAGGACTTGCTCTGTGCTCGAGCTATATGAAGGCTAATTATAGATAAATTAGACTGATCCAGTCAGCAAAGTGTGCTTTCAGGCAATAATATTGGAGGTCATTAAGCATATGCTGAAACCTCATTCTCATTGCTGTACTAAAGGGACGTCATGCCGGCTAATATTACTCACAGCGCCTGTGCTTTGCCATGCCATTATTATTACAATAAAAAATGAAAGCCTCTTTTGCAATAATCACAATGAAAGCACTTTTAGCAAGTTCTGGTTTGTTGACACTGATGTTTTTACTAAATAATGTCACTCACTGACCAAGTGTCAAAAAATGAAATAGGTGTGACTTGCAAGCCATCTTGGTCTTTGATACCAATTCCAACTGTTCCTTAAAGAAGTATTTCAGCAAATAGCGCTTGGCCGTCTCTGCAGTAGAAAGACACAGATACTTTTGAAACTGCTGCTACATTACATGAGAAAAGAGAGAAAAAGGGTGCTTTCTCACAAAAGGTAGAAAACCTACAACTACCAGAATGCAATGTGCCTGATGTAATGTGGAGTAGTCTGTGTGAAACAATGGTGGCCAACTGAATCTCATATTCCATTTGAATGGTAAACTAGAACATGTTTCTGAAAACATTTGAGGAAAGAAATATGCATGTCAGAAAAAGAATAATATAATTAATTAATATTTGATCTGCGCTGCTGAGTTTTATTGTTTGATCTGTTTTTTTGGCCTCAGTTTTCATTGCAGGAAGCAGTATGATACCAGCTTCCTGTTCACAAACTCTTGGCATTATGGTGAAACAGGGTGTGAAAATATGTTTCTGAAAAAAATTTAGGCAAGAAAAAGGCTGTTCAGCATCATAATCTAGTTGATCAGCACTGCATAGTTTTTCCGTTTGGTCAAATCTCCGTCCAAGTTTGAGAGACAGAGAGAGAGGTGGGTGTGTCTCTCCATCAGTTTTCAGTACATGGTGGCAGCGGCATGGTTGGCGGGCAATACAAAAATGCTTCGAGCAATAGCCCCAAGAGCCCCAAGTCATCTAGTGGTGTTTTGCTTAAGGCGAAGAAGGGATACTCAGGAACTGGTAGATAGAGGGAAGTTTAACACAGGTCATCTACACCTACTACCCATATCATCTTGTTACAAGACTGGCTTTAAAATTGGCAAAGTATCCCTTTAACTACTCTTCTTATCTATCTGGCCTCTCACAATTTTCAGGAACCCCCCACTCGGATAAATAAAGGCTAAGAAAAGCTGACATCGATTATTGAGACATTTGCTGTGTAAAGAGGAGGCCATGCTGGAAATAAAAAATAGGGCTGTCTCCCCCAGGTCTTCAAATAATGTTTCTTTCTGCTCCATTTCTCCAAGGTACAGGGGAGGATGAGAAACAGGGATTCCTCACACCTCCCCTACTCAAGTTCTCCCGCAGCCTCTCTATGCCCGACACCTCAGAGGACATCCCTCCTCCTCCAGCCATTTCACCCCCTTCACCACCCGACTACAACTCAGCTGCTGGCCCTACACCCAAGAGCTACGGCACCACACGACCCACCTTCACCCAGAACTCACCCAATGCAGTGAAGACAATTAGCCGAACCACTGATGTTGGTACGTTAAGGCGTGGCTATTTCCGCCAGAGCTCAGAGCAGTTTGAGAGCACACGCACCCGAGGGCGCACACCAGTGCCAGAGAACCCTTACTCCGAGGTGGGCAATAAGACACTGTATGTGCCAGCCAAACCAGCTCGAAGGAAGGGCATGCTTGTAAAGCAGTCCAATGTTGAAGACAGTCCAGAGAAAACATGTCACATGCCAGCAAATCCCTCTGGCGCGGTTTCCATGCCTACTACACCTGTAGAACGAACATGCTCCTCCATCCCCATCCCCACCATCATTGTTAAGGAGCCCTCCACCAGCAGCAGTGGGAAGAGCAGCCAGGGCAGCAGTATGGAGATTGAGCCCACCACCCCTGAACACCCACCTCTCACGTCCACTGTTTGTGGTAGCGGAGGTTTGCGTCCTGAAGACCCTATGTCTCTAAGCAACCCTTTTGCAGCAGCCATTGCCGGGGCAGTACGGGACCGAGAGAAGAGGCTGGAGGCAAAAAAGCACTCAATTGCCTTTCAGTCAATAGACATGGGGGATGATGACTTCAGTAGTCCCACACCAACCCCTCGCCTTCGCCAGTCAAAGTCCATTGATGAAGGCATGTTCAGTAGCGACGAGCGGCTTCGAAGGATATTGGGTCCTCCTCCTGCAGCTCAGCTTGGGCCCCCTGTTGGGGGTGGTAGTGGCAACATGACAGATTTCAACACCCCTGAGCCCACGGTGGTACGGGAACCTCTAAACACCAGAACGGGCCAGTGTCCCAACCTGGACAGTCCCGTCAGTCTCCCAGCTACTCCTCCTAAGAGCCACTACAGGGCTAATGGGACCTACCTCCATCCTGTCACCGGAAAGCCCTTGGATCCCAATTCTCCACTTGCTCTGGCCTTGGCAGCTCGTGACCGGGCCATGAAAGAGCAACAAAACCATCCTCAGAATCAGCCACAAAATCCTCCTCAGGTTCAGCAAACACAGAAGCACGAAGCCCAGTCCCTTCCAATTCAGCCAAGCCACAAACCAGACCTCAACCAACCGCTATTTATTGACACCAAACTACGCTCTGGGATAGAGACCAGCTTTGCTGCAATCTCCACAGCAACAATGGGACGACCTGGCCGGGGCGGCCTGCGGAGGCAGATGACGGAGCAGAAGTATGAGTCTGATGGGGCTCGGGAAGAACGGCAACATCAGGCAGCTGAGGAGAGGAAAAGCGCACCAGTGGATGTGGCAGACACATCACAGCCCAAGTCAGCCGGGTTGTTGATGGTCCACACCAGCAATGAAGCAAGCAACAAGGTTAACAACCAAGAGGTGGAGGGGCAGGACAGCAACAGGCCATCTGAGCTGAAGGACCCCAACCAACCTGATCCTCTCAACGCTACAACACTGTCCGCCCAGCCACCCTCATCACGGAGGAGGAGCATTCCACTAGGTGAGTCGATGGATGAACCCGTAAAGTTGCCCTTCCGCATCCCCCCTCCCCCTCTGGCCTCAGTAGACATTGATGAGGATTTTGACTTCTCAGCGCCCCTCCCCCCACCACTGGAGTTTGCCAACAGTATTGATATTCCTGATGATCAGGCTAGTGCCATTGCAGAGATGCTTCAGCAACAGAGACGGAATGGAGGACCCCCCCTACCTCCATACCATGCGCACGCCCCACCACCTGTCACTGATCAACACAAAAGGGTGGCAAACAGCATGCCCCCCTCATACCCTCCTCCTCCACCTGACTCAGAGTCTGGGGTGGGCGACTCAGGCATCGAAGAGGTAGACAGCCGCAGTAGCGGGGATCCTCAGCACATGGAGACCACCAGCACCGTTTCCAGCATCTCTACCCTGTCGTCAGAGGGAGGCTTTTGTGACAGCGCTCTGGAGAGCCTCTATGCCACAGCAGACGGACATGCCTTTCTGGTGGATCGCCCCCCTGTTCCACCCAAACCTAAGGGCAAATCCGTCATCAACAGAACATCACTTTATCATGACGCTCTAATTGAAGAGCCCCCAGAGTCCTATGGGTCCCCGCCTCAGGCCCCTCCCCCTCCCCCTTCTTCCTCTGAGCCTCCTAGGACTCCTACTCAAAGGACATCCAAGTTGTGGGGCGATCAGCCCCCTGAGCTGCGCAGCCCCCCATCCACACCAGACAGCAAGAACACTGTCATCACCGAGCTGAGCTCCATTCTGCAGCAAATGAATCGCGACAGGCCAGCCAAGCCAGGAGAAAGCCTCGACTCCCCCACAGGGACCAGGGGGGGCTTCGGAACAAGGTACGTGATAAGTCACTCATTCACTCTGGGTTTCCAAATTCTGATGTGAATAAGTTAAGTACGTTTTCATGACCAACACTGTAAACATCAGTCCTAGACCTACCCTCATCTAGTACTTTATTTTATTATTTCTTTCAAAGGTTAGTTACCTGTGTAGGAACTTCATTAATTGTAAAGATTGGGAAAACCCCAACCCTTACAGTGTTTAGTGAGGCAGTTATGCTGATTGCAGTATTTGCAAGTATCATTGCATGTTGTGTCATAGCATGGGTACAGGCATTGCGTTTAGGAGGACTTGACTAGTTGCCTTGACTCGAAAGCACTTTGGTTCTTAGATGTGCTTAAAACATAACTTCAGCTGCAACTTTATTTGTCCCCAAAGGGCAATTGGTTTTGCAGCAAGGCATAAACAGGACATACAAATACAAAATTTTGTATAAAAATACAAAAGACAAAATGCAAAGATGAGGTAGCAGGCACCGAAGATAGCAACCCTGGAGAAACAACAGAATTAAGTGCTAAGTCATAAAAATATAAATATGTTAATCATATAATCATCGTATCATATGTAATCATCACCAATGATAAAAGTCATTTGTGCAATTCATACATCAGTGAGATATATACGATACGAGACCACAGTAATACTACAGTGCAAAGAAGGGGCTAAAGAGACCAAAGTGATACAGCCAAAGTTAGAAGCACCACAACAATCGATGTCATCATCCACATCATTTGTACCTACAACATATCCAAAACAATTATCCCCACCTGAATTAAAAAGAGAAATGGCACTGGGGACAAAAGAGTGCTTGTTGCTGTATCTGTATCGCTTCTCACAGAGGGAAATCTGAACCGGGAACCAGAGGGCAGTAACTGAAACTCTCAGGGATGAGCACTGACTGACAGGATGGATTTTGCCTTTTGCAGAAAGTGTCTATAGTACAGGTCAGTGAGTCAGCTTTGCTAGACACTGATGATTTTACCTCTGGCCTTCAGTTTTGGAAAGCGCAGCTTTGGCCTGGACACTCAGATTTCCATACCAGCAGATCACAGAAAATGTTAAAATAGACTCCATGTCTATAAAAGTGACTTGACTTGACTAGTTATTCATACTGTATTTTTAACCATGAGCACAGTGGACCTGAGAGTTATGTAAGAGTTGCAAATTTTAGAAATGCCAGAGATGTTATTGCAAGGTCAGTTCACCCTAAATACAACAGAACATGTTTTTTTTTTATAATCACTCCTTGACGTAGCCATGCAGATAGTTTTGGTTTCATTTCCCCAGTTTGTGATATCTATTGCAAAGGGACTATCTTCAGATCTACAGTATGCTGATCATTGATGAGTTTGGTATTGTGTAGACAGGATTTTCAATCGTTTCCTGTTGATTATAGCTGTGGTCCATTTAATGAGCAGCCAAACGTTGGGTGGTTTGAGCATTCTAACACAGCTGGAAGTCCTGATTTGTGTGAAGTGCGGTATATATGAGGCTGCAGGGGTCTGCTTGTATGTCATCTGAAGGGGTTTATAGAAGCAACAAAAGGTTCCTCACAGGCTTCATATATGTAGTTGTGGCTGGCACTCTACAGATATTTATTTTTATATGCTGTATATGTATCATTAATTCCAGAAAGTAGCTTTGCAGGTTGTCAAAAGTGAGGACAGGTTTTAATATAGGTCTCTGTACAGGCGTGATGATGACAAACCTGGAAACCTCACTGTTACAACCAACCATCAGGAAGCTGTGCACGGTCATGTCACCCGTTGTTTGTCAAGAAATAGTTACAGTGTGTACTTTAACTCCTTTTTAAAGCACACATTCTGTTTTCTTCAGCAACTTACTTCAGTTAACCATGTTTATCATTTCTGGTCAACAGTATTTGGCAGTTAAGAATATTGTAGAATAGACAAGTCATGATTTTGGTCCTTAGGCTGCATTTTCACCAAATCAGGTGTTGTGGTGGATTTGCGGGTGGAAACCAACTATAGAAAAGCCAATCTCCTCATCTCAGTGACTTTGGTAAGTTGGTTTATGTTGGTTTAAAGGATTAGTATAATTCCTTTGATCATCATTACTGAAGTTTCTTTACCGCCACTAAAAACACACATATGCACACACACACACACACACACACACACAAAGCAGGTGCTCTCCTGTGTAAGGTTAATACACACAATTCATTTATAATAAAACATTAATATTTCTAAGTGGAGATTGTGGAAAATGGGACACCCATTGTGTCAAAGGAGGCTTTTCTTGCAGTAGAAGTCCAAGTTTGTGTGCCATGATCTATGGACATCCCGCTGTAATGAAAGAAGGAGATGAAAGAAAGAGACTATAACTTGTTTCCATGAAATGTGGGCATCTTCTGATCTGATCACTGGTCAGATGATTGGCCACCATGACGTGACATTGGGTTGCTTCACACGCTGATTCTGTTTCAACTTTTTGAAGCTCCAGGGGATGTCAGTACAAAGGGTAGATGCACTTTCACTTTCAAATGATATGTTTTTTTGCTGTATTTGGTGTGAATGCAGCATAAATACAAGGTAGATTGAAATCAACTTTCGATTTTGATCTTTGAAAAAAGCGAAAGTTGGATTCGATTTGTTTTTCCCTTCCAGCTTATATTTTGTGCACATCAGAAGGAAAAAAACATTTCAAAGACACACAGCATAGCCTCTTTTACAGACACCATGGCCACTGCCAGAGTCATCACTGTGACACCACTTTGCCTGCCCCGATGGTTATGTTAACAATGGACTTGTCATTGAAAGAAAAAGTAGTTTGTAGGTTGGGTCATAGAAACTCAAGCTGCAGATGTGCCCCTTTGCCATCAAGTAAATCTTCTTTTTGATTTTGTGTTACAGTTTGCTCCCAAATGATCGGTGAAATAATATGTTATTATAACATAACATATAACATATAACATATACCATATACCATATACCATATAACATATATATAACATATAACAGATTATTTAAATATGATCATACAGCCTTAGTGTGGTACAAAATACGGCAGTTATATCACATTTGATACCATGTAGCTTATTCCTTTAAAAAACAATTTAAAAATGTGAATGACAGCTATGAGGGCATATAATCAATTATCTATTGATCTTTATGAATCAAGACTCAATAGTCTAAGAATTTTATAGCCGTCGGAGCTGACAATAAATTTTGAAATCAAATGTTTTGCGACCTAAATGTTGAAAGTGGAGATTGTGGAGAATTGTGATATCCATTGTGTCAGAAGATGCTTTTCTTGTTATGAAGTCCAAGTTTGTGTGCCATGATCAATGGACATCCTGTACAGGCCCTTAAAATGAAGATCTGATAAAAGAGTTGCTCTGTGGAGGTGAATCGCCTGTTTATATTGTAGCACATATGTAGACATCATTCATTCAGCTCACCGTCTCGCCTTTATGCTGCCCTCACGTGCTCCTCAGAAATATCATATATACCGTATTTACAAGTTACGAGCACATGAACAGCCCTCCAAAGTCATAATTACAAGTGGGAAATTGGGAAATTTCTATGGTACTCGAGATGCTGAGTGGAAACGTTCGGTGATGTTTCAGGGCAGTAGAAATGGCAGAAAGCATGAAAACAGTGTCAACAATTGACGGTAAAATATTATATATTTGGTTATTTTGTTCCTAGTAACTATCATTTACTTTTAGTAGTTGCACATTTTAGTATATGCATCTATTAGCTGAAGCCAGAAAACTCTGAACTATAAAGCATGCGACGCAATTATAATAATACTGATAAGGTTGTTTTATAACAGGAGTTGCCAACTAAACGTCATAAATGCATAAACTTGGCGGGAAAAAGTCAGCAATTGGTCATGATGATAAGAAACTTTTTATTAATTCACATATAAATTTTTGATCACATGTAAAGTGTAATATGGTATTCATGTTAACTGCTTTTCATGTAGAGTGACCTAGATTTAATATACAAATATAGAATATATAAAATATATAAAAAATAAAAAAATATAAATAAACTGGAAACTGCTATCAACCTCTTGTTTAAACGCTCTTAACATTAAAATGCAACCCATCTTCCTTGTAGCTTCCATGTTGTTTCCACTTTACGACCTCAAAGCACATAAATACAACTCAGTTGGAAAAATGACTTCCTAATTCAAACTACAACCTTCGATGTCACATGAATACAGCATAAATGTATGGCATTTATTTGCAATTTATTTGTTTTCTGTCACACTTCTAAAGAGTTTACTTGGAGGGCAACACAAAGGACAGTCACTAGACTACATGTGAAGTGGAGGCTGTTTACTTGTTGATAAATCAGATTAAGTGATGGTACATTGGATATAACAAGCTTGATTTCCTGCACAGCCATGTTTAAGATTGTTCAGGACACACTGGAGTCAAATCTGCAGGAACCGGGACAACGTTTTGATGGACCCTGCACCTGAGCCAGCTCAGCTCATGCTTTTTTAAACTCACTTCTTCCCCGTATGAAAGGGAAATAAAAAGCAGAATAAATAATTCACTGCTCACATGCATTTTGTATGAACAGTCCCATCGTCCATCAGAGAGGTGTAGAGAGCAGAGGGAAAGAGCTGATTCCTCTGTGCCTTCTCATCTAGTAAACATTGTTAGATCGACATGCTGACGTCCATTTGTGGTAATTATAGTGAGATGCCCAGCAGCTGCTTAGGTCCAGCCTTGTGTTTCCTCCTTCACGCTTCACGCCACATACTATCATGTTATCCTCATTTTCATCCCCTGCAGTTCAAAGTCATGCCTTTTGACCTTTACACCTTGTACTCATTTCATTTTCAGCACACGCCTCTCCATCTTCATCTCCATTTTCTCCAGTCTCCTGTAGTTCCTTCATCTCCTCTTTCTTCATGTCCTCAGTGTCTCCTGTCTTAACAGGTAGGTCCTATCCGCTGTTATCACATCTCACCAAAGCCTTGTTTCCGCTTGTGTTCATTTTTATCCATCACTGCCATGCTGCATAGTGTTGAAGTCTATGAAGTAAATGATGCTCCAACACATTCTCATCCCAACTAGACAAATATAGTGGCTTGGTCAGTGCTATTCATCTCCTCATATGATTGCTAGTATCCTACTACATCTGTTGGTGATGTTACATGTCAATTTATGCCACTTCTGTTTTCACAGGAAATGTGTGTGCTGTGCCCATTTGATGCATACACTTTTTCATAATAGCTTACATCAGTAAAACCTTGCATTAACATATATTTCGTTGTGCAACACAAGCACATTAGAACAACAAAAAATAGAATTGCGAGCGAAGTTTCAAGCTGATGCCATCCAACGGTATATCATCCTGCTGTGACACTTTCCAGCTTATAAACTGGTGCTGTACACTGTGAAAGGTGGTATGATATGATATATGAAGTTACTGACCAAGCACCAATATATGCCAACTTTGGAGTGAAAATCAGCTGGCTGCTCTTATGGAGTAGAAGATATTATTCTAATTTGGGTCACTTTGCTGCTTAAAGTTGAATATGGAGGAAAAATGGAAATAACTGCCACTCATTTCACTGTAAAAGTAGATACCCCATAGTAGAGCTGGGCGATAAAACGATAATGATATCAATCGCAAAATAACTTTTCCTCAATTGAAATATGAGGTGTAGACATTATTATTACCAGGGGCAGATATAATGTTTTTGAGGCCTGGGGCCACAAGCACATTACCTTATTTTCACACTTTCTCTAACTGGGAATGTTGGCAGGCTGTTGGCACTATAGGAGAAGTTGGCCTACTCAAAAGTTGTTTTTTTCCTGAGGAAAATGATTAATAGTACAGAAGTTTCACAGAAGTTGAAGTCAGAGTCCTGCAGTCAGGAGAGGTTGGCCTATTATCAGCACAATGTGCTTAAATTTACCTGAAGTTTGTTTAAGATGGAGCTTTATTTTTTTATATAATGCTGGGAAGTTTGATAAATAATAATAAATCATATGTTTATTACACTCCAACACACCATGGTCAAATGAAGCAGTGTCAGTGAACTATGAGGCCAATAAACAAACCACAACAAAAAAGCAGAAAGCAAAAAGAAAAATTCATTAATCACAATCATAAAAATTTTAGTAACTGGACCCCTTTGAATTTTAGTAGAACAGGTCCGCCAGTTGGTGGTGCCTGTTCTACAGTATATTTATCATGTTCAATGTCTAACAGAAAATAAACATTTAAACCAAAATTAACCTTATGATGTTTTTCATATCTCACTTAGGAGTAAAAGGGAACCTTTAAGCTTGACAGACATAGTGATTTAATGTATACCATGATATATATCGATATCAACTGATATGAAAAAAAATATCATGGTAAGACTTTTTTCCATATCACCCAGCCCTACCCTATAGTTACATTTAATGCCACTGATATGGGTGTAACACTACACAGAAGTCACTGTTCAGTTCTCCAATTTAGAAGTAACAGTTCAGTTTAAGTTTGTTACAGCGGAAAAAATCCTAAATCCCTGATGGATATATTTCCTTTCATTCATTTGTTAGACAGTTACAGAGACAGACACACCGAGGTACTGAGTAGGGGTGTAAATCAAGTCAAGTCAATTTTATTTATAAAGCCCATTCTCACAAAACACGGTTTGCCTCAGGGGGCTTTACAGTGTACAACATCCCTCTGCCCTTAGACCCTCACATCACCTAAGAAAAAACGAAGAGTGGCAGTGGATGATGAGGAATCCCTCTTCTACGGCAGACAGATGTGCAATAGATGTCGTAAATAACAATTGAATTACAATTATGACAAAAAGGAAAAGGAAAGAGTGAGGGGGAGAGATGCACAGCAATAATGGAAACAAACGCATGTCATATTACAATAACAATAGGTGTAATATTACTAAATGCACTCTATGATAGCATGTGATGACTGGTTTCATCACTATAAGATATTATATTGATACTGTGGGAAACAATATGATATTTGCCAATATCACAGTCTGCCATGGTACAATTTTGATTTGATTCAATATAGGGGCCTGTGATCAATATAAGCCAATACAGTCTGCCCATTTAAAACAGTCAGTTTCAGAGGAAGCTACCACCACTTTTTTGCTAATGACCAGAAAAGTACAGAGATCTCTTTTCAACTTGTTGTCATTCTGTGGTCAAATACCTCCACTTGTGCAGTGCTTTTGGTGTAAGACATCAACGCCAAATGCCACCTTTGGTGCATAATATACCACTGGATGGCATCAGCTAAGAACGCAGCCGGACAGAAGTCAATAAATATAATTTTTATGATAAAATATTTATAATTATGTTACATAATTATTAGGAATTTTTAAGTATCAAAGTTTTATTTGCCTTGTTTGTTTTTTTCCCCTTTTGTTGTTTCATACTTTTCTTTTTTTGTTTTGTTTTGTTTTTGTTTTTTGTTTTTACCTATCTTGAAGAAGGTCTAATTTTCTTGTACTTTCTACTAATTTCTTGCCAATTTTTGGGTTGTTTCTTCTTTTTGACCTAATTCCCATGTTTTTGAAAGAAATCAAGACAATCTTCTCAGGTTAGAAAAGGATTAATCTCACCGTGAATATGTTGTGACATTAGGCATCTTCAGTGTCTCTTGTTTTGCCATTTTGGCAGCAGCTGCTTAGCCTATAAAGTGAAAAGGGATGTGTTTGTGCTGTTGGTAGCTTTGTGATGCTAAGGTGTCAGGCGAATAAAGCTGGCAGCCTCTCAAAGTAAACTCTTTATTTCCCCCACACCATGCAGCTGCAGTGATTTTTGAACTGAGAGGATTGTTTTGCACAGTGAAGTTTATTGTGAATTCTAGAAAGCAAAGATTTTTATGTCCTTTCTGTGTGTTATTTAATGTCATGTGACTCATGTCCGCTTTATTGCAGATATGATCTGCAATTTGGGAGAAGTGTTTTACGTCAGCTTCTCAGTGTCAATTATAAGTGGGGATGTGCTGGGATTTTAGGTCCCAATTTTTCCCTGTTGGCCTCCTGCATTGCGTAAACATGTGCCGGCAGAGGAAGAGAAATGCTTCTGAGAATTCACATGCGTCAACAAAGCAGTCAAAATCAAAATGAGTCCAAGGCAAGGCAAACTTAATTGTCTGTATGAAGTGCATTTTATAGTCATGGGAAACTTGAAGTTCAAATAGTCAAACAAAAAAACAAGACGGTGATTAAAAAGAGAAATAAAGAGATAAAGGAAAAGGTTATATTATGAATTAGCAAATCAAGGTGGGCGCTGCTGCAGTCCAGAGGGTGGTGGTCTGGTCATGCACTTTACGCTCCTATGCATCACTATTAGATGGTCCGAGCAGCGGATGTAGAATAAAGAGCAACAAAGCCTGCTTAATGTGGATGAGAATGGAGGCGGATGGCTCTAACAAGCATAGGACTTTGACCCGGGAGACCAGGGTGTGTGTCTCATGTGAAACCAAAAGTCAGAATTTTCACCTGGCTTTCTTCGATTGTGGTTCATTGCGTTCATTTCAATTTATAGTGGAAATGCCTTTTATTTTGTCAATGTAAAAGTACTTTGCTATTCTCATTTTTCAGGAGAGTTTACCACATACTAGTCACATTGTTTTGATACAAAGCTGGTTGAAGATTGTGGAAGTATCCCTTCAACTGATCTGGTTAACTCAGTTCAGTAACTTGCACATTGTTGGATCAAACAACCAGATTTCATTCTGCATCCAATCCCCATTCCTCAGGCATCACCCAACAACCTACTCCAAACACTCAGCTGCTTGTAATCTGGTCTTTTCAATTGCTTCTGCTCTGAAGGGTTAGTAGTGTGTGTGTGTGTGTGTGTGTGTGTGTGTGTGTGTGTGTGTGTGTGTGTGTGTGTGTGTGTGTGTGTATTATGTCAGATAGAGTTTAAACCCTGCTCTCCTGTGTGTCACTGGGGTCTCTGATTATCTGCCTCAGATGGGGTTGTTGTCTCGTGGAGAGGGTCATCAGGCCCTGAGCAGAGGAAGATGAGGTTGTAGGCAGCGAGAGACGTGCAGATAGGGACCACCTCGTCATATGAGGAGGCCTGCGGAGGGTAATGGTGGTTCTGTTTCTGTGACTGTCAAACAGATGGCAACAGAGATGCACAGAAGATGGCCTAGATTCACACATGCTCTCCCTCTCGCTCTCTCTCTCCTCCATCCTTTGCTCTCGTGCTCTTTCTCTCGTCTTTTTTTATGGTGGTTCTCTCGTCTTCATCGGTGTGTTGGAATCAGCCTCAGCACCAGTGCTGACAGCAGAATTTCTCCATTGGACATTTGTGTGCGTTTTTTTCTCCTCTTTTTTTCATCCCCGTCTCTTCGCCTCCCAGATTAAATGTGCGTTGGTTGTGCCTGTGGACGAAAGGGTTGCCTAGCAACCAGCTGATGAGAGCAGCCTTGAGGCCTGCAGTGATGTCAGTCTGAGTCAGGGGAGGGGTGTGTGTTTGTACATGTGTGCGTGTGTGTGTGTGTGTGTGTGTGTGTGTGTGTGTGAGAGAGAGAGAGAAAGAGAGATGGAGCAAGAGGATGGCAGGCCTAACCCTCAGCAGAGTTCAACACCATCTCACGCAGGTGACGTGCCACACATGGCTCTTGTGGCTCTTTTGTGTGTGTATGTGTGTGTGTGTGTGTGTGTGTGTTTGTGTGTGTGTGTGTGTGTGTGTGTGTGTGTGTGCGTGTCTGTATATGCATTCAAGCTTCTATAAATAAAGGCAGCGTGTTCATGCATGCCAATGAATGCAACACTGAATGCGTGAGCCAGTGTGTGCTAGAAAGCGGCAGGGAGTCATGCGATGTGTGGGCGTGGTGAAGGCGAGGTCTCCCACCACAGATATCAATAGCACTGCATCACTTTCCTCCCAGCCTGCACAGCTGACAGAGAGCCCAGTGAGGGCCAGCGAGGGACACGTGCTGACATTACTTGTGTGTGTCTGTGTGTTTGTGAAGGGATGGGGGCTGTGTGGCCTCTATTGTTGGTTTTTGTCTATAGCTTGTACATATGAGTTTTAAAGCTCTATGTGATGACTTTATGTGATATTTAAGCCTTTGATACCTGGATTATTATCACTTTTATTATTTTACAAGTAAAACTTTCAACCCTGAACAAAAAAAAGCTGACAGGTCTGTGACTGATTATTTGAATCTCCAACTTTTTCAAGTTTCAGATCAACAGAAATTATGATATTTCTTCAACTGTCATCTGTAAGCATTGAGCGTACTTACTGACTGAATGAATGATGAGTGTTTGGCATGATACCCGGCCCCTTATGGACATGAGTGATGCTTTTTAGCTGATGTGGCAGCTGTAGCTCAGGAAGTAGAAAGGTTCAGTCCCTTGACCACATGTCGAAGTTTTTCCAAATTGCTCCTGATGGCTTTGCAAATCCCTTTGTGAAAGCTGAAATAAGGGTCACGGATGCCGCACTTCATGTAAGCTGAGTGCAGCAGAGTATTTTTACCTGCTACACAGACTCAGTCTTTGCAGTGTGTGGCTGCTGCCAGCGTCACTATGTGCGTACTGAGTTTTGCCAAGTGATAATTTATTTTGTTATGGAGGATGTGGAAGCATATAGACTATATTTACAGGTACTGAATCAATTAACTGGATTGTTTTAATATCTTGAAGTGTTTTAGTGATTTATTTAATGTAAAATGGATATACAAGGTTGCTCTTTTTCCTCTGGTACAACAAGGTGTTTTTATATTTTTTTAAACAGATTGCACTTAGTTTTTACAGTTCTATGTGGTTTTTACCTCTTAAAAGTCACACAAAGATAGGGAAAGATAGGCCAACTGTGTAAAAAGGAGGAGCAGCACAGTGCCTGTGTGGGCTTCTGTGGTCAGTGTAGCAGCTTCAGTTTATTATAATGGATGCACTCTGCTGCAGGCATGCCACTGCTAACGAATCACGCCATGCCCGTGTCTCCTACAGTTTGGCTGTGAGAGTGATTTTTAAACCCCGAAACCTAAGCAAATTGGATTTATCTTTTTTAAAAAACATAGGGGGAAGGCAGTGGGCAACTCAACAAGAAATGACTCCATAATTTGCAATAAATTAGTATAAAGTTACAATGAAATTACCAGAAAATTAACAAAAAAAAAAAATTAAAACAAGAACAAACAAGGAAATGACCTGAAAAAAATACTAAAATAATTACAGTTATCATAAGGGGTTTTTTTTAACATTGATTTTCATTTTCTTATCACTTTTTAACAATTTCTTGAAAGTAGCTTATTGCCTTTTTGAAGAGTATTATAACTTTTTGCTCAGGTTTCAGAGGTTTAAATACTTGCGAGAGGTGTCTGAATGCAGCAGGAAAAACTGATGTTCATCCAGATTTCAAAGGGTAAAGACTTATAAGCAGATGGTACCTGTAATGGTAGCCTTGGCCACTTAAATGTGTGTGTAAATGGGTGAATGTGATTTGTAAAAGGGCTTTTTGTGGTTGTTCATTTACAATGTCTGTGCAAATAAAGAACGTCTGTTTGCAATTAAAAATGTGTAAGCACAAATTGCGTGGTTTGCTGTCTGCTGTCCGACATTGTGAAACTCAGAGCATGGTGGCATGGTGACATGCTATTGTTACCATTACTGCTATTGTGTCTCTCCCCCTCTCTCTTCCCCTCTCTTGTTCTCTCTCTCTTTCTCTTACCTTTTTGTCATTATTGCAATTTAATTGTTATATACAACATCTATTGCACGTCTTTCCGTCGTGGAAGAGGGATCCCTCCTCAGTCGCTCTTCCTGAGGTTTCTACCATTTTTTCCCCCGTTACAGGGTTTTTTGTGGGGAGTCTTTCCTTAGACGATGTGAGGGTCTAAGAACAGAGGGATGTCGTATTCCCTAAAGCCCTCTGAGGCAAACTGTGTTTTGTGATAATGGGCTTTATAAATAAAATTGACTTGACTTGATGGCTCTGTCCTCTTTGGCTCTACCCGACTCTTGGAAGCTACAAGAAATGGTAATACAGTCAGAGAAGTTTAACAAGGCACTGTGCGTCTAATAAGCAATTACATACTTTTCACATGAATTTCACTCCTGAAACTTAAAGTGTTTAATAGATGATAGAACGCCAGGATAGCAAGTAGAGAAGTGCTTGACAGATCTCAGGTTAAGTATATCTGTGCAGTTGTTTTGAATCAGAGCTGGAGCGTGATCGTTCAGTCTCACATGTCATTACGGAAAGATCACAGTAGAATACTGTGACCCAGGAGCAGGAGTGGAGTTAGTCACTAACTGTGAAAACAGAAGGCAGACAGATTGCAGAGACTCGTTGAGAAATATGTTTTGTTCTTCCATGCACCCCCCTTTGTTCTTTTATATCACATATGTGTTTTCATCACATGTCTAATGTTGTCCTCTGTCTCCATCTCATCCATCCAACATGACTTCCTGTGGACAAGCCGGTGCTGAAAAGTGAAGACTGTAAGTTTTTGTTGGACGTGTTGGAGCTTGGTGAAGGCGACACTTTAACAATGGCCCAGTTCCACTTTGGCATAACGACCCCCTCATTCCCCTTCACTTTCCCTTGGGCTGTTCCATATGTTACAAGTAGGAAGGAGCAATATCTAGGCTACATGCAGCAGAGAGTGGGAAGGTCAAATCTCAGTTGCTGTTTGCTCACTAGCCATCATTATTTACAATGCAAGGCTACGTAGGCGTGTTATGGAGCCATAATGGAAAGACCAGCCTCTTATGAGTTGGAGCGATCACATATGAGGGATTTCTGGAAGGTGATAGTCCACGATTTCACAGAGGAATTGCGGATTCAAAACTTCCAGATGATCTGCTCATGTTATAAAGAGTTATGCAGTAGCATAGTATCATGTTGTCTATAAAATACAAAAAAAGTGTTAGTAAGTTTTGTGTGTGTAAGATTCTGTTGTGTGATCAAAATGCATGTTTTTACAGTGTTCTTTTATTGTGACCATCCGAAGACACACCTGTGTAGTAATGATGCTGTTTAATCAGCATCTTATGCCACATCTGTCAGGTGAATGGATTATCTTAGAGGAGAAGCACTCACTAACACAGATTTTAACAAATTTGTGACTAAAATTTGAGAGAAATATATCTATTGAGTGTTTGTGAAATATCTTAGATCTCGAACTTGAACCGTTGCAAAATGCAAGCTAAAACACAACAACAACATCTAATTTTTTAGAAAGCTCAGTAATTTCATGTAACAGTTGGTCACTGCAGTTTTGATCAAACAGAGAAAAATAGAGCATTTACTGGGTAGTAATTTCAGTGGTGGATGAATCCACATTTAGTGCTCCAGTGAGTATTTCAGGCAGCATCAAGTCAGAAATAAACAGTGTGTGTGTTTATAGTACTCAAAGAATATGATATTCAGTAAACATATACTGGGTATCATGTACAGTATACATTGATGTGTTTTTAGTTATCCTGGTTTGGTTTTGTAATCTGATTTTTTAACAATAAGAAAAACGGCAAGTCCAGGTTTCAATCCAGCATTGACCTTTAAATATTGAAAGCTGGGATGGATCAAGACCTGCTGGTTAAAGACACAGCCTTTAAGAAAAGTAACTGTTTTTGTGACGATCAGATAGATTTTCATTCATTTACATCTAAATCTCTACCAGGCCACTCTATCACTTCCTATTGGTCAATTGCAGAAACCTATTTGGGAAAGGATTCAATTGCTCAGTCAGACATATTCACTAAATTTGGCAATGTTTGTAAAAATCGTTAATTATCAATGGCCAAATTTTGTGAAAGGCCAATGCAATTGTTTGGATCTCGTGGCTCCCCCTGTTGAACAATGTCAGGACAATGTCACACAGAGCTCAACATTAATATTTAAAATATTCTAGGAAGGATTATACAAACAATTTCTGATTTAGAAAGGTAGCTGACATTTAACCAAAGAAAGGCATGAATTATAGTAGCAGGACATTATTTTTCCTTGTCTTGATGTGTTAATCATTGCCCCCCACCCCCCCCCCAGTAGGTCTTGTGACAAGCTACAATTCTTTTTTTTTCTGAAAAAAGGCAAATAACTACTGTTGCAATGAAGAATATAGAATGAAATGTATAATATGTAGAAAAACTCTACACACAATGCACTAGCTCAGAAAAGCAGATCCATTGTTGTAATTCTTTGAATAATGCAAAAAAAACAGGATGCTATACGAAATGAAATGAGTATAATGTGAATTTCTCTAAGGGGAAATTGTTACTTTAGTATTCTATTATTCTGTTCCCCCTCATACTCAGTCTATAAAAAGGTTAGAGTGGCCAACCTTCCCCTCCTTGTGTTGTTGTCCACACCCGTCCATTAGGAGCTGTGGGTGGATGCAATGCTGCAGGCTCCCCTCTGGCTGCAGAACACTCAGCATGCACAGACTTTCTGTACCCGGAAGCCGCCACTCACTCTTTGTTGCAACTGCTGCAGCAATCATTTCACATAAATATAAATGGTAAATGGACTATAGTCTTATTGACCACTCAAAGCTCTTTAACACTACATGTCAAATTCACCCATTCACACACATTCACACACTGGCGGCCATGGCTACTGTACAACAACTACCGTACTGTGCCACCTGCGACTCAGTAATCATTCACACACACTCACACTCAGATGACACAGCATCGGGAGCAATTTGGGGTTCAGTATCTTGCCCAAGGATATTTTGACATGTTGTGCAGAGGAGCTGGGGATCGAACCGCTGACCTTCTGATTAGAGGACGACCCACTCTACCTCTGAGCCACAGCCGCCCCATATAATAAAAAAACATTAAACATATAAACAACCGGGAGTTTGCACTGTGAAGGGCTTCTGATTAAGGCGGCTAAAACCTTTAAATGTTGCACATTTGAGGGGAGACTTCTTGTCTGTTTGTGTTAGGATCAAAGTATCTATAAGGATCAAGCATTTCTTGTATTGGCATAATAGCATGACTGAAATATGATGCAAAATTCTGATCAATATAACTTTATCAAGACACTTCAATAGATTCCATCAAATTAGGTCAAGCCTTTAAACTCTGAAGCCCTTCCACTGAAGGTCCATGTGAGTGTGGGTTTTAATCATCTTTTTTAATTATGTATTATACTACATTTCCTATGAATGCAATGGATAACCTAGAAACATAGTTGCTGTTATTTACATAGAAACACGTGCTTAACTGTTACTTAATTTGACAGGAAAAAACAATAAAGTTTAGAACTTTAGGAAGAAATCATGTAAATCACACTACATGGTTGAAATTATTGTCATATAAAAGCCAAGCTGGCAATTTATGAACTGCATATAAAGATCAAAATACCTGGTCACTGATTGAAACAAAAAAGCTGCATTTAGAATGTCTGTCAACTGATCATAATATATCATATAGATAGACATAATGTCTGTTTTATTTTGTCTAGTGGTAGTTTATGCATTAAAATAATAGTAATAGGTTGACCCTTTCAAACCTGGAGTGACATCCCATTACTTGTGCTGCTTTCAGACACCTTTCACAAGTTTTAAACCTTCGAACCCTGAGCAAACCTGTGTAATTTCTTTTTTTTTTTTTACTATATTTATAATTATCAAAATTAAATATTGCCTTGTTTGTTCTTTCTCTCTTTCATTCTTCCTTTCTTTCTTTATTTCTTGTTCTTTACTTTTTTAATTTTTAATTAATTTTCAGGTTATTTTCTTGTAGTTTTACCTTTTTTCACATTTCATGCTAATTTTTGGATCATCTCCTTTTTTAATTGCTCATTGCCTTCTTCCCATGTTTTGTTGTTTCTTTGTTTTGTTTTGTTTTTTAAAATTTAAAATATAATGCCAATTTGATCAGGTTTCAATGGGTTGATTACTTTGGGAGTTTGGGGTTGGAATGATTGCTTTTGTTGAACCAAAAAAATTTGCTTTAATGGAAAGATATATGTAAGTAAAATATGTTACATGGAATGGTGAATGGCGGGACATTTGATTTTAAAAAATCAGGAAGTAAATAAGCAGATAGAAAAGTAAAGCTGTTGTAACTAAAATGTTTGGATGGAGATTAAAATCTAAAAGGCTGCGGCCTGGTTTCATGTGCATCCTTTCCATCAGCTGCTGCAGCTCTATTCAAAGGTTTAGCATATGATGCCACCTACTGTTTATTTGGCAGCATTACATTATTAAATCCTTCAAGCAACGGCATGATGACCATCTGCAGTTTCAGTTTAATAACAATACTACCAAGAGACATTTGTTGTTAAAACTAATGTTTGGCTAAATGTCAGCTACCAAACTGTGACCTTAATTATGTAAAGAACTGCCAACTTATTTTGACAGCCTCTGTGTTTGCTTCCTGTTTGGTCATCCAATTAGATTTGTGTTTTAACCTGTTCAGTTCCACCGTCCATTTCAGTGAAGATAATTTTTCCCAGATGTCTAGATCTATGATTAGTGTCATCTGACTCCACCCAAATGTAGACTGATCTGATGCCAATCACAGTCTAGTTTAGGTCTATTCATCACATTGTTAAAGTTCATAATTTGTGTTTAAACTGCGTTTAAAGTGAACATGGCTTGTTATATTACTGATACATGTCAAAATATCATACAAAAGATTTATAGCTTCTATTCAGGATTTTTTTCCAAAACATCCATTCGCAGAATGGACAGAAGATCTGAGTGTCACAGGAAAAAGAATGGGGGAACACAGTTTAGGTAGAAAATAATGTTCTCATTTGATTTTCTGATTAACCAATCGGCTTTTAATGCAGCTTATTGATTATGTCTACAGAATAATGGTCTATGTTGCTTCACTGTTTTCATGAGATAGTTCAGAAATGGAGGATATTTTGGGTCAAAATGGTTATATATGTATATATGTTTGTCTTAAAGCATTACTTTAGTCATTTATTCATTTCATTAAAGTTCATTAAAAATAAACAACCTGACATTTTTTGATTAAAAAAAAAGCTCTGTTAAGATCATTTATTGTCATTTGCATTATTAGGTGATTTCTGCTGTCAGTTGATAGAAAAAAAAAACACAATTAAGTATTGCCAAAAAAAATACTAATGATTCATGAGTACATTCAGAGCGGAAAGCCATCATGACAATATTTTGGAACATAATTGGGTTCTGAACAGGTTAGGACCAATGCACGGTGAAATGAGTATAAAGTTTCTATAACTTCAGCTGCCCCTTCATCAGCATGACTGTGAAGCTGCTCTGATCAGTTTTCTTATTCGGATCAACAAGGAATGAAATGATGTGTAATGTAAAACGGCTCACCAATAGTGACCCGTTTTACATTTTGGTGTTCACTTATAACTTTTTAATGTCATATGTTTTGTCTCCCCATCAGCAGCTCTTTTTAACCCTTACTAAGCTGTCTCCTCCTCACTCTCCTCTCAGGCCTCCCACAGATGACTCAGGAATGCGTAACAGCGCTGCAGCTGCTGCCCTCACCTCCACGCCTCCCAGCAGCCTCCCGTCCCAGACCAACCCCTGCAGCCCGCCAGACTCCGGCTCCTCCCTCACCCCCTGCTCCTCACTGCCGCCCTCCGTGTCGCCCACCCTCACAGATGTCTTCGGCCTGCCTACCCCACCCATGGGTAGTGGTGGTGGTTACAGCCTGAGCTCCTCGTGCGGTGGCAGCGGGAGCTCACGCTCCCCATCACCGCTCACGCTGATGCAGGCGGTGGCAGCCTCGGGGAAGCCCTTTGCCTCCAAGCCCATGGAGCTTTGGAGCAAGCATGATGTGGCAGACTGGCTAGAGAGCCTCAACCTGGGGGAGCACAGGGACGCCTTCCTGGACAATGAGATCGAGGGCGCCCACCTGCCCTCGCTGCAAAAAGAGGACCTGATAGACCTGGGTGTGACCAGGGTGGGCCACCGCATGAACATCGAGAGGGCCCTCAAGCTGCTGCAGGACAGATAAGCCCAAAGGAGACGCGCAGCGACATGCAGAGTCAGGGCCAAGGAGAGGGAGGTGTTACCGATCACTTTTACCGATCTCTTCATTAGACATAATCTCAAGTCGTTGAACTGGGTAGAAGTTTTGTCCAAGCTGATGCTGCCTCTTGCTGTTTTTGTCCTCTCTCATCCTCTGTCGCCCTCATCTCAGTGCTCCGGTCTTGTCCGCCCTCTGCTTCCTTCTCACCGCCCTGAGCATCAGGGGATCATGGGATGTCGGGCAGAACTGCAGAGGGAGAGAGAAGAGAATAGCTGCTATGTCACATCAAGGAGAGCGAAAGCAGAGGAGGCCAGTACAAAGGACTGACCAGAAAACAAAAACTCTAGGAGAGTGCGCTTACTAACTCGTCTGGAAGTTTCTTTCACATAATGACTTGTGCTCACCCAACTGCTTTGGAATACTAAAGACTTTTTCCATACACCCGGTGTGGGTGCATGAAAAACCAGCTGAGCTGGTCGTTGCTCCTTTTCTATCTTTGCTAGAGTTTGTTCAGAGAATAATATTTCTTCACTAGAGTCCTACCGGAGTTATATTTCTGGGTGCATCTAAGGTTGTAGAGAAAAATTTGAGATAGACTCCATTTTTTTTTGCTTTTCACTTGTTTGTGTCAAAAAAGAACATTAGCTAACATGTTTAAATAAATGCGAAACCATATCTCGTGTCGATGCACACACACATACACACACACACTTTATGCACAGTGCCACACACTGACAAACAAGAATACACACTTTCTTCACAGACAACCTAAGCATGTATACACACACCGTTACTACAATGGCCTTTTTCTCCTGAGAGAGAGCAAAGCATGGAGAGAGGTGGTCACCAGAGGAGGAGCTCTGCTGTAGCAGCGGGCCCCAGGGTCCCTCGCCAGTCTACACCCACCTGGTGTCCACCGCATCATGCAAGGAAAACCGAGAGGAGGACACGAGGTACAAGATGGACAGACAAACGTTGGACCAGAAAAATTCTCACCTTGAAATGGTTTGACCAGCTTGTCTGTCTACAAAGGGTGTCCTTGTCCCTCTCTTCTAGTTTTGTCTGTGTGCGTGTGTGTGTGTGTGTGTGTGAGTGTGTGTGCGTGCGTGCGTGTGTGTGTGCATGTGTGTTAGTGGTTGACCCAAAATATCATTAGGCCATTTTAGCTCTTCTCACGGATGTGCTATAGGCCACAGTTTAGTGAAACTAGAGCTGTTCTTTACTTTTGTACTTTACTTTCTTCATTGTGTCAAATCTCCTTCCACTCCACCATTAGCAGGTCAATACTTGGTGTTCATGTGGCCCCACAAAAATACTAATGTATACAACACCCTGTGTGTATGTGGTAGAAGTTGAGGGTTTTTTGGAGAGTGTTCCAAAGTTTATGTGTAAAGGAATAGTTGGATATTTTGGGAAATATGCTGATTCGTTTTTTTGCTGAGAGTCAGATGAAAAGATAAGTGGATAAGGGGGCAATTAGCTTAGCATATAGACTAAAAGCAGCTCCTTTAAGTTATTTAAAATAGTGAAATGTCTCTGCAACTGTTGGCAGGATTGCCCTCAAAGTCGGTCCAGACATGCATGTTCCCCTCTGGATGAAATCTTATAACCTTGAACGATCCAAAAACTTTTCCCCTAAGACCAAAATCAGGTCAATATTTTGATTTGTCGTTATATTAAAATGCCTGTAATACTAATAACATCCCCATCAACCTCAGCTGGACTTTGTAGTTGGCAGCTTGCTAACACATTAAACTAAGGTGGCGAAGAAGGTACCTTATACCTGCTATAACATCAGCCTGTTAGCAGTTATATGAAGTCATCTCTATGTTCCTATGATCTTGATAAAAACTAACAGTAAGAGATTGGTAAAAGCTATCTTCCAGTTCAAAGTAAAAACCATGGAAGGGAGATGGGCATTTGAACTCCAGTCTCAATGGTAAAAATCTGTTAAGCAACTGTGAAGATATCAGTCCCTAAAGTCAGGATAACTGTCCTGCCCACAAATTTGAGAGTATGGCTTTCAACGAGTAGAAGATCAGTAGCTATGAGCTGTAGGTGAGTGACATCAACATTTGACGTGAAGAAATAAACATCACTGAGAACACAAGGCCCCCTGAGCGGTCTGGTCATAGTGTCACATTAAGAGGATATAAAACTGGGGAACATGGAACCCTGGGAACATAGATATGCTCTCAGTTGTTATTATGAGCATGTTAGCATGCTGATGTTAGCATTTAGCTCAAAGTACTGCTGTGACCAGTAGCCCTACAGATTCCCCGTGGCCATTAGCATGGCTCTAGACTCTTGGGGCCCTATTTAAACTATCTATTGTACATGGTCTACAGTGCATAGCGCAAGTGCATTTAGGGCATGTCCAACCACTTTTGATGTTTACACTGCGCATAATCTTGGTGCAAAGTCAAGCACAAGGGGCAAAGCATGGATGTATTAAGAAGATCTGGATACAGCACAAAGGCGAGACCCTGTTCATTCCTATGAGAGTTGCTCAGCAGTGCATGAAGCAAAAAAAGCTCTATATCCATAATATGAAAACACCTGGATCTTCCACCTTAGGCATGAAGCTTGCACACTAGAGACTTACGCGTCCAAGCATGGCAAAGTGTGCCCGAGCAGATAACATCTGCAAGCAAAATGACGGACTTCTGGTTTAGCACTTTGCTAGCTTGTCTAAAAAGTTTAATCTTGCAGCTCTTTTAGACTTTCTAAACGTTGTTGAGCTGGATGGCTTAAATCTAGATAGTAAAATGAGTCGTTCGCGGGGGGTTTGATGCTCACAAAAAAATTAGCCACTGATTTACAGACTTCTCTTTCCCAATGTAGTCAATGGGGAAAAAGTCTTTCTGGACCCATGGGCATTACATGACCGACCTGGACTGTGTAATTCCACTTTTGGCTAATATGTAAAATTTGCTTCAGAGCCTGGCACACTTCCTGGGGGCCTGGGGCAAAGGGCAACTCATCTGTGCATGCCAGTGTGTGTAACAAGCAGAGAGTGCACATATTGTGAACCCAGGTGCATCTTACTATCTGAACAATGCGCCCTTTAAATAGCAGACAAATACTGAGGACTTAGGACAATTAGGACCTTTTTTGACCAAGTTCTTTTTTGTTAATCAATGACATGATTGCATTCTGCCGTCTCAAAATGATAAAATGCAAAACATGCCCCTGACCTTACCTCAGCGGAAGACCCACATATCCATGGGTGCACAGATTGCAGCAAATACATTTGCTACTTACACAACATGGGCACCGTGCCATGAAAATACCAACTATATTGATCTGAAACTAGCAAAGAGAGTGGTGCTGACCTTGGCTTTGCACTTGATGTAAGATAGGGCGTTTGGTCTCTCAATGTTTCCCCTCTTTATGCTGAGCTAAACTAATCTACTCCTGGATCTGCTCCATATTCATGTTATCTTCTCCAACTCTCAGTAAGAAAATGAAGATGCATGTTTCCCAAAATATCAAACTGTGTAAGGCTGTCATTCGATAGCATTTTATTGACTTTAAATCCAGTGTCAAATCCTTTTGGAGGCCTTTTTAGCTTTCAACTGTTTAAAATCACACAAGTTATAAGCAACCTAAAATCTAAGGATTAAACTCAAAGGTTGACATTTAAAGAGTTTAAACCTAAAATGACATGTTTTCTATAGAGCTAAGTGACTACCTGAACTTTTTCTACATTGTTCTTAAAAAGCGAGGACAATTAGGATTCAATAAGAGATTTGTTAGCATCAAGCTAACTCGAGCTCAACTTTAACCAGGTCCCAAATAAACCAAACAGCATCCCAATCTGGAGCAGCTGTTTAGGGGAACCAAGAGTCATGTTTTAGATAGAAACAGCCTTCAGTAGAGTGTTTTCCTCTAATAAATAAGGCTGGAGATGCAACACGGCGTTAACAAAGCTGTCATAGAGACAGTCCCAGCACAGATCTTTTTTGAAAAAGGTATTGACCTCAGCCAGATGACATGGAATCTAACAGAACATTGCTGGCTTTTACAGCAGATGGAGATTCTTTGGCTTCAGGGTTTTATGTTGAATTACGTGTTCACGTAAGTCCACATGCCTTGTCCTGCCCTCTAACCACTGTGCAAAAAATAAGCAGAGAACAACCTGACAAAGCCGGCAGATGTTCATCAGCCCTGAGTGAGATTAGAGCGGGTTAGAAAGCAGTTGTGGTCTGTTGCAGATGAACTACACGGGACTAGAAGCTTCTCCAAGTCCCACATTCTTATCCTGTCTGGCTGCAGCTCCAGCAGCAGTGACAACGGTTTTTACAAGGGTCCAATTTGAAATCAGCATTTATAAAGCTGGAAATGTGTGTGTGTGTTTGCTAGTAGAGTACAGGCTGGTCACAAGTAGAACTACAGTTTGTGTTGAAACGTGTATATAAGAGTGTTTAACAGGATAAAAATGTCTATTTGATTCTATGTATAGCTCTATTTCAAAGGTTTAGAGTAAAAAAAGAAATTCTATGAAAGCTGATTTTTAGTTGCCAGAGCTGACCTGAGGACCGCAGCAGTGGTCTCATCACCCATCATCCTGCAGAGGATGCCTTAACCAGCTCTCAGTCCCTCCCTCACTGGACCTGTACCACTGGCAGGTTCTATCGCTCTACACACTCTTAGAAATAAAGGTGCTAACTAGAACCATATTGATTCTTTGGCTTGTTTCTGTAGGAGAACCCTTTTTGGTCCCTCATCAAACCTTTTATTAGGATTCCAACTCAAGCCCTTTCAGAGGGTTCTACCTAGAACCCAACAGAACCCCCATGATAGGTTCTACTGAGAACTTTTCTATGGTGTAATAGTTCCACCCATTGCCCTCTTGGGGATCTATTCAGAACTTTTCCATCTTCTGAGGGTGTTGACACAAAACGCATTAGGAGGTTCTACAGAGAAGCCTTTATATTCCAAGGGTTTCATCTAGAACCTACCCAGAGAACTCTACTGAGAACCCTTTCATATTCAAAGGGTTTCATCTGGAACTCACCCAGGGGGTTCTAAAAATAGTAATTGATTACATTACCCATAGATACCTTTCCCACTAATAACATTTATACATACAAAGAACTGTTTCTTCAAGAACAGGTTCTTCAGAAACAAATGGTTTCTGGGTGGAACCACAGCCCTTCAGAATAAACCCTTTTGGAACCTCTATTTGTAAGAGTGTAGAAAAAAGGAGCGTGTGTTTCCTCTCAGAGTAGATTCTTTCAGAGCACGTGCTCAACAATAACCCAGCGTCTGAAATATCTATCGTTAGACAACACCTTTATCTGGTTTCATCTCTCACTGCGCAGTTTCATGTAGTTGCAGCTTTAGAGGAGGCTAATGAAACATACACAAGCTCTGTGTTCTGTGAACATTGGGAGGCTGGCATGGGACAATGCTGCTATAATCCTGTTCCTGTTTGAACATGTAACTTATTTTAAAGCAAACAGCAAAGCGTTGAAGGGGGTAGAGAAAAGCACAGTATTTTTAAGATTTGTATAGAGTTCTATGAAATTTTATAGAGGTTATCTGAACAAAAGCTGTTTAACACTGACGTGTGGATTGCCAAAAAAAAAAGAAATACTATATAGATAAAAACGTGAATATTATTAGACTTATGGGTTATGTATGAAGCAATATTTATTCTGAATGAATCTCCTTGGTTGTGTTTTATTTTCCCATTTAAAAGTTACATATCATGACGCAATCTCTTGTCAGTGTTTTAATGAAGTGTTGCCTAACATAGATACACTCTCTACTGCTATAGCAGACTTTTGGCCAATCAATTGACCACAAACCCAGGTATCTTCTGATGACCACCATCTGCCTGACCTCATCTCCTGAACCCCCCCAGTCTACAGTGTGTGTATAAAAAGAGCAAAATGTGTAAATTTTAAAATATATATATATATATATATCTGCAGGCCATCTTGGTAAGAAACTATATGAAACCTCTATATACATGTATACATACATAAATCCACCAAAAAGATTAGTGGTGGCTGTTGGTTTCTCTCTGTGGATCAACATTGTCACTGAACAGTTTTCTCTGTGAAAATGTAGAGCTCAGTAGATGTAGTAGGAATCTTTAAAGAGCATCACTGTGGTGTGGCGCTTCACCAGGCCATGTTTAGGACAGGCATGGCTCACTAACCCACTTCCACTCCCCTTCAAAACACTGCTCCCACCTTTCTCATTGTCCAACAATTGGGTAACTGTTTCTTTTTTCTTTTTTTTTTCTTAATTAATTTTTTTTTCATGAATAGATTTTATTCTTTGATTAAGTCTTCATAGAGGCTAAGATGTTTTCAGTAATTTGTGCAAAGACTTGTGTTCATGTTTTCTATGTTGCTGTAATTTTGTGCTACTAAATCATCATAGAGTCAACTAATTACTGAAATGAAAAGAGAGAGAATTTCCCTGTAACTGCACTCTTCCTTCTCCCTACCCCCTCAAATCCTTGAGACTTCTTGTATGGCAACCAAAATTCACTGTAAGAAATAAATATAATATTGCACTATGTGTTATCCCTGTTGGTCCTTACAGCGCCACCTGGGTGGTTGCCTGTGTTTCACGCTGCACAACAAGAGCCAACCACCAACACTTCTGTTCCAGTTCCTGCACCTAATTTTAAACTGTTTAGAGCAGAGGAAATTGATTCAGTACCCCAAAAATTGGTTCTCTACTAATTAAACTTTCTTCATGATAATGGTTCAGCACAAAACTTATGGAAATGCGGGCTGGTTTGCTAGATAGCACCAAGGTTCCATAAATTCTGAACAGAACCAGTTCAAAAAATAGAACTAATTTGGTGGAAAAGGGTTAATTTCTACTAATGTTATTTGAGGGGTTGTCTTTGCTTTTTTTTTTTTTTTTTCTTTTAGTTATTTAGATTTTTAGTTTGCAAATCTATAATAAATTATATTTGTTTCAGGTGAGGGTCTTTGTTTTTTCAAACTTTTGGCTAAATGTTGACCATATAGCTCTAGTGTGCCACAAGAATAATTATACACTTTTATATATAAAAAAGTGTTTTTTCATTAAACTCATACTTACTTTTTTAATAGTTTTTAATATTTTTTTAACTCCTTTATAATTTATCTTGTGTTTATTTTTACCATAAAACACGAAAACACAGAGCTATAAGAACCCCAAGAAACCTAGAGTGATGTCAGTTTTCTTAGGCTATAATAAGACATCTTTCATGTGTTTTTTAACCCTTGGACCTGGAGCAAATTGGTTTGATTTCTTCGGAAAAAATGGGCACTTGGGAAGAAATGTCCTACAGGAAATTAGTAGATTTAACTATATTTATAATGATCATAATTATATCTTTAAAATTATTATTAATAATTTATACATAATATATATTTATATATAATAATATAAAAATAATAATTATTAAGTGTATTATTAAACTTTTTTCAGGTAATTTGCTTGTTTGTTTTTGACATCCTCTTTTTTTGTAATTTTTTTGTTACACTTTTTACTAATTTCTTGCAAATTCATGGCTAATTTCTTTTTAAGTTGCCTGTTGCCTTCTCTCTGTGTTTATGAGAGAAATCAAGCTCAGGATTCAAAGGTAACATATTAATAAAAATTAATTATCTGTACAAGGTGGTTCAATAAGAGGAGTTCATTCTCCTCTGGTTACATTAATGACTTTATTATCTTTTGTATTGTATTGTATTGTATTGTATCTGTAAGTATTGAAATTGAATTTAAATAATGCATCATAAAATTACATTTAAACAAAATCCTAAACTTACCAATTAATAATTCAATTACTTAATCAAAAAAATCAGCACATAAAGGTTGTATTAAAGTTAAAAAAAAATCATATGATCAATATATAAGTAATGGCATAAAAAATGGCATATAAACATCATACGAAAGTATGTCAAGTATGTCCAAAAATAATTCAAAAAACCATCATAGCATAGTATGTTGTTAAAAAATATCATAAAAACATCACAGTATAGTGTGATACAGGATGCGACTTTCATGTCATGAAATATGTACTGTGGACTGTTGTTTTCATTATTGTAAAGTTATTCATAAATGAATGAATTAATTCATTCAAAAATCATTTAAAAAAGTTTTTGAAGAGTTTGTCGTCCAAAATTACAGAAAACATCAGAGCAAATGTCTTTCAAAAATCATCAAAAATGACAGTTTAGTATTTCATCCAAAAATCCTAAAAAATGTCGAGGTACAGTATGTTTTGTCCAAAAAAAGTTTTTTTTTTAAAAAAAGCTACAGTATATAATGTCATCTATAAGTCATAACAAATGTTAGTACAGCATGTTGTTTAAAAAAAAATCATAAAAATGTCATAGTATAGTATGTAATTTAGAAAAATCAGGAAATATTGCCTGTAATTTAATATATTATTAAAGTGTCATAGTATAGTATGCCATTTAAAGGAATCACAAAATAGTTATGGTATGTATTTTTAAAAGATAATTTTAAAAAGTGATAATATAATGTTGTTTAAAAGAAATCAGGGTGGGATTGTATAGTATGTTTGTTTAAAACATCAGAACAAGTCATTATACTTTCATTATATTAAAAAAAAGAAACGATGTATTCTCATTAAAAAAAATCATAAGTATATCATGTCGTTTAAAAATATGAAAATGTCATAGTAGTGATATATTTTTTAAAAAATCATAAAAAAGTCATAGTATAATGTCGTTAACAAAAAATTGAAAATGTCATTGTGGTATCATTTCATAAAAACTGTCATTGTGAAGTATATCAAATATTATTATTAAAAATAAATAAATATGTCATTGTATAGTATTTTGTTTAAAAAAATCCTCAAAATATCATAGCATAGCATGCCATTTAAATATACAGTATGTCGTTAAAAAATTTATAAAAACGTAATATTTACATATGTTGTTTAAAAATAATGCACCAAAAACAAACTTAAAATTCATAGTTCATTTATTGAAACTAAAAAAAAAGAACAAGCAGGTAATGATGTGATTTAAGCAAACAGATGTAGAGATAAAAATAAATGCATTTGAAAAGGTCACTTTTTTTTTTAAAACCCCAAAGATGAAGCAGGCCCTCACACACACATACCTGTTTACGCTACACTACTGCGAAACACAGACGAGCACTTCGTCAAAGCTGCCGTCTACTAGAAATAATTAGTGTTTGGAGAATACACATAACCATTTTCCCTTCACAACAGCCTGATATACATTTCTACTCTTAACTGCCCATTAATCATACGTACTCACACTCAGCACACACTGTTTTTTGGGGTCACCATGACGAATGTTAGCTGTGCTTCCGAGTGTTCGTCATCATTCCTCCATGTGCACATCAACGTGCTATGACACGAAAACCAGAGCGTTCACGGCAGCAAGACACAAATTTACAAGTCTCGTCCACATCCAAAGAAAAACCACAGTGACAGGGAACAAAATATGTTTCAGATCAATCATTTCTCTCAAAGCCTCATAAATCATGACCTCTCTGTACATGATTCTGAGCATAATATCAACAAACAATGTATGAAGATGATTAAAATAATACTCAAAGCTGTAGTATTGTTGTTTAGCGTGTGATTTGCCACAGCGGAGATGAAGTTTTGGACATTCTGGCCCCGTTCCTCTGCGACCAGTCTGAACATCAGTAAAGGAGGATCATTTATGATCAGCACTAGAACTGATGCAAGTGTTGAGGAAAGCTAAATGGAATTTAACTTCTGTGCAACACAGCAATGTGTATGTGGACAGATCGAGGAGCAGAGCCCTTCATCAGCTTTTTGGTCCACAGTCGATGTATTGGACAGTATATAGCCATCAATATACATAACAATCCAAAGTGGAGGCTTGTTTTCCACTCGTGTCTGCTCCTGCTTACATTAAGGTTACAGTTAGCGCCCTGAGCCCCGTGCACAACTCTCATTAGAGACATTTCAGACTCGTTGCTGACGTCACTCTGGTCTTTGGTCAGACTGAAATTCCTCTCCGATGTAAAGAAGCAACGATACCTGCAGCTCAACTCGAATTCGGTTATAAACAAAGTTTCAAAATGTAACTTCTGGCTGTGAGGCAGGAGGTGAACTGTTGAAGTCATCTCGGGCCCTGAGCATACATGTTGCATTTTGTAGCTTTAACTAAGACAAAGTGGAGGTGCAGAGCAAAGCTTTATTAAGCCCAGATAATGAGTTGTATATATTCTCAAAGATGCCTCGTCCTCCCTGTCCTCTGCTGCACGCACAGAAAACAAAGTGATCTGAGAGTTGGAAAGGTAAAGGAGGGCTGGGAAAAAAGGAGCAAAAACAAAGCTGGGTAGGAGACCTGAGGACGTCTCGCAGTGTCGCAAGATGAGATGGAGAGAGAGAGGACAAAGTGTGAAAAGAGGGATTTCAAATTGTCTCCTTCCTTTTTTTTTTTTTTTTTTCTTTGCACAAGGACGGGGGGACACAGGTTGGCTTGACAGGGCGTCATCATTGCCGAACGTTTCCACATAGTTGGCCGGGAAAAGGCCGTAGGCGCCTCTGCACACGCCTCGCCACCAGCCCTCGTCGATCATCTCGATGTTGGTGATGATGTCATCGGGGTCAAAGGATATATCTCATCATCACCAGCTAAAACGGGAAATTAATTTTAATTTAATGAGACATATATTTCAAATTGTCTGTGTACATGTCCACATAAAGCTCCTAAAGGATGTCTCAATCAGAAAATGTTTCTTTTGGAAAAACAGCCTAATTCAGATTATTTAAACAGAATATGCTGTTTATATGACCCACATCACTTGGAATATTGGTGTGCAAGTAACCATAGCCAGTGTTTGTGTGACTACACTCTTACTTTTTCAAAGTATTTAAAGCTTTTGGACCTCGAGTTGATGGGTTTGGTTTAAAAAACATGGAGCAATGAGCAACTCTGTAAAAACATTTTTAAAACTTATTATTATTATTAGTAATAATAATAATAACAATAATAATAATAATTTTAAGGGCTTTTTCCACATCGTTAATTTTTTTAGTTTTTGTTTGACTTTGGTTTTGTTTTGTTTCCAAACATTATCTTGTAATTTTCTTTGATTAACCAAATTAACCAATGTGATCTTGAACAACACACAGATGCCTCTCTCTGCATATTGAACCTTGTGTTGCTGCAGCCTTTACATCTCTATGATGACATTCAGGTGTGTATGATGCCGTGTGTGACAGTGACACATAAATGTAAAGGCTAAAGCTCCAGCCTTGTGAGAGAGCCCTCGTGGCTTCAACAGGTTAGATTGCCCTCAGATGGTTGTATGTGGCTGCATGTGTGAAAGGAGCTCCTGTGGGAGCTCAGTCACAGCAGAGTGACACAGAGACATTAGTTAGCATGTCCTCTGAAGAATGTGCTGCTGGAGCTCAGTGATGGAGCAAACTCACATGCAGTACAAGTGTTGGGATCTTTTTAGAAACAAAACTAGCAATGACCAAGACAAAAGCTACTGATGTTGCATGTCGCTCTGCAGAGCACCATGATTTTTTGGGGGGACTTTCTGGCTCTTTATCAAAGTTCAGCACTGTCTTGATTGCAGCTGGTCATCAGCTCAGATTCCGCTGTGTAATTACCCCAAAGTTCAACTCTATGTGAAAGCAATGCCTGAATTTACTTTGCTTCTGGAAGCAAATCCAAAGATTCTGGTGCATCCAAATAGATTTCTGTTGAAACTTTCAGTGGTGTGACTGAGTTGTCTCATACTGTGTCCCAGATGAAGCTCCACTCACAGCTCTCAAATCTCACCTGCTTGGTAGTCGTACAGGGCCACTGCTGTCACCCCGAGGTCCTCGCTGTACTCGTACTGCTGGCCATCTGCAAGAGGATGATGTTTTGTGAGTACACATAAACAGTTAGTACATGTTTTTTATTTTTTGTGTATTGTATTGTATATTGTATATAGTTTCCAGGGTTTCCATTGTCTGACTTCAACTAAAACACAAATAAAACTGTGCTCTAGAAAAGGATAAGCACTCAATGATGATCCTAGGGTCACTGATCAGCAATAATGACTTAAATATAAAGGCCAGAGAGCAGTAATAGAAAAGAAAGAAAGAGGAGGCAGAGCCAGGGTGGCAGGTCTAAACGGACTAAAAACCACCACTGCCGGATCGAGCTGAAAGCTCTGCAAGCTCCTCCCTCTTCCCCGTCACACGGACGGGATTTCGACTGAACACAAGAAACTTGTGCTCCAGAAAAGAATAAGCACTCACTAAAGAAACTAGGGTCACCAATCAGCTATTATGGCTTAAATATATAAGGTCAGGGAGCAGTGAAGACTAACACATCTTTGGGGTCATCAGGTGGGAACCTCCTTTCATCAGTGTTTCACCTAGTTGGTCCAACAACACCTCCAGGAGGCTAGGCAGTGAAGGCGTCCCAAAGCCACTCGCCTAGTGCCAGCTGTCACTGCTCCTATACAGCCCAAAACAGCCCTGCCACCTTCAACAGACCCAGGCTCTGCTCATGTGAGCTCCAGGTAATGGCAGTACCACCTGGCTATCACAGGTACAAGGCTAAGTTAAGCTACTACAAAGCTATCACAGATACAAGCTAAACTACTTACTTCAAAGCTATCACAGACACAAAGCTAAGCTACGATACAACATGGCTATCACAGATACACTAGCCATGCTAGCTAGGTTAGTTATCTCATAGTGATCACAGCCCAAACAGCAATGCCACCTTCAGCAGGCTCCGTTTATGCCAGCTCCCGGTAGTGACCATGCTGATGCTACCTTCTCTGCATCACACTTGCCTTACAGTTTAAGTTTGTGCAAGCTTTAGGTAGTGACAGTACCACATGGCTATCACACATGCAAGGCTATGCTACTACTGGGCTACCACAGATACAAAAGCTAAGTTAAGCTAACACATGGCTATCCCTCAGGAGGCTAAGCTGAGCTAGCTAAGCTAGCTAGGCTGACTATCACATGGCTATCACAGATGCAAGGCTCTATGCTACTACTTGGCTTACCACAGATACAAAGTTACTACTACACATGTAATTACTGTTTTTTTAAACTGAGAAAATCTGTTGAAGTACAGGTAAAAGCAAAATCTGGGATTTTTTTCTCTAGGCATTTCTAAATGTTAGAATTATGGAGTTAGATCATTAAAGGGTTTTTTTTACTGTCAAATGCCACACTCATATAAGCATAAGCAGAATATCCATCACTAACAGAGCTTTTAAATGTGTCAGCCCAACTCAGCTACTCGGCCAGTCACCTAACAATGGCTTAAACACAGCCCTTCAGCAGACACGCCCCCAGTGTCTCTGGGCAGGACAATACTGCCTTTTTTCATGGTTTTGAAACTTCATTTTAAATATATGATAATGTTTTTTACTTTTTCAAATTTGGCAGGCTGGTAAATAATACATTTTTCTGTGATGTGACAAACTCAGAACACATAAATATTTATACTTGTACTGTCCTATCAATCAAGGCAAAAGCCTAAAAAAAATCTAAAAAAAAAAAAAACAATAAAAAAAACTAATTAGCCAGAAAAAATCTTTATGTATGTTTTTGTTTGTTAGCAAATGTTTTTTCTTCTTGTTTTATCTGACAATATTTCAGCCTAAAACTGAGGAAAATTATTTGTGTTAACGTCTTGCCTCTTCTTGACTAGCATACTAATAATTGATTTTTAAAATAGGGTTATTATTCATGTGCAACCCTTGATGAGACTCATTTTACTTGGAACATTATGTGTAAGCAAAGGTAGCCTATTTTTCAATAAAAAATATAGATTTACATGCCTTGATGATGTCATTCTTTATCTACCCTGCCAGCCTTTGAATGGTTTAAAAAGCTTACTATGATTCATCTAAACCCTTAGGGACTGTTTGCCACAATTTACACGCTTTTCATTTTCATTTTTTGATAATTTTGGCTGTGTTCATGTGTTATAGCATACATTTTGGCAAGACTGTGTACTTCTGTTGAATCTTGGAATTTCCACGTCTTAAGAACAGTCTAAAAAAACACTGCAGAGACAAAATTGTTACATTCATGCGCCACTGAAACCCATTCAAACTGCAATTTTTGATCCCATTTATCCCATATTTGGCATATGGAGCAAATATAGGCTGTTTCCACTAGGTGCACTGTAACAAATCAATGCTGCTACTAATAACTGACATATCCCAGGCTGGGATCATCAAAACCAAAACAAAACAAAAAATCTACATTGCATGTAGTATACTGAAAATAATTCATTTTTGTGTGTTTTTTTTTAAATCAGAAAAAAACATGGTTGCATCATGACAAAAAATACTGGCATGCAACAGGTTAAGATTTCAAAAAATGTATACATTATTTGATATTTATGATTAGGACTGATGCTGGTTTAAAGAATAAACTTTGTGGAAGTAGAAAATTATATTAATGCATAATATTTTATATAGCCTGATTTTTTGTGCAGAGCAGTATGAGTGAGTATTTTGACACTGCATGAATAATATATATATATATATATTTGATATATATATATATATATATATATATCAATGTTTCTGCTCATCAAATAATTCATTTTTTGTGTTTGTTTTTTTTTTCATCTTAAAACATAGTGGCATCACAACAAAAACCTGGCATTTGAAGGGTTAAAATTTTAAAAAATTAATGAAGACTTGATATTTATGATTAGGACTGATGTCGGTAAAACATGATCTCGATGAAAGTAGAAAATATTAATAATGTATAGTATCATTCAAAGCTTGATTTTGAAATGCACATTTTGTGTGCAGAGCGATGTGAGTGTGTGTTATATTAAAGCAGGCCCTAAGGGTTAATGACTCATGTATCAAGCATAAATACCAAACAACTGCTTCTTTCTGTACAGCAGCCAGGTTAAAGTGAGAGAGGAAACAGTCACCAACAACACAAGTGAAAGGAGTGTCACCTCCTCCTGCCGTCTCCTCAGGGGTCTGGTAGAGTTCCTCCTCCTGGTGCTGTGGCTCTGTTTCGTACGGCTGCTCTCCGTTCTCCTCAGCGGCATCATGGGACACTTCCTCTGTCTTCTAACAAAGGCAAACGCAATCTACTTAATGACAATAAAATTACTGTTCATCTTAATCAGCTTCAGTGTATTAACTAACTTCTAATAATGCCAGTAAGAGGTTAAAAAAATGAGATCATTGTGGCCTATGACCACCAAAATCTAATCAGTTCATCTTTGAGTTCAAGTGGAGGTTTGTGCCACATTTGAAGTAAGGCGTTCTTGAGCTACTATGTTAGTGAGAATGGGATGGGATGTTTGCATGATGCAGGTGCTATGTTAGCCTGACTCATATGGCTATGCCAGCTGTGACTTCTCCTTTCACTGACGAATTTTCTGGCCTTTATATTCGGTGTGCAAGGGCTTTTTACTGATTTTGACGATAATCGCCAACTTTGAGTGTTTTTCATTTTTATCCTCGCAGTTTGTGGAGCTTTGATTCGCAGAGTGGATAGCAGATCAGTGGATCCTATCAGACTGATGGATGAGAGTACACCCAGTGCATTGAACGATTTAGTCTCACTTTCCCTGCGCCTGATGTTCTGCTGCTCCCTCTGTGCCCAGAGTACGCTCTGCACTGAGAGAGTGTGAACCAAAAAAATGCCTGAACGGTGTATGTGTTTCCAACAGTGCATATAATGAAAGGTTCAGCTACAAAAAAAGATGTTTATAACGTAGCCCGATATATACACTCACCGGCCACTTTATTAGGCACACCTGTCCAACTGCTTGTGAACGCAAATTTCTAATCACATGGCACCAACTCAATGCATTTAGGCATGTAGACATGGTCAGGACGATCTGCTGCAGTTCAAACCGAGCATCAGAATGGGGAAGAAAGGTGATTTAAGTGACTTTGAACGTGGCATGGTTGTTGGTGCCAGACGGGCTGGTCTGAGTATTTCAGAAACTGCTGATCTACTGGGATTTTCACGCACAACCATCTCTAGGGTTTACAGAGAATGGTCCGAAAAAGAGAAAATATCCAGTGAGCGGCAGTTCTGTGGGCGAAAATGCCTTGTTGATGCCAGAGGTCAGAGGAGAATGGCCAGACTGGTTCGAGCTGATAGACAGGCAACAGTAACTCAAATAACCACTCGTTACAACCGAGGTATGCAGAAGAGCATCTCTGAACGCACAACATGTCAAACCTTGAGGCAGATGGGCTACAGCGGCAGAAGACCACACCGTGTGCCACTCCTGTCAGCTAAGAACAGGAAACTGAGGCTACAATTCGCACAGGCTCACCAAAATTGGACAATAGAAGATTGGAAAAACGTTGCCTGGTCTGATGAGTCTCGATTTCTGCTGCGACATTCGGATGGTAGGGTCAGAATTTGGCGTCAACAACATGAAAGCATGGATCCATCCTGCCTTGTATCAACGGTTCAGGCTGGTGGTGGTGGTGTCATGGTGTGGGGGATATTTTCTTGGCACACTTTGGGCCCCTTAGTACCAATTGAGTATCGTTGCAATGCCACAGCCTACCTGAGTATTGTTGCTGACCATGTTCCATCCCTTTATGACCACAGTGTACCCATCTTCTGATGGCTACTTCCAGCAGGATAACGCGCCATGTCATAAAGCTCGAATCATCTCAGACTGGTTTCTTGAACATGACAATGAGTTCACTGTACTCAAATGGCCTCCACAGTCACCAGATCTCAATCCAATAGAGCACCTTTGGGATGTGGTGTGCAGCCGACAAATCTGCAGCAACTGCGTGATGCTATCATGTCAATATGGACCAAACTCTCTGAGGACTGTTTCCAGTACCTTGTTGAATCTATGCCACGAAGGATTAAGGCAGTTCTGAAGGCAAAAGCAGGTCCAACCCGTTACTAGCAAGGTGTACCTAATAAAGTGGCCGGTGAGTGTATTTTCATCTTGGCAGGCCGCCGTATATAATAAATGTGTGGGAAATCCTTCAGGTTGCTTCTAGTTCAGCTAACATGATAATCAGTTGTGTGTACAGGCTGCAAAGTGCTGCCTAAAGAAACACAATTGTTGGTTTGGACACAAGGGGCCATGCTGTTCATGTTGTTCCATTAGTGCATGCATTGACCTTTCATGTGATTATTTAGTAGGCTTAAGATTTTCCACACTCCCTTACCTTTAAAAATGTTATGCAGAAACCTGTAACGTGAGTTTATATTCACTAACCAATTTTCTGCTCTATTCAAGCCTTTTTTTACTCAAGTACTTTTACTTTTACTTGACTGCAATATTCTAGCGCTCTTTCCACCTCTGTGTTTACATAACTGGTTCACCTGCAGCATCTTTCCATTAATTCCTCTTTTGCAATATTATAAACATTACAGACCAAATTCTTTGTGTCTCTTCTAAAAAGTTTTACTTTGTAGCTTTGACCCTTTGAAACCTGCGATAATCTGCTTGGTTTCTTTCAAAAACATGGGAAGAAGACAATGAGCAATGACAGAAAAAAAAGAAAAAAGAAAGAACAAAAACCCCAAAACAGTGCATACAAGTCATGGGAAAAGTACATATTTGTGAAACACAATTTTAAATATGTAATTATGATAATGAGACATTTTTTAATCAGACAGTTTTTTCCCTCGCTTTTTTCATTTTTCCTTAGATTTGTTTCTCTCCCTTTCATAAAAATAATTGTCTACATCTACTATTTTCTTGCAGTTTGTTAAAACATTTCCTACCAACACGTTAATTGTTCACTGCCTTTTTTCCCATGTTTTTGAAAGAAATCACACATGTGCTCAGGGTTCAAAGGTTTAAATACCTGTGAAAGGCACTTGCAAGTACCACAAGAGAAGTGATGTCACTCCAGGTCTCAAAGGGTTAAGGCCACAACAGAGAGACATCATGTAAAACCACTATGACACACCTGGTACACCGGGGTGGTGGCTGGCTGGACTGGTGGAGTCGGGCTGGGAGTGGGGCTGGGACTTGCTGCAGGGACTGGAGAAGGGGCCTTGGCCGTCTCTTGGATTTTACGGCGCGCCTCCTCTTGCTCCTGCTTCTCCTTGGCCTGTCGACGCATTCGCTCCTCCTCGGCCCTCCTCCTGTCCTCCTCCTCCTTCTGCTTGGCGATGTTCTCGAAGCGGGCCTTGATGCTTCCCGTGCTGCTGCAAGCTGATGAGTGAAAAATTGGGAGAATGAGGAGATGATGTGATGAGTTGACGGGTGGCCTAAAGTTCTGACTGGAGAGCAGCTGATGTTGGAGAACGCTCACCAGCCTCCACAGGTTTGGTTTTCTGGTAAGATGAGGTCGGCTTCTCAACGTCCTCAAAAGTCCCTGCGCTCTGTCAAACACAGAGGGAAAGATGGATGACAAAGTTCTCCCCTTCTAGCTTGATCCACAAGTTCAAACTGAAACACTTCTTACCTTATCCATCCGGTCATTCTGGACACCAAATTTCCCTCCAAATCCTTTAGAATAATCTGGTGACCAACAGAAGATAGTAACTGTCAGTCCCTGTTCCACATGAATGTCCCATCCACAGTGAGCAGCATCACAACTTGTTTTTTTAGAGCAGACCTTTACAGGACTATGTAGTTTGATCAGGCTCTTTCTTAAATTTTGCTGTGACAGACAAAGATCAGAAGTTTTTCTGGTCTGCAGAAGTTCCGATGAAGCAGACTGTGGTTGGTGTCACACGCACTGATAAACACAAGCACAGCTGGAATCAAAAGGACAGGCTGATGAGCTCATGCAAACCTGTAGAGGAGAAACAAACTAAACAAAAAACTATATGCAGACAGTGACGGCAGCAGAACAGATAGAAGTATCTCAATATATGCCAGACAGTTGGGGTCAAGCAGCCATCTTTGCTCAGTCTCTGCAGTAAAGATCAGCCACGTCTGTGTGTGATCGCAGCAGGAGGATGTGATAAAATGCACTGTGCCCGGAAGACATCATGCACAACATAAATGCAGAAGTAAAACCAAACAGCGTCATGGCAGAAACAGCAGGGTTGTGATCAAGGAGCATCACTGTGCCACTACACACCACCTTAATAAGAATGGAAAATCTCTCATAATGTTGTCATTTCTACTGCAAAATATGAGAATATGTGATGTGCTATAACCAGGGTGTCTACAGGTATCAGACACATCAATCAAATGCTTTTTAAGGCCTTTTCCAGATAATTTGAACCAAATTTAAGAACAAATTTTGGACTAATCATCTTCTTTTTCTTTTTTACCTTTATACTTACCTGCATTGCAGGTAATTATAAAGGTAAACAGTACAGTACAGTACAGTACAGTGCAGCGGAAGGTTTACGTGTGAATAATGTGAGTGAGTTAGGATAATCTACATTTTGCCAACAATAAACTGTAGTTAGCATGAAACTCTGTCCTGCTTGCTTAGCAGTGTCATCCTATGTGTACATATGTCATTACCGCTTATAGTAAATCTGTGTATTCTTTTCCAGTCTTTAAATTGCATGTCCTGCCCTGTTTGATTAATTTATTTTTTTTTATTATTATTTTGCTTTATTTTGTCTCACTTTGTTTCTCTTTCTCTTGCCGTGTGTTTAAAGAAGTCTTTTTTACCGTATGCCCTATTTCTTTGTTCCTTTGCCTTGTTGTTTTTTAGGAAGCCTTTTGCAACACTTTGGCAAAAGGACTACAGATTAAAATTAGCCTCCCAACTAATTCTGGCATTTTTATACCTTGTGTGTTTATTGATTTACACTGTCTCTTTTTAATAAACGAGGCCTAACAAGAAAATGCAAGTCAAGTAAAAGGACACTGTTAGGTTCAGTGGTAGGTTTGAAGATTTGAAAAATCAGAAATGTGGACTTAAACACCCAATGGCTTGACTTATTTTGACAAAGACCAAAACATTAAAGATGGATAAATGAAATAAGATAAAGTGTTTGTGGCAACTGAGACCTCACAAATTTATATTTAACATTATGTAATGACTTTTATGGATTAAAATTTCTAAAATTGAATTGAAGACATATTAAGACTTTTAGGACCTGCAGACACCCTTTATGATGCTGAAAATCATGATAAGGGTATTAGGTGCAATAAATTAACAGATATCCTGCAGCTTCAGTGTACTGCTTTAATCAGCAAAATTGCTTGCTGAATAAAAAAAAGGAAAATTATTGCCAACATTCTTCTATTGAATTCTTCTCTTCTTCTCATGAGCAAAAAAGATGCCAATATCAAAAATAAAGTTACATCGTTTAAAGTGCAGCTTTCCACTCTCTTTCACCTTACGCAAAAAATCTCTGAGTGCAATATCAAAGCTTTTCAAGATGTTTTTACTGCGGAAGTTGACATTGTGTTGTCGGTAAGAAAATCTGTAAATTGTACAGCCCTAATAGAAAAGTATGGCTCAAGCCACGAAAAGATCTCTACATCATCAAACTTTTGTCCTTGTTTTGTAGAATTCTTTTTGTTATTATTATTAATATTATGTGCATACTGATTAACATCACCTGGGCCAAAATGAAGGCTGTCTGTAGCAGGGAATGCTCTGCACAAACTAGCACCATAATTTCAAAAATAAATAAATAAAGCAATGGAAAAAAAAGTCTAGGACTTGGGGAAATTAGCGACACCTGAGCAGCACAGACCAGACACTGTATGGTAAGAGTTTAGACAAAGAAGATTTCTTTCAGATGAAAGGGTCAGTTCACCCAAATAACAAAAGATTCACATTTTCCCACTCAGTGACATGTCTATAACAGTGGCCCCCACCTGGTCCAGCCACGGGCTCCAGCTGTCTTTGGTCATTAGTTCGAGGTCTGCACAGTTTAATATGCTCAGCGTCATACCTGCATTTGGCCATGTCATCCATGTCATCAGGCTAGTTTGTGGTCTCTGTTAAGTAGCTGTCTGTTGTTCCCTCACACTTGACACTTTTGCAAGCCACTTGTGTCCATTTTGAGTGGACCCACAAGTGGATCTGCTCTTGGTGCCTGTCCATGGGCATCCCCCTCACTCTCCATTTAATGCATGTGTAGAAGCTCTGTTTGTGTATGTCCAGCTTGTATGAACGTAACACGTTAATAGCTACAGAGTGGAAAAAAAGCAATTTCCCCACAGGAATAATAAAATGGCTTCTTCTTTTAAATCTTTTTTGCCTGCCACTGAAACATTTTACTTTATAAAAAATAAATAAAAACACAAATAAATAAAATAAAACATTTTCTAATTAAATTTAATAAAATAAAATATAGTACTATACTACACTACACTACACTACATTACATGATGTATTTTACATAATTTATGTTTAAGGCTCAAAGCGCTCTGGAAAAGAGAAATGAGCTAAATTAAACCCTATGATTCCCTGATAACCAGCCAGCTGTGTGTGATGTAGCTGATGAAAAACATGATCAAAAACTTTATAGACCACAGCTTACAGATTCTATTTTATTTTCTAATATTGGGACCATTAGGTCTGTGAATAAATGTGATGACCTCAGAGATTGTTTTGGAGAGACACTTTGGTTTGTGAAATACAAATGTGGGCATTCATTTCCATTGTATGGGTGTTACGGTAGAAGTCTCAGCAGCAAACAAATATCTGCACTGCTCGAAGCCTCCAGATGTCAGTGAGAAAACATGTTCTGTGTAATTTAGGTGGACTGAACCTTTACTGAGCTACTTTGTTCACATTACTCGGTTGGTGCTGCAGAGGTGGGAGGCTGTGTTACAGTGAGGGGTGGGGGTTGTTCTGCCAGAAGGGATGTGTCTGTAAGGAAAGGAAGGCGTGTCCGTCATTTAACAGAAAACAGCTGTTACTGAGGATGACAGGACGGTGCCAAAGAAACAGGAGTAAGCTAGGAGGGAGTACTGTTCGGACAAAGGATGGGCGATAATAAAAAGGGATTTTGAAATGGGAGGTGGGGTTGTGGGTGGGGGTGGGGTAGTCCGGGAGTATCTGTGCCTGTCTGGGACTCGTGCTTAGCCAGGCTCTCCTTGTGCTCATAGCCCAGAGCACACTGGTCCTGCTTCTCCACCTCTACCCCATACCGCCCTCCAAACCCCCGCTTATAGTCTGCAACATAACACACACACACACACACACACACACACACACACACACACACACATATGGACAGACAGACACACATTACAAACACACATATATACATATAAAAAGACAAGCATACAGAGACAGTGACACAGCGGACAGGCCTTTCAGGATCAGAAACACTTACTGACATGAAGGAGACATCTAAAGTCTTTTTTCTTTTTCACATAATGTTGTGATTAATATACATATACACATAATGTGTGAGCTGTGATTAAAAGGATAAAACCTTTCTGCTCTGGTCAGCTGGTCTTTCAGGAAGTCACTCCCTCTCTATGCACAAGAGGAATCTTTCTTTCTTCTGTACCTGGTCTCCATTTTAGGCTCATTTCTTCACCTGCTTGCTCTCAGGAGAGAACTGTGCTGGTGACATTTAGTGATTGGCTGCCGTTCTGAAGATATGTGGGCTTTCAAAATGAGGTCAGCCGACACTGTCTACACGTTAAAAATGTCAAGTTGTATATAGTTTTAGAGCAATTCTAAATTTAAGAGCAGGACGAGAGGCTGTACAGTAAATACACATCACGTTAGGCTAGAAAGAGCTCTAGATTCATTTTTGATGAACTAGAATCTAAACTTAATGTGATTAAGATGTAGACCTCCAAATTTTAACCCTTTTACATCTGAGCAAATAAGTTACAATTAAGTTAAACAAAGTAGCTACTGTCACATAATAACACTGAATACACTGCTGTTGTAATAACATTTAATGAAATATTGTTATAAAGAAGTTAAAGTACTTTTATAATAACATTGTTAAAAAGTATATTTATGATTAAATAAATCAAAGCTGGACCCATGGTGCTTTTATTTTGAAGGACCTGGCGTTTCTCAGGCTGGAAGCGTTGATGTTTTTGCTGAAGACCTAAAGCTTCCGGTCAACAGTTGGATGTTAGCAGAAAGTTAAACAGATACCACAGCACCTTTAACTGTGATGATTCATTCACTGTTATGGGCAACAAACTAACAGCTCTCAAGTCCATTATTAATAGTATTTGCAAATTGCAGTAGTGCTCCATGGTTGCTAAATGTAAAATAGTCATGGTCTGGAGCTCTGCAAAAGCCCTGCTGTGTGTGTGTGTCTGTGAAGAGAGAGAGAGCCATAGGAGAGAGTGAGAGAACTGAAACGTGGTGGGTTATAAAAACCACATAATGTGACGTTAGTGATATAGTTATTTTATGTATCGCACATGGAACAAGCCACAATACTTCAAGTATGTTCACCACATCACCCTGAGAGTAAAATCTCAGGGAAATGCTGCGGTGCTCCCAATACAAGTTAAAGGACTCATAAAAAAAATCATAAATGACAGCCAACTGTTTCAATGGTAACAGGTTTACAACCATATTTGTTTCCTTCTTGCTACTGATGTTGATGCCTTTTTCATGTTGTAAATTATATTGTGGTTGAATATTTAAATTATGACAGCTGTTGAGGATGAAAGTGACAGTATCAGTTATTTAATACATTTGGCCAGTTCAATTGTAAATTAGCTATTTTACTCCTGTTGTCTATTTAAGATTTCTTAAATGTAGCCGTTTAAACATGCTCTGCATTAAGATAAAAGCTACGTGTTCCCATTTAAGACAGCTGGGCTCATCCTTTGTGTGTAACACGTGGTCTGAGGTGATTTGTTTGTAGAAAATATTGAACGATCCTGGATTTGTGTTTAAAAGGTCTATACGCCCTGTTTGAACACAGATTAATGCGTATGCTGTGGAGAAGCTTGTTTAGAGACTGGTCGAGTACCACGTGGCCCTGACATTATTACCAACTGCTTTAAATGACATCATAAGTTATAAAGACCGACATGCAAATACAAATCTGAGCTGTGGTTTCACTTCCTCAATCAGAGGCTTTTTTTCTTAACCTGCAGATTAAGGAAGTTGTCAACCTTTGAAAGACCGCATCTAAAGCCACAATAAAACCACAACAGAGCTGCAGTGCAGGGCTGAGTGCTGAACATGTGTGCTGAACTCAGAGCAGACGAATTGTAAAGGCTGGGGGCTGGTGGATATTCTCTCCGTTTAAACATTGAGCAAGAGTCAAATGGGAGGTGTGATGTGCAACAATTCAAACAAGAGAAACTTGTGGCTATTATTTATGATAGATTCTAACATCCAGCAGCCACATACATTTCTCGGTAAATCTGATATATTTACAATGAACTTATTTATCAATTTAAACGCTGACAAGCTTCAGCTAAAGATAATAAGTGTTAAACTGGCATAAATTCCTTCCGCATATATGAAGATTAAAGGGATAGCTCAGGCTTTTTTGCACTGTATGGGTACTTATCAACACAACTCCAGTTTGGAGAAGCAGGCTGGAGGGAGTCAGCGATAAAATATCATTTAGCCACCTAAAATAGTCCTACCAAAAAAAAATCAAGATTCCATTTGGAAAAACAGTGATTTAACATCACTGAACACAAGAGGGACTGGTCTGCTGCTGCCTTGAACTCTTGTTTTGTTTGCGTTACTGTGTGATTTTGGTGTTTTTATGGGTTAGTTCAGATTCACCAAAGTTACACAATAACACAAACTAACTAACAGATGGAAGCAGCAGTAGACCAGCAACTGTTGTGATCAGCGAGCTAAAATGATTTTGTCAGTGGAGTCTGGTGGCTTTGATGAGAACGTAGATGGGGAACTGAAATCATCAATGGCTTCCCCGTTGTTATACAGGCTTACTGAAAGAGAAGTAAAAAAGACAAAATACTCTAAATATAGCATACACTTACACTGATATTGATTTTTTTAGGAGGGTCTTATTATTAGTCAGCTAAAATAAGTTTTGTTGCTCACCCCTCCACAGCAGCACATTCCTAAGCTTAAAGACAGAACATCAGCTTAGGCTCATGACTGATTTGGCATTTTAAGTCTGATAAATGGGGGCATTTCTGGTAGATTTAAACGGTAAGGACATTATATTTATTTGGGTATGGGCATCCTATAAGCAAAACCACAGATAGAAATAAAATCCCTACAGCTGTATTATCTTTTTGATACATTGAACGTCTCTTAAAACTTTTAGAAACCAAATCACAGCCAATACCTTTCTGGGACTCATGAAGCTGTAGTTTCTCCTGGTGGTCCCATCCCAGTGCTGACTTATCCTGTCTGTCCGTCTGCACACCAAACTTGCCCCCAAAGCCCTTCACATAGTCTGCAGAAACACAACACAGACAGAAGCACACATTAACACCCTAACATGTTTCTGACACCAAATGTCTTCATCTGGTTTAAGAAGGTGAAGTACAGGTGCATGATATGGATACAATCACAGTTCCACTATTGTTATACTGCATCACAGATATACACTGTTATATATTAAATTTCCTTCTACTGACAATCTGGTTTTAGATAAGAGAAGCTGACAGGAGAGTTTGCTCCTGGCTAGATCATATATTTAGATACTTGCTATACAAAGCCAATTTATCACACAGATACAAACATAAAGGCAAATATGCCATATTTAATAACATAACATTGTCTATAATCATCTATTAACCCCAGATATTAATAATTCCTTTAAAACTGGGGCCAATTGGCCTGTTTCTCTCAAAAACATGGAAAGTAGGTAATGGGTGTCTTTAGGAGAAATGACACAAATTTGCAAGAAATAAAAAAAGTAAAAGTACAAGAAAATTAACTGAAAATCAGCACAAAAAAAGGAAAAGATAAAAGAACACTACCGACAACAAAACTGCTTGAAAATGATAATACATTTGTAAAAAAATAAAAATATATAATTATGTTATTAGAAATATAGCTCTATGGGCTTTTTAAAAAATAATTTTCTATATCTACTTGCACTTTGCAGGAAATTTCTTGCCAAGTTGCTCATTGCCTTTTTTCCTGTTTGTGATACAACTCGCACCAATTTGTTCAGAGTTCCACTTTCAGAGGTTTAAATAATTGTGAAAGGGCATCTGAATGCGGGACAAGAAAAGTGATGTCGCTCCGGGTTTCAGAGGGCTAGCTACTACACTTCTAGTAGCTCATCTGTAGGAAGCGCTCTAATATTTTGCAGGTTTACAGCAGATTTACACATCACTGAATTTCATGTTTTCACAATGCAGTGTGTCATCTGTAAAGGGGGAATCTTCACTAATATCTCTATAATGTAAAGCGGGTGATGTCAATTAGGATGAAGATTTTTAAAATAAAAAATTTATTAAAAACTTATTTCATTGTACAAGTGAATCTAGTTTGTCACAGTGGAGCAGCTGGGTGATGTAAATATTTAAAAACACAATCATTAATCCATGTGTGCAATATTAAGACTTGTAAATAGATATCAGCCTTTTGCACAAGCCATTTTAAAAGTGTTGCATTGAAATGGCTAGCCCTGTTATCAGAGCATGTGACCCAGTTATCACAGCTGCCACCACATAGCCAAACCGAGGAAGCAAATACAGCCCGATGCATTGTGGGAAATTCTTGAGGTCATCAACACTTTAACATTAGCCCCTATCTACTACGTTGCCGTTGGCCAGTCAGGCAGTAAAGTCTGCACAGGTTTGTCAAACAAGAAATTACATGTAAAGCTGCTCCACTGTGCAGCAGCTGAGTCCAGATGAGTCAGGACAAACATGAGAGGGACTCCTCCAGGCCCTCTGGACAAATGACCTACTGGTAACACATCAGCAGCAGAGTGTTCACTCATTGAAACATGTCTTGTTATGTCAGCTATTTCTTTTTTATAAAGTCTTAAACCTGTGTCAATGTTCTTGTTATAGTTTAGTTTTTCATCATTCTGTTTCAGTGATTCAGTTATCAGATTATGTTGAACATTTCAATCAATTTATTCTGGCTGATCACTTCACTTCTTTGTCCCAAGCCTTGATGTTGTCATTGTTAACTTTAACTTATATTAAGTAAGTTACTCGGAGTCTTCCTCACTGCGCTCATTTAGTGGCGTTTTACACAGCAACGGTTCTTGCATGGAACGTTAAGCTTTTGTTGCAGTTTGGCCTTTCATTCACACTACAATGGCGATCTTGGGTCCTGAAAATGAAACCTGGGTTCCAGAGTGTAATCTTATGAAGACATCATCCCTTCTGTCACTGTGTAAACTGGCAATGCACGGATCCTGTTACAACAGTGACGTCACATCCATATGGTGTTCTTCTATGGTGTGTCATTACAAAGTTAGACCTCCAGCTGCTGTCCTGTCATGCATACTACAACCTTTTTTGGTTGTTTTGGATCTATTTACACAAGGATCATTATCATAATGGTATTATATGAACGCAGGTATCTTTAAAAACGCAAAGTTAAGACTTCCATATTCAGAAGGGCCATTCTCTTCTAAACATGACTTTTTTGCTGATGATGTAGTCCTGATATGACGAGTGCAGCACGGGAAAAACAAAATTGCTGAATTGAGAAAAAAGTGCTGTTGAAGTATACATGCAATTCAGTTATTCAAAGCACTACACTCTTGGCACAGACTGAGCAGCAGAACACCGGGTGCAGTGAAAGTGAAACTTCCTTAAACTGGGTCTAAAAGTTTGCTTTCACTCGCTTTGCACTTTGCTTCTCCTCTCATCAACTGATCTGAACATACAGTGCTGTGAAAAAGTATTTGCCCCCTTCCTGATTTCTTACTTTTTTGCATGTGTGTCACACTCAGCTGTTTCAGATCATCAAACAAATTTAAATATTAAACAAAGACAACCCAAGTAAACATAAAATGCAGTTTTTCTGTGATGATTTTATTTGTTAAGAGAAAAATACTATCCAAACCTACATGATCCTGTGTGGAAAAAGTAATTGCCCCCTTGTTAAATGATGAGGTAATTGTGTTTAATCATATTATTGTGGAAAGCTGAGATTAATTTTATAGCCACACCCAGGCCTGATTGCTGCCAGACCTTTCAAATCAAGAGATCACTTAAATAGAACCTGTCTGACAGGGTGAAGTCGGCCATATTGAACCCAAGACATCATGCCGCGATCCAAAGAAATTCAGGAGCAGATCAGAAGAAAAGTAATTGACATGTCTCAGTCTGGAAAAGGTTACAAAGCCATTTCTAAATCTTAGGGACTCCAGCGAACCACAGTGAGAGCCATTATTCACAAATGGAGAAAGCATGAAACAGTGGTGAATCTTCCCAGGAGTGGTGGGCCTACAAAAATTACCCCAAGAGCACAGCGACGACTGATCCAAGAGGTCACAAAGGAACCCAGAACAACACCTAAACAATTGCAGGCCTCACTTGCCTCAGTAATGGTCAGTGTTCATGACTCAACATAATTAAGAGACTAGGCAAAAATGGCATGCATGGCAGAGTTCCAAGGCGAAAGCCAATGCTGACAAAACAGAGCATAAAGGCTCGTCTAACTTTTGCCAAAAAACATCTTGATGATCCCCAAAGCTGTTGGGAAAATATTATGTGGACTGATAAAACAAAAGTTGAACTTTTTGGAAGGAGTGCATCCCGTTACATCTGGTGTAAAATGAACACAGCATTTGATAAAAAGAACATCATGCCAGCAGTGAAACATGGTGGTGGGGGTAGTGTGATGGTTTGGGGCTGCTTTGCTGCTTCAGGACCTGGACGACTTGCTTTGATTTAAGGAACCATGAACTCTGCTCTCTACCAACAAATCCTGAAGGAGAATGTCCGGCCATCAGTTCGTGACCTGAAGCTGAAGCGCACTTGGGTTCTGCAGCAGGACAATGATCCAAAGCACACCAGCAAGTCCACTTCTGAATGGCTTAAAAAAACCAAAATGAGGGTTTTGGAGTGGTCTAGTCAAAGTCCAGACCTGAACCCAATTGAGATGCTGTGGCCTGACCTTAAAAAGGCGGTTCATGCTTGGAAACCCTCCAATGTGGCTGATTTAAAACAATTCTGCAAAGAAGAGTGGGCCAAAATTCCTCCACAGCGATGTGAAAGACTCATTGCCAGTTATCGCAAACGCTCGACTGCAGTTGTTGCTGCTAAGGGTGGTTCAATCAGTTATTAGGTGTAGGGGGCAATTACTTTTTCACATGGGCCATGTAGGTTCAGATGGCTTTCTTTCCCTTAATAAATAAAATCGGCACTTAAAACTGCATTTTGTGAGTTATCTTACAAACTTATATTTAAGTTTGCTTGATCTGAAATGGCTAAGAGTGACAAAGGTGCAAAGAAGTAAGAAATCAGTAAGGGGGCAAATACTTTTTCACAGCACTGTAACTGAAAGTATTTGTCATTTCATGACCAATATGTTTATCCTATTAAGTGATCTTGTGACTGTGAAGATACCGACCTTTCTGGGACTCGTGCCTCTCCGTTTTGCCCTCGTACTCAAAGCCCACGGCACTCTTGTCCACCTTGTCGGTTTCCACACCAAACTTGCCGCCAAAGCCTTTGGCATAATCTGCCAGTGGCCAGAGCAGGAGAAGGGGAGGTGGGGAGAAAAAAAATCCAAAGTTAAGACAGGAAGTGTAGCAGAGTTAAGTCTTCCACCCCTTAATGTTCCTCTCCCCATACAACTGCACTGTCAACAGAAAATTAGTACACCTTATCTAAGTCTGAGCATATTTCAGAGATGTATATCTGGCATTTCAAGAAGAAAGAGTGAGCTGGTAGAAAACCAATACCTTTGCAATAAAGGACATGCTTAAAAATGATAGCATATTAAAATATCCCACTCCCCCAGAAAACCAGCTGGGTGATGTTCAAGCCACAGACCAGCAACAGACTGGAGTACGCTGGCGGGTCTGTGCCAATCACCTGAAATCTGAGACCAGGAGGGAGGAACACATGACAGGAGACAACTTTCAGAAAGGAAATGGCCACCTACGTACAAAAAGACTCCCAATTACTTTAAGTCCTCCGAGGCAGATGCACCGAGGGCAATATCTTATAAACAGACACTGACGAACACAAACATCACACCACACAGGCAACTAAGAGAAAACAAAGCCAGTGTTTGCAACATTATACGAGTAAGCAAAGGCTGAGGAATGCAGGAAGAGGAAGAAATGCAAAATAACACAATTTGTCAGGACCTGCGTGGAGCTGCGCTCACTGAGTCAGACCAAGTTGTTTGTGTGAGTGTGCAGATGTTAGTGTGTATACATTATTCACATTTTCTCCATTTCTCTCCACGTTAATGGAAATGCCGCATGGCAAGAAATCTAGACAAACCTTTCTGGGATTCGTGTTTCTCAGTTTTGCCCTGGTAATCGAAGCCCAATGCGCTCTGGTCAACACGATCTTTCTGCACGCCGTATCGCCCCCCAAACCCAGTGGAGTAGTCTACACAGCAAAGCAGGGGGGGGCAAGGGTCAAAGGTCAGGGTGAAGCAGTGTGGAAGCATTGATCTCAAAGCAGCCCAATTCCAAATTCTCCATTGATATATTTTGTCAGTGGCCAGAGCTGAGACAGAATCAAACACGTGAGGGACAGCTCACCCCAGAATCAAAAACACATAGTTTCCCTCTCCCCTGTGGTGCTGTTCATCAGTCCTGACTGTTTTGATGTGAGAGGCTGAGTGCTGGAGATATTAGCCATAGAAATGCCAGTCTCCTCTTGAATTTAATGGAACTGGATGGCACTCTGCTCCTCTGCTCAAACTTAGTCTGGGTAATACAGTATATCTATTATATGTATAATGTGATATGAGACTAGACATTGCCTAAGATCTTGGATAACGTAATATAAAAGTGTTACCTGGTTTTAATTGTTGCATTACAGTTAAGTGATGTAACTCTTGATTTGCCAGATTGTTTAAGCTGCACTCTTGTTTATCTTTGCCAATTTACTGATTATATCCACATTACTGGTGATCGTTTATCAAAATCTTTGTTTTCCTCAGTATAGCCCAACTATAGCTCAGAACACCAAATAAAAATCTGAAAAACTCAACAGCAATGTCTCTTTCAAGAAATCATTACCCGGCTACTCAAGATAATCCACAGACCTTGTGAGCAGTTTCACCCAGGTAAGAGCTATTTATTTTCTGCCAAACAACACCTGCCAACCCTATCACGGCACAGAAGGAAGCCTGCATCTACTGCTAGCTCACCTAGCACCACTGTGCTAGCTAACATTACAGCTCAGCTGGGGACTCTACCATTGATGTTTACAAGTCGCGCTGTCACAAGAACAAGGGTTGGTGGGTGTAGTTTAACCTTGAGTAACCCGATCATGATTTCTAGTTCGAGACATTGCTGTTGAGTTTTTCAAATTTATTCTTTTGGTGCCACCACAAGCCAGGTGCCATCTAGTTCCATTATATTGGAGGAGTGGCAGACATCTCTACAGCTGATATCTCCAACATTCTGCAAGTCATACAAAAACTTTCTAGATTGATAAACAGCACTACGGGTAAGAGGAGAAATACATCTTTTGATTTTGGAGTGAACTATTCATTTAAGACATATTTATTGTTGTCATTATCTCACAATCATGTCATGCAGTTTTTAAACCCACTTTCTTTTAAGATATACACTTAAGTGTGTGTTGTGACAACAGGAGCATATCTGCACTGTTGTTCAACAGTGACACTACTGAGGAACCATTGGAATTGGGCAAATGTTCTGCACCTCCGTGCAGAAGATGAACGCAACACAAAAGTGATGACAGTATGGGGCCATGGGAATGCAGCCTCAAAATACTACAAGCTAAGAAGCCTGAGTGGACTCCCAGAGCACCGGGCTCACTCTTCATACTGTACACAGTGCAGTGCACAAGTATTACAAGTACTTTTGTTTTGGCTTTATTCCAAAACTCAAATTCAATCCATTCATTCAATTCATTCAAGCTCAAATAGTACTGTGATTTTTTGGTGGGATTTCTGACAATTAAGTTATGCAATGTGCTGCTGTGGAGGGGTAAGCAACAAAACTTATTTCAGCCACCTAAAATAAGTCCAACCCAAACAAATCATATCACTTCAAGTGTGCACTATATTGAGCATAATAACACCATTATACCTTTCCGTCAGACAGCCCGTTCCAACAAGGAAGCCGCTAACAACTTGAATTACCCATGTATGCTGCACTGCAAAAACTGCCGATCTAACCAAGTGTAATAATCTTATATTTAGATTACAAAATCTAGTTAGTCTTGTTTTAAGTATAAATGGATTATCTAGTGCACACAGTTTTACTGGTTTTAAGACATCTTAACAAGCAAAATTTGCTTACTGCACTGGCAGCCAAATTTGCTTCTTTTAAGTGCAAGTATGCTTAAATCTAGGGTGTTTGGCCTTAAATTTGACAGGCCATTTTTGCAGTGTGTCATCAAAGCCACCAGACTCCACTGCCAAAAACAGTCATTTTAGTTGCTGATCACAATAGCAACCGTTCTACTGCTGCTTCCATCAGTTCGTTAGTGTTATTGTGTAACTTTGGTGAATCTCAACAAACCCTTTTAAGCACCAAAATCACACCGTAACACAAACAAAATAACAGTTCAAGGCAGCAGCAGACCAGCAGCTCCTGTGTTCAGTGATGTTAAATCACTGTTTCTCTAAATGGAATCTGGCTTTGAAGAGAGCGACACAACGGCATCATTTTCCCAGCCTGCTTGCTATCTACTGTAGGTAATGAACTGTGTATGAATAAGTACCCCATACAACTCTACTTCAAAGATTTAAACTATCCCTTTAAAGCTGAATGTTTGCACTTAAACTTGCTTTACTTCAAATTTTAATGTGCTTTAGCAACAAAAATTTTCAAAAGTTTCACGTCATTCACCAACTGTAGCGTAACTTAAAACTTGCCAGAAAAACAAATAGAAAAACAACAGCTTAACCAGCCAACAGCATCACCACATTTCCAAACATGGCCTGTGTGTACAGTAGGATCCTGGCAGAGCAGAGATCAGGCAGCTTGTGATCAGCACAACAGCAGTGCACGTGGTACAGTTGGCAAACAGCCACAGGCTCATCAAACTGTCTGTGGCTGGAAATTGTGTCTCCCGTAGGCTATATGGAGAGCTTATGCTTTTGGTTAAATCTGACTGGCTCATAAGAAAAGGGTAGAGATAGACAGCGATTGCATTAAGTTATTACCAGGTCCACTGAATAAATAAGTTAGTTCCATGCCCCTAATACAGCTGCATTTTATTGGGATTTATTCAGAGAAATCCATCAAACTATACTACAAGTAATCTGAGGCAGACATGTAAAAAGACGAGTTGGGACATCACCTTTCTGCGAAGCATGTTTCTCCGTCTTCCCAGCATATTCAAACCCAACAGCTGACTGGAAGAAGAGAGGAAGAAGAGAGGAAGAAGCAGCACAGTCATTCTACTGGTGACTTACCCCTCGTACCCCACGTATGTGATAGTTTCCACTAGGGGTGGGCGATATGGCAAAATTATCATATCACGATTTTTTTAAGGCAAAATCACGATCACAATTTTATCACAAGTCTTTCTTATTTTGGATTTTAAGATTATTGTGCATGTTATTGAACATTACAACCAAGTTAATTTCCCAATTTTAAAAATATAGTCCTAAAATAAAAAAGAATAGCAGAACAACGGGGGCAATCAGCTGTTTGATCGGTTGTCAAATAATCAGCTGTATCCTACAGTAGGTCCTTCACTGCGCTACATAATTGTTAAACAATTCTGCTGTCAGTGTTTTGGCGTGAGATTTGCTTTGGTGCCATGAGAGTGTGAAACTGACAGTGAAAGCATGTGTCACACGCCAGGAGCGTGAGAGTTGGCAACCCTGAAATATGTTAAAATGCAAACAACACATTTATAACGTTAGACAGTCACACAGTGGAGGGGAGCTGCTTTCTCTGATCATTAACACATCCTCCCTCTGCAGCTCCACTCAGACCCGAGGATGAACATTCCTGTGTGACTGGCGGAGACTGCACTGCCTGCCGCCTCCCCAGAGACAAACCGCATTCTGAGGTCCAGTCAAAATGTTTGGATGCGTCGCGTGGATGAGCATTGAACTACAACAGATAGAATGTGCACTGTAGCACATATAACGATCTCTCCGTGATAGCAGATCGTGGACACATTTTAATTCTTCACGATCTAATATCGTCATATCGCACACCCCTAGCTTTATCCCAATCACATAGTTATAGACTGCAATTAGACTCACAAGTTCAGTTTGACGTGTAATTAAACAATAACAGATAAAATACAACAGTTTTTATATTTGACCCATGTCAGAATTAACTATACTTTCAGCCAGGCGTTCATTAGCAATTGGTGCTAGAATGGATGGTCCGGAGGGACAGAGGAGGGACACGTTATTATGGATCTGTTGTCCATCAGGTCATAGTGAAAAGTGTTTAGAGAGCAGGGCCACAAAATAAAAAGAAAGGACCAAATTTCCAGCTCCACATAAAGAGGTGTTTGGATACTGCGCAGTGAGTAGCAGGTGAACAAAAAAGTTAATTTTCAACCCTGGATGATACTGCTGTCAATTAATATGTTTTCTGGATAATCCCATTTTAAGGTTTAATTAGTGGTTCACATGCCAGATTACAACATCTATTGTACATCCGTTTGACCTTGGAGAGTGATCCCTCCACAATCGCTCTTCCTGAGGTTTCTTCCATTTTTCCCCCTGTTAAACGGTCCTTTCCTCATCTGCTGTAAAGGTCAAGGAATGGTTCACCCAAAAATGCTGCATGATAGAAAGAGGGAAGTTTCCAGGTAGCATGTAAACACTGACGCGCAGACACTGCAAGCTCTTGTTGGTCTCATGCATATGTGAAAGCAGCTTCCACACTAGCAGCTACAGGCTACAACAAGGCTAAAAACATGATGTTTTCAAAACAACTTGGCACGTCGGGGCTTCAGGACACTTGGATTACTTCGGACAAGCAGTATGGAGACATTTTGTGGTTTTGTATTTATTTGGTTTATGTATTTTTTTAACGTTTGAATCCTGGTCACCATTTACTTTAATGCCTTTTCCCTAGGACCCACCTGCTGTGTTTTGTGGACTATAAAACTTCCCCAGACCTTCCATCGGCACAAAGGTGAGTACATAATGACAGAATTTCTATCCCTTTGAAGGACAGAGAGATATCTGATATTGTAAAGCCCTCTGAGGGAAATTGGGATTTTTGGTATTGGGCTTTAAAAACAAAACTGAATTGAGTTGAAATTAATTAAATTACGTTGATTACAAACATTTTCTAGAATTGTCTCAACAGGTGTGAGTCGTCTCCTTCAGAGGCAGCCAGACATTTTACACATCGACAAAGAATCATATTCGAAATTATGGACATGTTGTCAGCACTGGTGATTGGTAAGCTACAGGAAATAACCTGGTCAACGCGGTCAGCTTGCACTCCAAACTTTCCCCCAAATCCCATGGCAGTATCCGTCTGGGAGCAATGCTTGGACAGCTTGCTCTGGTAGTCATGACCCACAGCAGACTGTGAAGAAACACAGAAAAAGACCAAACATAAAAAAGGGCAATAAGGGAACATTTGAGGAGGTTAGGGACACAAAATGAGCAAAGGCGCTGAAAACACAGCCAGCAGTTTGAAGTGGTGACATCTGACTCATCACAGATGCACACAGTGTGGTGTAAACAGTGCTCAGTCATCACATTCACGCTGCAATGACCACACAGGCCAGAGAGAGGAAGGTGTGGACGGATGGCGTTGCTTGCCAGGAGAGATTATCGAGTGTGAAATGGCCACAACTGACTCACTCTGTTACACACAAACACACACACTGAGGTGAACATTAGAGAAACTACTGCGCAAGCTTACAGAACTGTGAAATGGAGTTTGTCAAATTTTCTAAGTGCCCACTTTGAGAACATAAAAAGCTACAAAACAATACAAACCGGGATCTAGCAAGCTGGTTCATATTTAGCTGCAGCTGCAGGAAAAGCTACAACTACAGCAAAACCAGTTTCACCACTCAAAGGAAAATGGTGAAAGTAATGCAACCAGCAGCATAAGAGAAGAATTTATCTTTCTAGCTTTTTTCAATTCACACTGTACACACGCAAGGTGTTAAGAATGAAGTGAAAAGGAGGCACGTTGGGGCCAATATGATTGTAGGGATTGACCTGTGGTCGTGTTGGTGTCAGCCACTCATCTGTAGTGATGAACCGCTACACACTTTGAAACCAGAGACTCCAAGTCTTTGACCACATTTCTGTTTCAGTCTTACACTACACTGAGGATAATAACAATAACCTGTAGAGACATGACAAACAGATTTCCTGCTTGACAAGGACATCAAAATACAATGAAATGTTTATCATTATGAAGCTCAGGCTGGTGGGGAAAAGACAAGACTGAGTGTGTTAACTTTTACAATAGAAGCATGTAACTCCACTGAAGATGAGGATAGTTTACAGTAATTGCAATATACAAATACAATTTAAGGATACCAGGTTCCCTCTTCAAACAGATTTCACAAAAAAATCTAATTCTCTATCCAAAATTTCACATGCATTCATTTATTTGTGGCAGACCGCCATGACGAAAACATTTGCCACCACAAATAGATTTCCTATTTTGGAGTTGGAGCTTTCATTAGGAGTGCTACTGTAATATGTGAATATACCATATGGTTATGCATTGCACCACACTCTTGTAGTGCAGAATACACCGTGGGCAAAGACTGAGCAGCAGAACACCAGGCTCAGTGAAAGTGAAACCTAACCATTCATTCTGCTGGGTCTACTAGTTTGCATTCACTCACAAACAGCTACTCCTCTCATCCATCGATCTGATCAGCTGTAAATGGATTGACAGATCAATCATGCACCCTGCAAGTCACAAACTGCTGCTGAGGAAAAAAAGAGGTCATGGAGAGCTCTGCCTGCTGCATTCACATGCCTGCTAAAACCTCTGAATTTAGAGAGGAGACACAGAATGATACAAAATGACACACCATAAAAAAAGGGAAAAAGTTTGCTGTCAGCCCCCCGCTCCCCGTTATTCTATGGGAAACACTGAATATTAAGTTTTAATGTTCATTGTTGAACTTGGAAACAGAAACACAAAACATTCAATCCTCAAAGGCCATCTGGGAGCAGACTGAGATCCTCTGCTGACTAACAGTCCAGAACAGTTATTAACTGGACCTTTGGGTGAGGGCAAAACGTGTGTGAAAGCAAAACCAACCTGTCCGGTCCAGCTTCGTCCTAATAGAACAGTGAACCCCAAAATGTGGTGTGCCACCTAGTGGGTATGCAAGAGCCTTGCTGAAAGACCTGACTGGTCCAAGTCAGAGTAAAAGTCAAGTTAAACCAAAAAAAAAATGCGATTTAATTGCATTTTATAATAGACAATTATTGCATAAAACCCCATTACAATTGCATAAAAAATGGTTCTTAGTAATTCAATTATTTTATAAATAAAACCTGTGCATAGCTACATGGTAAGACGTGACATGATGTCAAATGCCATGCTGTCACATAAGCTTAACACAGTCGGATTCTGACTTTTCAGTTGGTAATTAGCGAAATGAGTGGAATTTTGGGATGGCTACATGGTCCAAAAAATTGCCCAGAGGCAAGTGACAGCACTGGCGCTGACAATCCAGAGTCAGAGGAACATTTCAAAGGTGAAGAGGAGTCAGAGTCAAATGACCACTTCTAGCACCACTTACAGCAAGAAAATGAAATGCCTTTATCCTGCTAGGCACCTCAATCTGGGGATTTACCATCAGAGTGACAGATGACCCCTCTGTGTTGTGGCAAAGTTCTGAGCAATGACTACATGAAGCTGTCTCATTTGCCATGCAAATTGCTCATGAAAACGCTCACCTGAAGGACTCTTGGATTTTTTTTTTTTGAGAAAATTAAATGGATCAAGACTATGAAAGACGACCATCGAGAGCTGTGCAACTCCTATGTCAAAACCTCAAGACTGTGCCAATCCAAACAGGCTCATCCATCTCACCAAATTGGTAAGTGTATTATTTTAGAGAAGTAAAAGTCATGACACTGCACTAATTCCCTCTATACATATGAAGGCACAATTTCCCTAACTAAGTGCTGTAGCGCAATCACTGGTATACCATTGATGTGTGAGGTAAATTTGGTGCACCATATACACCATATAAAAATTGAGTTATTGAATATTTTCGCTCTATGGTGTTGAAATTTGTAGACGGTCCTTAAGCACTCGTCTCACCGCTTGCTGCACATTAAGACCAATGTAAATTGTCCTGCTTGGAGGACAACTATTTTATATGAAAATGAGGGTGTAGCTCGTTTTCAGTCCAACTGCGTTTTCCTTTTGCATTTGTTTTTGTATGTTCAGTGCGTTTCTCTATATGTAACTCATTTCTGTTTATGCAGCGCGTTTCTATATATGCAACTTGTTTCTGTTTATGCAGCATATTTTTAGCCTTGTCGGACACCATAGACTTGCGCCCCTGGTACTCCAACAGAGCAATAGGGAGAATGGTAGTTTGTGGGGCCCATGCACACCGCTGACAAAAGCTTGGATCAAGGGCTGACTTTCAATAGATCGCAGCGAGACAGCTGCTCTGCTACATACGAAACCCTGACCCAGAATCAGGTTGTCTGCAAGTGATTTAGCATCAGGTTTTCCACAAACATGAGATGCAAGATAGAAGAGTGGCAACCATGATCTGTCCGCACCTCAGCCTTGTCACGAACGACAGATCACAAAGATTCGTAATACTGCTGATCTTCGGTTGGCCCCAGATGACTGACCAAGGTCTGTTATCCAAGGCCAATGCCAGATCCGCAGTACTATGGTATCATTACGTCTAGGCGGGATTCTGACTTAGAGGCGTTCAGACATAATCCCACAGATGGTAACTTCGCACCACTGGCTCTTCAGCCAAGCACATACACCAAATGTCTGAACCTGCGGTTCCTCTCGTACTGAGCAGGATTACTATTGCAACAACACATCATCAGTAGGGTAAAACTAACCTGTCTCACGACGGTCTAAACATAGCTCACATTCCCTATTAGTGGGTGAACAATCCATTGCTTGGTGAATTCTGCTTCACAATGATACGAAGAGCCAACATCGAAGGATGAAACAGTTATGCTGCTATGAACGCTCAGCCGCAACTATCCAGTTTATCCCTGGGGCAACTTTTCTGACACTTCTTGCTTAAAACCCCAAAAGTCAGAAGGATCGTGAGGCCCTGGTTTCACGGTCTGTATTCATACTGAAAATAAAGATCAAGCAAACTTTTGCCCTTCTGCTCCACGGGAGGTTTCTGTCCTCCCTGAGATAGCCTTAGAGCACCTGCATTACCGTTTGTTAGGTGTAACCCCCCAGTCAAATTCCCAACCTATCACTGTCCCTTGAGTGTGTCAAACCCGGCGGGGCCTCTCTCGGGGCGAACCCATTCCAGGGCGCTCTGCCCTTCACAAAGAGAAGAGAACTTTCCCAGGGCTCCCGCCAGCTTCTCTGAGATCATCTGCATTATCACACTGGATGCATCACAGTGCCTATCTCTGCCACTCCAGATTCAGGGATCTGAACCTGACTTTCTTTTGATCGGCCAGGGGGTGACACGGGCCATCAGCCCACCCTACAAACGGCGTTCGCCTGTCTCTTAGGACTGACTAAGAGACTGGCCGTAACCTTGGCTGTGCCTGACCATGGTGACAGCTGCTGATGCTGTGACCCTGCCTTTGGTTGTGCTCGTGCTGTGGCTGTACTGATACTGTACCCCCCACTCACCCTGATCGTGGTCTGGTCCTGGTTGCGCTGATGCTGTGATCTTGCCTTTGGACACCTCCCTATCAATATACGCATGAGACTCTTATCATCACCCTTAACATCATCATAGAGTGTAATTAATAATTTCACACCTATCGTTATTGTAATATGACATGCATCTGTTTCTATTATTGCTGTGCCTCTCTCCCCCTCTCTCCCCTCTCTCTTTCCTTTTTGCCATGATTGTATTTCATTTGTTATTTACGACATCTATTGCACGTCTGTCAGTCCTGGAAGAGGGATCCCTCATCATCCTCTACCGCTCTTCCTGAGGTTTCTTCCTTTTTCTTCCCCGTTACAGGGGTTCTTTTTCGGGAGTTTTTCCTTGGGTGATGTGAGGGTCTCAGGGCAGAGGGATGTCGTACACTGTAAAGCCCTCTGAGGCAAACAATGTTTTGTGATAATGGGCTCTATAAATAAAATTGACTTGACTTGACTGACCCATGTTCAACGGCTGTTGACACGGTGTGAACAGCCGTTGAACATGGGTGTCTATATTAATTATTATTAACCAACCAACCAACCCGGCATTTGATTCATACCCAGGTCAGATAGTCGATTTGCACATCTGAATTGTTACGGGCCTCCACTAGAGTTTCCTCTAGTTTTGCCCTGCCCTGGCATTGTTAACTATCTTTTCAGTCCTATACATTGCACTCATGCTTCATCTCCTCAACGGTGTGGCTGAGATGGGCCAGTGGTACACCCGACCCCCGGGGGCAGGATCCACCTCAGCTGGTACAAGATGGCCCTTACTTTTATTGCACCACAGGGTGTCACCCTCTGACTCGTGCATGCTTTAGGCTCCTTGATTGATGTTTCAAGACAGGTCGGGTGGGTTGCCAACATCGCCGCTTACCCCTGGCACCTTTTAGATGGCCCGCACTCCGCCCTGGTAACGGGATGCGGTTGGGGTGCACTGAGGACAGACTGTTCCAGCCTACATTTGCATTGGGAGCAGGGGGCCATGTTCCTCCCTGCAGGGAGAGAGGGCACAATGAGTGCTCCCCTGGGGAGGGTTAAGATCCCAGCGCAGGGCGCTGTAAAGCTTGTAGCCAGAGTCTCGAGCCACTTTCATCCCAAGCCAACCAGGAGCCAGTTACACGGCATTGCCCTAGAGGAAATTTACCTTGTGAAGTTAAGGCCAGCACCATGGAAAGGTCCCAAAAGGGTATTCTCCCACACCAAGTGACCGTCCCCAACCCACCAACTTTCATGTCCCCTTGAACTCTCTCTCTTGAGCTTCTTTTCAACTTTCCCTTAAGGTAAATGTCAACTATTGGCCTTGTGCCGGTATTTAGCCTTAGATGGAGTTTACCATCCGCTTTTGGTTGCATTCCCAAACAAACCAACTCTGAAGACACTGGCCCCTAGCACGATGAGGGCCTTTACAGGCCTCACACCATCCACAGGCTGATCCTTGATCAAAAGGACTCATGCCCTCAAGCAACACCAGTCAAGTGGTCTACCATATGCCACATCTCCCCATTCTGCCCATCCGACAGGGATTCGATGCAGGGCTCTTCCCGCCTCACTCGCTGCTACTGAGGGAATCCTGGTTTATTTTTTTTCCTACACTAAATAATATGCTTATATTAGGCGGGTTGTCTCATCTGAGCTGAGGTCATCGTCCAATAGGTGTGGATGTGGCATCTGTTGAAGGCAGCAGGGGGCCACTTCAACCATGGGAAACTCATGACCTCTCAATGTGCCGACGATTACCCCGCAATAGCAAAGGAGGGCCCACTAGACACCCCCAGCCCCTTCTGCCTCCCCTCTTACCTCCACAGGAGCAACGTATGTTTAACACGGGAAGCACGGAGACTTAGAGTCCATCAGCAGCCACGGCCACACATGCAGATCTAACGGGGCACGCCCCGGCTCCAGGGGGCTGGAGAAGGAGGGTAAGAGGGGGATAGCGCAGACAGGATAGAAGATGGGCCGAAAGGCCCCTGCACCACAACGGGGATCCCGCCAACTGGTCTGCACTTATGGGGACGAAGGCAACGGGAGTGCCAGCTTCAAATAGATGTCACAATTTTACAACAGTGGGACTTAAAGGTTATCAATAAATAAGGAAAATATAGATGCAATTTAAGCGTTTTCTGCTTGTTTTTTTTTTTTTTTGCTTAGTCGAGAGTCAAGATGTGTTTGAATCCTAAAAATAATAATTTTACTGAATTCCTCAGGTCAGAATTTTATGGAAAATGTGTGTATTTGTCTGCATTTGCATTTTCATTTTTTTCTTTTTCAGGATCGGGTTCGGGAAAGGTGTAATAAAGGGTTAAAAATAAACCCCATGGGACATTATTTTACCTTGGGACCTGGCAGAATCTTAAAATAGACAGTTCAAAGATTAAGAAAAACAGGTGACAAAAAAAAATCCACCCTATGCATGTGGACCTATTTCTCCATCTCGACTTATGTGTGACAGAGACCTCAGGAGCAGCTGCACAGAGCAGCAGAGACGTGCGCCCCTAAAAATGCTGCAGACTCTCAACAGAGTTTAATAAATGGCTATTTAGGCACAAACATTTATCCACCAGTGTAGCGGATAAACCTCAGAGATTAACTGGTAATTGGAGCTCGAGGGGTGTAAATTTCGAACCCCGCTGGCAGTTTCTACCATAATTACAAAGCAAGGTAATCTCACACGGTTATCATGATAATTAAAATTGAATGATATTTCTAATCATCTGGGAATTTTACCACAGTTAACATTGTAACCAGTTACCGTTGCATCCCTAAATTAATTTTATTATTATCATTATCATAGGCGAGGTGGCTCTTTCATTATTGCCTTGTTGATGTCTGTAGTGAGAGGTGGTACTTGTGACATTTGGTTTGGCACATAGTGGTACAGTGGTACAAGTTCTGAAAAGTTTGGAAATGTCTGTAATAGCATATCTGTGAGCTCAAGTCTTGTGGTCCCTCTTACCTTGTCCATTCGGTCCTGCTGCACTCCAAATTTTCCTCCATATCCATGTGAGGCCTTGGGCATGGTGTCCAACTCCCTCTGCTTCAAGCTGGTATGCTCCGTCGACACGGTCATACGCAGCTGGCATATACTATGCAGAGGAAACGAAAAAGTCAGGAGACACTTTCTGGGGCTTTCCATGCTGCATTGAATACCAAAGGAAAACATATTTGCTTCCTCACTCTATGTGTTCCTGATGTCCTGAGCCCGCCACCGTCTTGGCCCCCCAGCGCTGCTCCTTCTCTGATACGTCATTCTATATATCCAGGAATGTTAAAGGGTAAAGAAGGTGAGGGTGAAGGATGTAGCACAAAGTGTTTAAAGTGGACTGAGGAGAACTAAAGGGGTCATGGTGGGAGGAAGAAGCGTCCATCGGTACCTCAAAGTCAGGGTCAGTCTCCCAGTCGTCCCCCTCGTCATTTACAGACACAGTGACCTGCTGTCCTACTGTTGACTTCCACATCCTTACTGCAACACACACTGAAAACGAGAAAAAGGTCATTTAATTGAGAAAAACATACTTTATATGGTCGGAGAGACCAGATCCAAAGCTTTTGTCTTTGAGGATAATTTAAGATTTTTTCAAAGCTGAGGATGGCCAAGGGATATGTTCAAAAGCTCTGGGAATAGCTCAGCCTGTTGACCTTATGTTTAGACTATTAACTGCAGTTTTGTGTGCCATTTTTTTAAATCTATCTTTATACAAAACTTGCATGTAGAGCTGGAAAAATTAGATTATTAATCAATTAGACAAATATAGAGGAATTACATTTTTTAAATGAATGATTTAAGTCATTTATCAATCCAACACTCCCATCATTCTCTGGTTCCAGCTTCTCCAACATCAGGATATAAGAAAGACTGTAAACTTAGGAAGGTACCACCTTTATTTGGCTAACTCGGCTTCTTATTAGCTTCAGCTGAACTGAAGATGCAGGCTTGAAAAGAACAAAGACTTTGTTCTTACATCCCGGGGTGCTGCTATTTACAATTCTGATTAATCTGCCAATTCATTTTTCTTAATGTCAGAAATTAGCGGAAAGATTTCCATCACAATTTCCTAAAACTGACAGTGACATCTTAAAACTTCATCCAATCAATGGTCGAAAAGTCAAAGATATTCCATTTACAAATTATTCGACTGATTGTTTCTGCTCGATTACATTTGAGTCAGGCTAGAGGACGATCACTTCACAGCAAGTATGGATAGGTGAAATGACTTCAGGCACAGTTTACTAATCTACATTGGGCATGTGAGTATTAATAGATTACAGCTGCAAAGATTAGTCAAGGAATCCATTATTGATCAACAGAAAATAAACTGGTAACAATTTCGATAATATATTAATCATTTATGTAATTTTTCAAGCAAAAATGCATATGCTTTTCTTACTGTTTTCTAGTGTTGTGGTGACCAAACGATTGGTTGATCAATTGAGAAAATAATCTACAGATAAATCAGTGACATGAATAATCATTAGTTACAGCTCTAATATAGGTGTTGACCATCTAGGCACTCTTCATGATGAATTGACTTTGAGCAGGATACTGATCAAGTATCTTCTAACTCATTTTAGCTGATTGCTGATGCCGATAGAGGCACATGAGTTTTTCCACCTAACTGCATAGAACATCAAGTTTCTCCCGTAATGGAATTGACACAGCACGCCTACTCTTTTTGTGATGGCCTACTACTGGCAGATATTGACCTAAATCACAATATTTTTCAAAATGTACTGAGTCACTGGGCTAAACAAGAAAGCTACTTTGACCTTGGTTACATGTAAAACATTTATTCTTGTGGAACAACTTGTCCCACTTTAAGAGGCTTAGATGATGCTCTTCCTGACCACAACCAAAACCGGAGACAATTTGACCTCTTGTAACTATAAAGTCACATAATTAAAGAGTCATTTTGCCAGCCCGTCATATCAGCAGGAATTTTCATGTTAAGACTGATGCCAATAATTCATTTTAAAGCCATTCTCTGCTGATACCGATGACCTGACAGTATTATATTGCATTCCTGCGCTTTCTCTTACTGTTAGTATTTGTTATAGTTAATCTGCTGTTCTCTGTTACTAACCAAGAAAAAACTCAAAGTACACACCAAATACATTTTTCCCAAAGGTGGTTTCTGTCACTGAAGGTCGTTCATCACCCTGATGTTTGTTCAAGAAATTGTTTTTGTGATAAGCTTATTTATGATAAAGTTATTTATTCTACAAAAAGGGGATTTTCCACCTTGATTGACAGCAAATGAAAACCAATCTGTGCGCTCACATTCAACGGAGCTTCTTGTGATTGGTCAGACGGGTGTTTTGGCAGGAACTCCCCCACCGCAGATATTGGTGGTATAGCTACCGTGCAGACTCCGGCTCTCAATGACATCACCATCGCAGGATGGCATCATCCATATCTCAGATATTTTTAACCTCACTGAGGCATTGCAGGGGTAAGAGGGGACGCGTCCTCCATCTTTACAGTCTATGGTGTGAATGGTTATTGAGTAACGGGTTGCACCTTGTACGCTAGCCTCAGCCACCAATGTGTGAATGGGTGAATATGCAATGTAGTGTTAAAGCACTTTGAGTTATCAGAAGACTAGGAAAGTGCTACACAGGTGCAGTCCACTTTACATTGTCATGTTATAGCCTTAGTCTAGGCTATTTATCTTTTTAAAACAATTCAATAGTGTGCCATCAATGTCAATTTTTCCTGGTGATAACGAAAATGCTAATTAAAATTTGGCATTAAAGGTACTGTAATGTAGTGAGAAATCCCATTATAGTGACAACATTAAACTCTATTCCAAGTTTAATTCAACTCAAAGGCACAGTCTGATGGAGACATGATGAACAGTGTTTCAGTTTGGCCTGTTCTGGCTGATCTGAAGTGACCTGGTGTCTAATAAAAGCTGTCTGTACTAGTCCCAAATCCTGACTCAGCACAATGTGGGCAACCAGCATCTGTGTTCAGCCCAGGGCAGCGGGAGACGTGGCTTCATTCACCTCCAGAGGAAAAAGTTTCTGAGAGACCAGGAAGCAGCCTGACAAGTCTCGACTACCATGACAGGACACAACACAACCACACCCATCGTACTGAACCCAGAAGGCTGTTTAGTCTTTGTGAGCAGGCTGGAGGAGCAAAGTGCTGGTAGACATGACTGTGAGGTGACACTCAATCCTGGATGTCAGGGTGCAACTGGTGGAGTGAAGTAAAACTTATGCTTTCAGGCTGTTTCCATATGGGGACAAAGTTAGCTCGGTTATCCTAGCTTCTAGGTTAGTTAGCTTCAATCCAAGTAGGTCAGGCCACATTTAGAAAAGGACTATCAGCCCCACACATGGAGGATCACAAAGCACCGGTGAGGGCTTATTCTCCACAGCAACTCATTACAACACTGACACATGAGAGTGTGTGTGTGTGTGTGTGTGTGTGTGTGTGTGTGTGTGAGAGAGAGAGAGAGAGAGAGTGTTTTTCAGTCTGGTATCCAGAGAGAGGGGCTCTTACCTATAGACAGCCTCTGGGAACAGGTTTACACCTTATTAATGCTCATACAGACACACGGGGATTAGCGTTCAGTCCAGAGCTTCGGTAAAATGTGCTTCATTCAGCTCCGAATTGTGGAATAGTGCTGGCTGTGTGTCTGAGGCATTTCCTGTTCCAGTTCTCCCAGTTAGCTTAGCTGGCTAAAGCTAACATGCCTCTGGAATGATTCACTGAGTCAGCGCGAGCACCGCGAGGCTTTTTTTTTTCTCCATGTAACGTCAATTAAGTATTAAAATGTCTACAATTGATTACTCACCGTGTGCGACAAGGGAGCTCCGACCAGAGTCTAAAGTGGCTGTTAAAAATCCCCCTGTTGGATGTTGTCCGTTGATGGAGAAACAGATCTGGGATCTGATGTGCTGTCCGCGGCTCTTCCGGCTCTCCCAGTATCCCGTTCTCTGCCAGCACTGACGTCACAAATGGGCGGGGATACGAAATCTTGGTTATTTCCATAGACTGTATATAAATATAAATACAGTATACATAAATATATATACAGCCTATGGTCATTTCTGACGCTTGAAAATGGACATCTGTCAGAAAAACACTAATCTCTCATTTACACTTTTATACATGTTAATATATTAGTGTTTTATAAATGCACACATATTAATGTTTTGTTTTTTAAAAAAAAAAATTAACTTACATACTAGTTGGTACACTGCACTGTAGCATATGCATAGTTTTATAGGTTTTTTTACACACTTACACACTCAGCACATTATCCTTATTAAAATTTAGATTTTCACAGATTAGAGCTGATTGTATTTTACATTTAAGATTACACACTTACATACTGAGCATATTTAATTACATACTTTTTTACATATCTAAATATTTACATAATGTGCCAATTGTTTGCTCTTACTGTATTTCTATTTTCTGTTCTTATATATTTTTCATTCTTATTGGTGCTTATCGTTTATTCTACTTGCTATAATTCTCTATGCAGAGCTACTGTAACGAATCACAATTTCCCCTGTGCAATCAATAAAGTATCATAGAGGCTTTAGAGCCTCTATGATATTTCACATGAATTAAAGAATCTAAAGCCATATTATATACGTAGAGGAGTAAAGAGCAAAATGTTTCCCTCTGACTTGTAGTGGAATATAAGTAATAGACAGAAAATGGAAATACTAGAGTCAAGTGCAAGTACATAAAAAAGTGTACTTAAATACAGTACCTGAATAAATGTACGTCATTACTTTCAACCACTGCAACCAGCACATCCCCACAACCCTCAGAAAAGTCCGACCACAAACCAAAATACCTCTGAATTCACCATATCGGTTTTTGCTATTCAGGTTACTGTTTACTATAAAAGTGATTTTTCAGTGTGAAGGTGTTGGTTATTTTCGAGTATCTCTTTGGTTGGATTTGGAATGTCAGTGTCGATTTTAACCCAGTTATTGGTATGTGAAAACGCCAGGGACCCTGATGTGAATAGGCCTTTGGTGAATACAGGACTTATCACATCCTTACTGAAAAGTTAGATATTGTGTTGTTTGTTTTTGTAATATCAGTTTTGTTCTTTTGTTCATTGCTTACTGTATATATGTATAATGCCCTCAGCTGCAGTTATGAGTAGAGTGATGTTGTTAAAATGGAATTCATTACAAATTCATTTTTTAAAAATTCTGAACGAAAAAGAATATTTACATATCATATGCCAGACAGCAGTGAGTGCTTACTTACCTCTTGCATTTATTTTTTTAGATTTTTAAGTAATTTAGATCACTTTTATGAAATAGATTGCTTTTCATGTTGCCATAAAAAAGGGTCTTTTTCTCTTTATCAGTTTAAAAAAAAAACCAAATTAAATCCCCTTTAATACCTCCACACATAACAGCAAAGATTGAGTCATCAATGGCCTGGAAACATATGTTGTGGTCATGCAACAAACCGAAGGGATATAGGGATGAAATTTATATCACTCTTAACTCCATTTTACTAGTACCAGGGTTCCCACAAATTTTCATGGACAAAATTTCAGAGCTTTTCCATGACTTTTCAAGGTCAAATAATAAATTTCAATTTTTTAAACGTATGAACTTCACTGTGTTTGCAGCACTTGCCAGCCTGGGTTACAGTACTTTTCTACAAACACACCCAGGAGAGTCTAGTTTCCTGCAAAATGTTGCCACACTAGCCTACAACACACACACACATGTAACCTGTCTTAAAAAGGAAGGCTTGGCTGGTATAGTCAAAATACATTCCCCCATATGGTACATTAAGTGGAAGGTTATCATTGTAAGATTACTGTAACAATTAATTTTACTGCACACAACAAAATTCCACAACTTTTCCAAAACTTTTTAATTATATTTTTTTTTTACTAATTCAATGACTTTTCCATTCCTAGAAAATGAGATTGTGAAATTTAATGACATTTCCAGGTCTTTCATGACCGTGGGAACCCTGAAGTACAGTTTCTCTAAGAACTAACGGTTGCTGTAGTAAGAGTTATCCCCTGACTGAAGGAACTGAAAACAGAGCTGCATCTGAGCAACTGCAGCCATGAAATGAATCTCTGATCTTTCAGTCATGGGCACAGCGCTTGAGGTTACTCCATAATATGCAAAAAATAACAGAGAACATGAGGCTCCAGAGAAGAAATTCCTGACGAGGGGGTTGCCAGTCATACTGTGAGGTGCAAATTATCTCTGATTTGACAAACAATTAGTTTTAAAAAAATTCCCTGTGAAAGGGTTCTCTCCCCATACCCTTTCCTCCTGCCCTGATCCCCAATAGCAGCCACTGACTGCAGGCTTGATTAGGACATCTGTGTCCTGTTATCAGATTGAAGCTGTCAGTCAAGTGTTTTTCTGTACTGTACCCACTGAAATGACTCAAAAACTGGGTTTTTATAAACCAGGCCTTGTGTTCGTTTTTGTATTTTGGTTCTTCGACACCTGGTTTATATTTAATCAACATGTATTGCTCTTTGTTCAAAAGAATCACTGTAATTGCTGAAGCCTGGGCTGAGGAGGGCTGGGGGGCTCAGCAGCCTGAGTTCCTCTGGCTGTGGCTGTGATTAGGCCCTGGCGACAAATATAGAACTGAGGAGTGAAGATCATCCGAGGGCTATCAATGAAGTGATTCATGTATGGCTGTTTGAGTTTTGCCAGCTGATCATTGATGTTGATCTCTAGGATGAGTTTGGCTGTTGTTTCCCTCTCGTGGATTTCCCTGCCCCTCTGAAGTGGATGAGTCCAAATAGGGTGGGGCCAGGAGGGGTTATTAGGACACCTGGGCTTTTGACTGGGGTGGAGGATTTTTTGTTTGCAGCCTGCTGAGAGGCTGCTGTCTTTTTCCTTTCAGTTGATTTTGCTTAAATTGTTTTTTTCTGTTTTTCGGTTATTTCTGTTTCAGTTGCAAGTTTTGTTAAAAAATGCCTGTTTTTTTTGCACTGCCCTCTGCCTCATGAATTTCTTTAACTCAAGAGCCAGCCAGCCACACCAAAGACAGTCCCACATTTTGTAGAGGTGCTGTTAGCAACCTTACATCCCCTTTAAATTAGACAGGTGTCCAAACTTGTTTGAATGGGGGCAAGATAAGATGATGTGAAAACACCTGGTGGGCAGCTGCTTCCTGCATCACAGGGGTTGTAAAAAAAAAAATAAAAAAAAATACAATCACATACAAATGAGACAAAGACAGCTGATTCATTTTCAAGAAGAAAAAAAAGGTATTTGTAGTTCCTACTTGGTGCATGTCTACAAACTGTGACTGTTCTGCCATTGTGAGGTGAACAAAATAATGCAAGATGATTTTGCTTGATTAGCCAGTATTGTGTTCATTATATAGTACATTTTGACAGACATGCCAAAGGCTGTATAAAATCTGTCCGAGGGCCACAACTGGCCCCCAGGCCAGACTTTGGACACGACTGCCTATGATACAATGTTACATAAGAGTAAAACATGAAAGGGGAAGCTGAAATTTCCCAGGAAGTTCCTGTCAAGAACAATGGCAATTTAGTACCAAATACAGTAAAAACAATAATTTCCAAAATAGTACATCAGCATTCAATCCTTAACAATTTGTTGCTGAAAACTTTATTCTACAAAGATGTTGAGTTGTATTCTTGCCTGTAGACAAGTTTCACTTTTTTGCACATTCAGCCGACCTGCTGTGCACTGACTAAAAGACTCCCTGCTAAGACTAACTATAAGCAGCATTGTTTATTTGGAAGTGTACAGACTGAACAATGTCTCAATTGTTGCTATCATTAATACCAAATTACACAGTTTATACAGGAAACTTTTAGGAAATTGTTTGGAAAGTATAAAGACCTGTGAAAAAAGAGCAAAGCTGACATTTCCAACTAACTCTGTCCGCTTGTAATTGTAGTGCACTCTGAAAACAGTCAGGTGAGGTGAGTTTGCATCTGAATGTCATGACAAAAGGCTTTCAGTCACAATCAACAAGGAGCCTATTATAGAAAGTCTTACTTATGTTTACTAACTTATGTATTGAAGCATGGACACTTTTCTTGAATTATTCTGCCCGGTCCTCATGTGAGTGAGTAAGCAGGGGACCACACTGGGTGCAGGTGTGTATCTTACACATGCATTGAAGTCTGACGCAATACTACTACTGCTAAGTGCTGCTTGTTCCTGTCTGTCAGTGTGTTTTTAGTCTGGGTAGACTGTAAAACTGAACTGCCCTTCTGGGATAAATAAAGTTGTCTGAATCTGAAAGAGGGCTGTCGAGAAGCAGGACAGGAAAAAGAAAGAGATTCTCCAAAGACAAGCTTCAGTCTTTTTATCTGCAGTGGAAAATAAGTTTCAGTATTTTATTGAAAGTAAGCAATAAATAATATTGTGATAAAAATAGTTTATAAGTACTCAGACTGTACATCATTGTTACAAGATGAGAAGATTCAATGGGAAGAGCAGGAATAAAACAGCAACATGATTTGCATTGTGCATAAATGACTACATCACACAGAGAAAATAAGTTTTTCTACTTGAAGCTTGAGCTACACGTAGGGTAAAAGAAAACTCTTCGGTTCCTTCTCATTTGCTATAAAAACTCATGGTGGAACCTGTGTTGGGAGCGCAGACAGGACAGACATGGACATGAGGAGCTTTGCTACATTCACAGGAGCAAACTGGGGCCTCAGCTCTGAACTGACAAAACACAATGTGGCTGAGTAAGAATAAATAACAGCTGACAGAGAGGAGTTAAGAAACAATAAGGCTTGATATGAAATCTTCATACAAAGTGTTATTTAAAAAAAAAGATTTGTGGGTGGATCACACCGCCTTGAGGGTTATCTAGTCACAGCGGGGATCGACTGAGGCCTCAGTGAAGTTGGTCCATCGAAGGAGTTGCCACACGTTTGACTCATCCGTACATTTCAAGTTCTCCGGTACAAGCGAGTGTGTGTGTGTTCCTCCAGAGGTGAGGGAGGTTGGCTTTTGTTAAAGGGACGAGCTGGGTGTGGTAGGGTGGGGATACGTGGAGAAGTTTCCACATGCAAGGTCAACTGGAGAGCACCTCGAATTCTGTTTTCATTGCATCCGAAAAAAGCCCTCTTATTTTTCTTTTTCGCTACTGTTATATGGCTTTAATTCTTAAATTCAAGAGTTTCATTTTGGTTTTGCAGATATGTAAAATAAAGAATAGAAAAGGAAAATATTCGGTGTGTTTCACATGGTATCTGTTGTCACCATCGCCTGGCTTGCCAGCAGTTATTTGAACGGCGATGGTTGACTCACAGTGTAGAGCAGTTTGTGAAACAATTCCAGCAATTTGTCTGATATTCACACATCCATTGACCTAAGAGCTGTATTTACACAAAATCACAGGTGATAAGCTACAAAAATTACAACAGTTAAAAAGGGCAAAGGATATGAATTAAGTTATATCACATATCAAAGTCACTTAAGCAGAATTTCAATGATTAGAATTCAAATTCAAAGAGAGGAAAAAAAAACATACATCTGGTCAATAGAATCAGGATTATAAAAAGATTAGATAAAATGTCTGCTGGTAGAAATATACAAACTCCAGACCATTGAAACATTCAGTTACATACATCTGAGAGCTGAGCTTAATATGGGCACAGTGGAGAAATGTTTCTGTTTTTAGAAAGGGGGTTGATTAAGGGGAGAGAGGCAAAAGGGATTACATGGTAATTCTAAAATCAATTAAATGTCCCATTGGTTTACATAAATATAATAACAAATGTAGATAAATCTAAAAAGTTTCCACTAGGGATACTGAGATTGGTGAGTAAGGTCTTTCTCTGTGATGACAACAAAAACATCTTTTTAGTGTCCTTGCAAGTCATTTCAGTTCATCATCCTGGTCTTGAATGCAGGGAATTCCCCCTCATCCTCTGACCAGCGGTTACCTATAGAAATAATGAGGATAAACTGAGAAGAGGAAGAGAGAGATGGACGGACACGAGAGGAGAAGCAGGACAGAAGCCGTGGGTGGGTGGGGGGAGTGACGAAGGGAAACAGAGGAGAGGCGTACAACATGCGTTATTGAAGCTGAGTACAGAACAAGACAGCTGCTTTCTGCCTGGAAAAAAGAGAGAGGAGCACTTTTGCAGTGAGATAAGAGCCAAACTGTATGCCAGTGATACTCAACTTGCAGCCTGCAGACCAAATCTGGCCCCCAATGGGGTGACCCCCCCCCCCCACCCATCTTCCAATTCACAATAAAAAAATAAGCAACAAAGTAAAGCTTGTTTGCTTGTTTATCAAAAAAGTGCCAGTGGAGGATCCCCCGCATCCCCGCTAGAGGTCCTAGCTAAGCCCCTAATGTCCTAAAATCCTCAAGCTGTCTTAAAATCTTAGAAATATCCTAAAATCTAAGAAAAGTCTAATCCTAAATCAAATCCTAATCCAATTCCTATGTCCTGAAGTCCTAAAAATGTCCTAAAACAGGAGAAACATCCTAAAATCCTTTCAATGTCCTAAAATCCTAGAAATGTCCTAAAATATGAGAAACATCCTAAAATCCATGAAATGTCCTAAAAACCTAGAAACGTCCTAAAATGCCCCTGTCATTTTGCATAAGTGGAAGCAAAGCAAGCTGAGTATCCCTGCTAAATGCTTTGAGTGTACACTGGTTTCTATATTTCACAGTTGATGTGTGTTATCTTACCGTTGTATGTTAACAAGAGTAGGTCCTGACTGTGGCAGTGTCCAGCCTCTGTATAGACTGACTTCCTGTGTTTCCATGTTGGCAAAATAACATGCAGAGACATGCCGTTAGTCACAGCATGATAACAAACAGCACAGCAGAAAAGCCATTCAGGAAGAATCAAGAGTATATGAGGAATCTGGGCTGATTCAGGGCCCGTCACACAAGTTCTACTTGAGTTAAGTAGCTGCAGTGATGGAGCACATTACACACAAACACACACACATGCACACACGCTCACACTTCTGCTCACCGTCCATCGGGCTCCTCTTTGGCTGCGTGGAGGGAGATGCTGCGCTGCCACCAGTCACTCGGAAGTTGGCGGGCAGGGTGTCAGATGCACCCAAGGACATCCCCCTCATGTCTTTGGGCCGAAACTTCTTTCTCCATGAGGGAGCTCGGCGGAAGTTCTTATCGTCATCCTGGATGAAAGGTGATGAAGGAAGAGGAGGGTGGAGAGATCAAGAGAGGTGCGTCAAAGAGAGCTTGGTTTCAAACATAATACATCATTTCTCATTCAGTTTATGTTGTTGGCAAGTGTGTGGTGTGTCTTTGTTTGTCACCTCTTCCATTCTCCTGTCTGTGCCAATGGCAAGCAGACTGTTGTATTCACGCTCCAGAGTTGCTCTGGCCTAAAACAGGGAGACAAGAGAAGGAAAAACACAGACTGTTAATGAAACACTGGATACATGTACATGTCTTTATGTACATGGATATGAATGTCCTTACTTTGTTCTTGTTCCTCACACAATGCTATAAACTAGAAACACTGCCATGCATTTGTTTGCCTCCGTGCACTGGTCAAGTTGCACTTACAGATAACATCCATGTCTGTGAAAAAATGGATGCTTCACACACATCTTCCCCCCAGCATCACACAACATCTCTACAATCAGCACAGTTTCAAGGTGGAAACCCAAAATTAGTGTTACCAACACAGGATGTGACCAAATGTCTCCCCTGCTGTTCCTGAGGTATGATGCTGAGTAATGCCAGTGAAGTGTGTGAGTTGGCGACCAGCTGAGAGGCTGTGTGTACCTGTGTGTTCTGCGTGGGGATCTGCAGCAGCAGGGCCAGGGTGTTGTGATCGAAGGTTTCATCCAGGGCAAACAGCGCTCCATGGACTCCGCTCTCATAGAGGTTGCCACTGTACTCTTTGAGGCCGATGGACTGAACCCAGCTAATCACACGCTCATTACTCCACACCAGCACCTCTGAGGTGACACAGACACAAATTCAGCATGAGCATTATGAATTGATATTTACTAATGGATATATGCATATTTATAACATGTTAACATTTTAACATCTGGATTGATATCATTCTTCTTGTGCTGCTTTCAGACACCTTTCATAAGCATTTAAACCTCTGATATCTGACAAAATGGGTTTGTTACCTTTCAAAAACATAAAGGTAATTTACTTGTAATTTTTTTAATTTATTTTTTTTAATTTTCTTTCTAATTGTTGGTCCACTTCTTGTTACGTTGCCCCTCACCCTCTTCTCATAAATAAACAAACAAACACACACACATACACACACACACACACTCACACACACTCACACACACACACACACAAACACACGCACACACACACACTCACACTTGCTTTGACGATGGCGGTGCAAGCAGATGGAGTAGCAAGTAGCTCCTGAAATTCTTGCTACTTTTTCTATATTTTGCTATATTTTTTCAACTCCATGGCCCCTTCTGCTGAAGCATGACTTTCCTACGATATAGATGCACTCATCAACATCAGTAAAAGTTGTGTGGGGCTCGGACAGAGTGCAGCAGACTGCGAGAGGATCAGCACAAATAGCATATGCCGAGCTGCCAGTCAAAGCAGAGGGGAGAAACAAAATCGAAAGTGCCGGACAAAGCTTTGCAAAAGACACAGAACACCGTCTTAAAGTGCGATTTAAAGAGGTAAAGTGAAGTGTTTGCATGTATGACTTTATCTCTGGACTTCAGCTGAGCTCATGAATCAGCTGTCTGTTACCTTTCAGCTCCAGCTGAGACTCTTCCCTTCTCCTCTCCAGCTCCTTCCTGTCATAGTTGAGCCTCCTCAGAGACATCACTCCACACTGAAAGCTGTTCCTGTTGCACACATACAAAGACACTGTTGTTTATTTCAGGGTTTCAGGGTACATTAACAAATGAAATTCAAGGACTTTACAGTACTTTTCAAGCAATTCTTTTTTTTTTTCATTTTCAAGAACTCTACTAGAAGTATTGTATTAATTATCAAATATTTAAATTTTCAAATATACATTTTTTTTTTAAATTTAAACAAATTATGTGATGGACAACTCTCCTTCCAGTAAAGGGTTACTCATCATATTCCTTTTAGGCATAACTGTGATATCTTTTTATCAAAACAATCCAATACAAAGAAAGTTTTTATCTTATTCAAAGAAAGTTTCCAGCCAGAGCAAGTAACCCAAGAAACTCACGACAACTGTGACGGTGTCCTTCTGCCTGCCCCTCATCTACTTACCCTCTGCACTTTATGCCAATTGTTTTGAAAAATGTCAATGCGCAACGTTAGCTTGTGGAATCCTCCACCAGGTTCTTCCCTATGCTGCAATATGGCCTTGTTTATGGCTCAGAGGAATTAGCTACATCAAGCTGTGAATACACAGACATTTCTTGTTATCTTGGAGAAATTAATTCTTTATTCTGGTCTCTTCGGCACATCTATATTGCATTATATAGCATTGAATAATACAACGCCGGTGTTATCATTTAAAGCTGGGAGGCACAGTTTAGTTTTGGCGTCACTGGGAAAAAATCCCATAATAACCTTTGAGCATATTATGATTTAAGGGGTCTGAGAGAAAACGAGATTTCTGCTCCTCCTCTTGGCTCCTCCTGGCTATGTTTTGAGAAAATCTAGCTTGTAACAGGAGACTTCAGCTAATCACAGGTCACACAGAGAAGGTGTTCCCATCGGCTGTTCTACAAATGCAGATGCGCATATATGTCCTTTCAGTGAAAGCCTAATTCAGTCGTGGAGAATCCTACAGAAAATGTAATTTTTGCTTTTATAGGTCATATGATACTAAAGCTATGCGAGTCGTCCTCTAATCAGAAAGTCAGCGATCCGATTAACGGCTCCTCCAGGCAACATGTCAAAGTATCCTTGTGCAAGATACTGAATCCCAAATTGTTCCTTATGTGCTTGTGTTGTACGTCGCTTTGGATAAAAGCATCTGCTAAATGAAATTGTAGAATTGTAGAATGTGCTATTACATACTGAGTAGCAGGTGGCACCTTGTGCAGTAGCCTCGGCTACAAGTGTGTGAATGTGAGTGTGAATGGGTGGATGTGACATGTAGAGTGAAAGCACTTTGAGTTGTCAAAAGACTAGAAAAGCGCTATTAAAGTGCAGTCCATTTACCATTTGAAAGAACTGACTCCCTCATGATGCAGCAGGAGCTACAAGGTGTTACTGCATCGCATAACTCTTCAAAAGTTGAGCTTTTGAGAAGTTTTGAGTCCACAATTCCTCTGTGAAATCGTGGACTGTCACCTCCCAGAAATCCCTCGTAAGTGGCCGCTCCCATAAAAGGGGCTCGCCTTTCCATTATAGCTCGCGTAACACACCCACGTGGCCTTGGATTATAAATAATGACTGCCAGTGTAGTGGCTGCAATAGAAATAAAGCTGGTACTGTTTTGAACATCCATCACCATGCTTCCTGGAATGCTGTCGCTAGAGAAAAAACTGCATAACATCATTCAAAGGAAATGCAGTCATCTCACAATTGTGTTTCATCGACATCTAAAAAAAAAAATTCAGTTGCGTTATACTGCAAATCTGTAATGGAAACCTGCCTCATATCAGCGAAATGTTTCAGAAATAGAGAGAAAATGTTGCTCATAATTTCGCCTTGCTAACTGTAGCCGAATGCTCAGAGCTGTGGCTAATTTAGGTTCATGTTTATGTAGCTGTTGTTAGCGAGAGCCTGGAATCACAGTGTCATCTCAGAGGGCTTTACAGGCCCACAGGTTTGCAAAGGAAACAGGACAGTTCTCACAGAACGGTCGCTAAAAAACAGTATCAGGATCACAAGCACCATCAGGATGACTAAAATAAATGACTAGTACTTGTACAGGTTATTGTAGGAAGTATAAACATATGTCCTGCCTGCGTGGTGGGAGGGGCTTAGGATAGAGAGTGGTGAGCTGTAGGAGGGAGGTGTATTTTCAAATTCAAATTTATTTTCCAAAGAACTGCCTGACTCATCCTCAACTGTTGTGATTTACCTGTGGAAGCTATCCACCATTTTGAGCTGTCCCCTCAGGTCCTTCTTGGTGAGGTGGTCGAGCATGCGGGCGTCCACCAGGGACTCCATGAAGTAGGAGCGGTACTGTGGCAAACCCAAGCTGGGCAGCCACTCGTTACCAATCCACTCGTGGTTCATGTCTCCGTACGCCAACGTCTACGGTCAGAGAAGAGACGGATTAACAACAACCTGTGAGTGTGTTGAAAAGATTCAGATAAATCAAACTAATTAATACTCCTGGAGTCTGACAAATATTCAAACACGTTTTTCACATCTGTCATGTTTTCTCACTAATTTCTCTGTATGATCATACAGGGTTGTGCTTTCATGATAGTAAAATTGCGAGCTGACAGCCTTCAATGTGAACCCTAATGGGACTATTGATTAATGATTTTAAAAGGCTCACACATTATTCAACATTATTGAATGGTGTCTATATGAAGGCAGTTCTAACATCAACTGCTTATATACAATATAAATATTACAGTGCTCGTAAAGTATTCTGGGATAATCCATTTTTTTAATTAAATTATAGTTTGAAATTCATTTTTAAGTACATAAACATCCCACAAGTTTTTGAAATCTAATGGAATTAATAAAAATCTTTTTTCTTCATTAAGAATAATTGAGGGCAGAGTTGCAAAGATTAGCCAGTCAATCATCTGAAAATTAATTGGCAATAAAATCAAATGATATGATAATTAAATAATGATTTGAGTCATTTTTCATGCAAAACAGCCACACCTTTGCTAACTGCATGTTTCTTAAACGTGAGAATTTGATGCTTTTGGATTTGGGGTCTGTTAGCTGGATGAAACACACCCTTGGATGATGTCACCTCGAGGAATTACACAAGGCATGTTTTTCTATTTTCTGGCATTTTATTAACAAAACAATTATTTTATTAATTGAGAAAATGATGAGCAATATTATTTAACCCTAGGGGCCTGCTTTAATATGACACAAACTCATTGAGTTTATTTTTCAACCAACATCAGTCACAAAAAATGAATATTCTAAAAATAATACAATGGCGTAATATGGGGCAAACAGTCCCTAACATTTAACTTCATGTGTATTTAACATTAAAGAGTTCCACTGCATGCATCTTTTTCTGGAATCTGCATGGCTGTTGGTTTACGCTTGTAAAGCTTTGTCTTGCACAGGAAACCTGACTTCCTGCACAGAAACCACAGGTGACAAAAGGTTTCCTTCTGAGACTTCATCTCTTCACTTCAGGTGGACAGCCACTAGTGTTGTGGTTATGTATCTTTCACCCACAGCAGATGTGCTTTTATTTCACTTTTTCCTCTTTAACTGTTTTTATTGACATTTATAATTCCTGTCAGACATTTTTGCTTATTATTTGTTGTATGGACTTTTTCATCATATTGCATATACTTTATATAAATTCTAGCCCAATGAATATGAATTCGGGCCATTGCTGTAAAAGAGCTTAATACTTACTCAATTTTCCCTGAATAAACAATAGTCTGATGACGACCAGGAGAAGATTGCATCAATTCTTGAAAATCAGGAATTTGTGGATGTTGAGGAAAATTGATCTAATTATACAATTGGAGTTATGCCATAATGGAGAAACTTGAGTTGATTGTTTATGCAAATGGTGTATTCTTTGCATCATTAACCTTTCTTCCCTGTAAATCATCTTCACTCCAGCTCATACAGTTTTGTTTCCTTAAAGGCATAATACTTCATGTTCTGCAGTTGTTTCTGCAGTAGGTCCAAACTACGTTCTCACTATTATCAAACACCAACCCATTTCTATTTAGTGGATATCCAAGGTCAAATGTTTCTGCCGTGAACCAAACTTAAGGGCTGCAGAACTTGAATGGATGACTCCCCACATGCTTGTTGTGAACGCCCCCTCAGTGAGAAGTGAGGGATACAGAGGAAGAACTGTGACACTGACTCTGTAAGACACCGAAACTGAATGAACGCTGACTAAAAGAAAATGGAGCTCAGAAGGTGAGTAGAGGTGGATTTTTTGGGGGAATGTGTGCAAACCTGGGCCCAGCTACCCTCGTCATCCTCCTGGTGTTAGCATGGTTAGAGTGAGCATGGTGAGAAGAACAGAAAGGCAAGGGGTTAGTGAGGCAGCAGTGCTGGTTAGAACAGCTCAATGTGCAAAATATCATCCAAAGGAAAATAACAAGCCACACAAATTCATGGAAATAAAAGGGGAAACAAGCAATACATTGTAGGATTGGACGTCAAAGACAAAATAATTAACTATGATTATTATGTAATTTTCTCTCTTAATATCTCTATATTAAAAATGCACTACATGTTTGGGGACTCAATGAAGAAAGTATAGATAAAAAACAGAACGGCAAATCACACAAATTTCATGCATGACAAATCAGTTTTTTTTATCCGAATGATTTAAAAATTATATAAAAATCCAATATTGTAGGAAGACAGACATGCTAACTGATTTGCATCACTGCCTACAATGTTTTAATATAACGAGAGACATGAAAGCCAGAAGCAACCTCAGTAAACAGGAAGCTACAATTTCTAAAAGCAGACAAATCTACACTCTCACCATATATAACATCTGTGCTATCGCCTAACCCTACAGTGCACTATTTAAGGGCCAGCTGTATTTAGAAATGAACAGAAAATGAACATTAAGGGGCCATGAGAGGGAGCCCTTTATGCTCATTCTCTCTTGTTTTTTTACAGTTTTAGACCCCTTTTAGACCTCTTGTTTTGGCTGGCTCCACACCACACAATTCAACATAGAAACTGCAGACAACTCTGCAGCAACTGTTTTTCTACGCAACGATACAACACCAACACACACCAACTAATGATTAGTGATGGAAAAAGTATTTATGTCCTACTCAAATGAAAGTACCAACACTGCACCTGAAAATACTCCACTACAAGTTAAAGGCCTGAATTCACCTTACTAATATAAATACATGGATTATCAGCAAAATGTACTTTAAGTATCAAAAGTAAAAGTACTTATTCTGAATATTTTTGGATTAAAATGTCTGCTGCATTAATGTGTATGCCACATTTTCCTAGTGTAGATGTTTAAGGGGCTGCTTCAAGGCAACAGTTTTTGTATGAAACATTAAGCTTTCGTTGCGGTTTGGCTTTTTGTTTACATGACAATGGCGTTTTGGGGGGCCTGAAAACTTCTGAAATTGGGTTCCAGAGTGTAATTTTTTGAAAATGCCACACCTTCTGTCATCCTTTAAACTTGCAATATGTGGATCCTTTGAGAATGGTGTCGTCACGGCCGCACTTTGTGTATGCACATTACATTTCCGACAAACAGCCATGCACGAGTAGGATGACAACAATAACAACAATGACTGCTGAGCTGTTTGTGCTGCTGACTGGGGTTATTAGCGCCGTCAGTCCTCCTGCGTGCGATTCGCCATCGTCTTCTCGTTTGTTTATACTCACCACTCTGTAGAGGAACTCCCTTATGTGCAGGTGCATGGTGTTCTTGTATGGTGTGTCATTACAAAGTTACACCACCAGCTACTGACCTGGCATGCATACTACAGCATTTTCAGTTGTTTTTGTGGAATCAAGTTTACAGTAGCAGCGAGCCGGACACTCCACTGCTGAAACGCTTAAGGACACTCCTTTTGGGATATAGAGCCACGTGGAGGACAGAGCAAAGCAGCGTTGCAATATCATTTACAGGCTGCCCGTGGAATCAAGGCATAACTGATTAACAAATGGCCATATTTTTGGCGAAATGTTCCTTTAAGTACAGTACTTCAATAAATCTACTTTAGTTACACCACTGCTAATGTTAAAGTAGAAGAACACATGGAAGGGCTAAAGGAAGAGCCAAGAGGACTACTAATATCGACAAGGACAAAAGAAAACTTAAACTTAGCAGAAAGAATAAGACATTGTTTCAAGCTGCCTCATGAGACTACAACCAGACTAATAATGCACTGGTTTAAAAAAAAAAAAAAAAAAAAAAGTAAGTATCAATTATTGACACATGCATGCAAAGAGTAAGATCTGGCTGTCCTAAAGGCAACTTGGAACGAGACTCAATGATCACCACAGAAGCAAGAAGCCACCAGTATCCAGCCAATCAGAGTAGACTAACCGTGGGAGGCGTGGCTGCCAAACTTTCCATTTCTTCATGTGTGACCCAAACGTTTCCTGTGGTCTGATCATGTGACACCACCCAATCACAAGTGAGAGAAGTGTGTGGAGAGGGAAGAGTTACAAAGGACAGAGAAAGCAGGATGGAGAGAAGATCAAGAAAAGTTTGATCATTTATTGTTAACATTGTTAGCAAAGAGATTTAGTGGGATCCCATCATTAGTGCATGTTAAGTATATAAGTAGTTCAAATACAATGCAATCAAAGTGGCATGCTCCCACAGAGGATAAGAATGTGTTGACAGAGAGCTAGCAAGAGTTTGGGCAAAGCCACTGTCCTGTACAGTACTCACTAACCCAACAGAGCACAGACAGAAATACACAGAGAGGAGTACCGTTCTGGAGGTGGGCGGGGCAGAGGGGCTGGTGAGAGACATGATTTCCTGGATGGCCAGACGAAGTTTCAGACGATGTAATGGGTTACTGATCCCAATCTCCCTTTGGATCTCTGTGTCTGATAGTGCTGACATAATGGCTCCACTCTTCACGTTGGCACGGCAGGCAGCCACATACCACGCTGGCATGCCCACCCACAGCTGGCCAAGTGGGGCAGAGGAGAGACAGAAGCGTCGGTTAAAGTGGAAATAGACAGGTTTTATGCTTTTAACTCATCATTGTAAGGTAAATGTTGATTACACAATGTAAAGGATACACAAAATTATGTCACCATTGGCATTTAGATTGGTTCCCTGTAACTCTCGCTTCTATTTACATCCTCTTTTTTGCTGAAACTTTTAATGCTAGTCTGGGTCTGGCCCCAAGTTACATAACAGAAATGTTGACTCCTTATGAGCTAGTACACAGCCACAGACTCAGGTGGGGTCTCTGGCTGTTCCAAAGTCGAGGCTTAAAACTAGAGATGGCTGTGCCTTTGCCATCAGGACCCCTCGACTTTGGAACGACCTGCCTGAGAAGATAAGACTCACAGAATCAGTGACTTCTTTTAAACCACTTCATAAAAGCCATTTTTACAGAATTGCTTTCATGCAATGTTGTCTATTTTAATTAATCTATTTTAGTTTGTATTTTAATTTATTCTTTTATTCTGTCTCAAACATTTTTCATTCTGTTATTTCTACTATTATTTCTGTGTTTACTGCTAATATTCCATGGCTTGTGTTTACTCTTATAGGTATGGGTTGTTGTTATTATTTTTGTTTCGTAATTGTTTCTCTCTTGTTAAATTCTAATTTTTTCTGGGCTTAGTTCAGCATTATCGTCTGACTCTTATAGTTATGCTGCCTCTGCAAAAAACCTTTCTTGCTTTTGCCTTTGCCTTGTTTGTCAAGAAAGCAAAATGCAAACTCTGTTTTTAAAGCCGTTACATAAAAAGTTATATATTATTATTATTAAAGAAATGTGTCACCTGTTGCGCAAATCAGTTGCTATCCTCCGTTAACAAAGAGTATCTATTAGGGGTATAACTATACACATATTTGTACTGAACCGTTGGGTATATGGCTTTTGGTTCAGTATGCTTTATAAACCAAACCAAAACTGTCCTTTTGCATTTGGAAAATACAGCATAAACCGTGTTTAAAGGATACAGCGTAGAAGTTACAGTCTCAAGGACAACTGTTCAAACTAGACTAAATATTGGTGTGGCTTTCCAATGCTGGAGACAGCTCTTGGAGAGAAAAAACATGCACAATGTTTCCTTCAGACTGGTCAGTAACATCTAACATTGACTATTTACCAAAACATATCTTTAGCGTAACTAATGACAACACCAACTGGAGGCTTACAGTTCGTGATTAACTTTTCAAATGGTGTGATGGGACTGTTTTCTTGTTACTGTGGCGTTGCTAAAACTGAGCTAAGTAAGCTATAAAGTAAACTACACACTAAAGGTCACACGTGAAGGTCATCAGACAGCAGCCTGATTTTGACTGGCTGTATTCTGGCTCTGCTGTCAGTTATGAGCTGCCTTTATTTATGACCGGTGACTGTAAATTTTGGTTGTATGGACACAGCAGCAGACTGAATGATATAATATCAACCAGTTCACCTTATTGTAACCGCTGGGCATTACTGTTACGAGATGAGGCAAGATTAAAAGTCTGGAAACTTTGTCCTTATGAGGACATTACACGTTTTGTTTTACCCGTCTATCATTACACTCTCAGACAGTGTCATTGCTGCAGTTAGTTAATCATGAAATTGTTGCTTCAGGTATCAACAAGGAACAGCTGCAGCTCCTAAAACCATGAAGGGAGGAGCAGGGCCTGCAGAGTAACAGTGATAACAAGCCCCCCCCAGAGGAGATCAATCACTGCACACTACAGTACCTGACATCTTTGACCATCATCACGACACATTTTATCTATATCAAGATAATACTCGTATGTTGCACATCTCATGATGCATAAACTGTACAGCTTTGTAATTCCACGACACCTGTATTGTACATACTTGCAATATTATTTTCTATAGTAGTTTTCTATACATTTTTTAAAATTTATTTTGTACACTGCTGCTGTATTAAGCCTTCACTTGCACCATGCACTATGCACCAAACTAAAAAAAGAAGTTTCAACAGCATTTGTGTTTATATCATGTTTCCTTGTAATAAATGAAAAAAACATGAAAGACTTTTTGTGTTGATAATAACTGAAACGAAACATTCCAAACTGCTGGAATTCCAGAGGAATTTTAGTTGTGACATTGAGAATGGGTGGAATACTGCCCCCCATTTAGTTGGACTGGGTGGCTGGAAATTACAAATAGCTCCTTTAACATAATATTCTTAGTGCCACTGCACTCAACAAGGTAGCCTGAGGGCAGCACACACAATGCTGTCTGCCCTTTCCACCCCCAAACCAAAACACTCTGCTCCTGTGAGACACACAGGAGGGCAGCTAGGCTAAGCTAGCTCATTGTAATATGGTTACTATCCCTTTAAAACCTGAGCACATTGGTTTGATTTCTTTCAAAAACATGGAGAGAAGACAACAAGTAACTTAAAAAGAAATGGCCCAAAATTGAGCAAGAAATTAGTAAAAAGTTACAAATAAACTATTTTTAAGTAAAAAAACAAAAACAAAGCCCCTTATATGTGGGAGCGGCCACATATGAGTGATTTCTGGGAGGTGATAGTCCCCAATTTCACAGAGGAATTGCGGATTCAAAACTTCTGGATGATCCGCTCAACTTTTGAAGAGTTATGTGATGCAGTAACAGCTCTTGTAGCTCCTGCTGCATCATGAGGGAGCCAGTTCCTACTGACAAGCACACAGCCATAGCATCATATGACCTTGAAAAGCCAAAGAAGTGTTTCCATTGCAGTTTTGCAAAACATGGCTTCTTCAAAATGAAATACCACCTCATGCAAGCATAAATACTTTTTTGCGATTTTTGACATGTTTTCATGTATTTTATATTTGCAATTTCAATTTGCGCAGTTTTAGGGTTAAAGTAACATGTCTATCCTTCTGATAGACATGTTACTGGTTTCAATGGTTTCCAGATGAATTGTGTGTGTCGTACCTCCAGCCAAACCACAACGGTAGGTCCATCCCACTGGGCGAAAGGAAGGCCCTGCCTGCGAGCCTCCTCCAATAATTCATGCCTGAGACACAAAATAGATATTAAAGCCAACATGCAGAAAGACTTCACTCGCCCCAAAGCCTGCACGCACGCACGCACGCACGCACGCACGCACACACACACACACAAATCCATAGAGTCCATCTTAACTCCCAATATGCATTTGACCAAATTCACCTTTGAAAGAACTGAGCACACAAACCCAGAGGCATCAACCAACATGCATACTCAAAACAGAGAGCAGGAGTTCGAGAGAAAACAAAGATGAAACCCAGGAAGATTCAAAGAGACATACTCATCTGGAAAACCTTGGACAGAACAAAACACTGTTTGTCAAAGCCATGACTTTCAAGATTTAACCAGATGGGTTATTTGTTAGGCCTCTGAGGAGTGACTGAGGGTCACAGTCAGAGCTTAAGGACTGAGGAACTTTCTGAGTCACAAAGGTTTTCTCCCAGAACCAGTGCTTTGACAGTCCACTTAGAAAATGACTTAGTATGGATGCATTCCTCTACTACTGTAGGGGACATAACATGCTTAGAGGGGGGTTTTTAGGGCAGGAAAAATTTTGCAATGACTTTCTAAATTTTGTACATCCACTCATGCACATTCTCAGTCTGTAATGCCATTTAGCAGAGAGTTCACTGAAAGTTTACTCAGTACTCGGGCTTGGCAACAAGTCTTAGCTGCTGTTTACAATGAGGAAAACAGTTTTACACGACCACTAGATGGGGCTGTGTGCCACATGTCCCTAATAAAATACTAGCCCATCCTCTGTTTGGCTGATCTGCCCTTTTAACAAGATTAACAGATATGTTCGAAAGTGTGCTCTTAATTAAAAAACTAACATCCCTACCCCTTTAAAACCTGAACAATTTGGCTTGATTTATTTCAAAAGCATGAAAAGAAGGCAATGGGCAACTTAAGAAGAAATTATGCAAAAAAAGAGACAAAATTAGTTTGAAATAAAGTAAAAGATTAAGTAAAAAAAGAGAAAATAACCTGAAAATTAACAAACAAAAATAAGTTTTAACAAAAGTTTTAAAAAGGCCAAGGAAATTACCTAATAATTGGCAAAAAGGCCAAGGTAATGATCTTAAAAAGTGCTTGAGAGAACATCATTTTACATACATAGGTATTATAATTATATAATAATATATAATTAAGTTAAATTAAGTTAAATGGGAATTCTCACGTAGAAATTAAAAGAAAACACATTTCAAAATCTACTAATTTCTTGCAATTTGTTGGACATTTCTTACCAAGTTGCCAACTTTCTTCCCATGTTTTTGAAAGATCAAACAATTTTGTTCAGTGTTCAAAGGTTTAAATACTTGTGAAAGGAGTCAGAACCAAGCACAAGATAACTGATGTCAATCTATGTTTCAAAGTGTTAAAATCTGAGGGTATTCACAGCAACACAAAGACTGCACGACATGATGTATGATGAGGTTTTTTTGTTTTATCTTCCCTGTAGGTGTAGTGCATTACTTCATGCTCCAGTAGGAAAATTGCGAGAGGAAAATGTGTCACTCACTAAAGACCAGCACACACACATTCCTGTTAGTTAAGCTCCTGTGAGGAAAGCAGGGCAAAGAGCAGCACGGAAAAACCATCAGACATTTGGAGGGACAGTTGTTTGGGGTCCTCAGAGTTATTGGTGAGGCCAACGTGACGCAGAGAGTGGACAGAAGATAAGGCAAGGCAATAGCAATATGAACCCACTTACCCTGTCTTTGGACTACACATGGAATGAGAAGGGGATGATAAAAAAAGAAGAGGGAGGATGACAAAACAATTAAGAGAAAGAATGAACTGATTTAAGAGTGACATGAAGCAAAACAATATTATGGTGTTTGCAATATATCTGCACAAAACTAAAAAAGGGGGTAAAAACATAAAATAATTGTGGGAGACAACTGTAATGGAAATGAGTGGGTGGGGAATGGGAGGAAGATGAGCTGATAGGAGTGAGCGTGAGCCAGGTGGCAGTGAGGATGCATGTGAGCCAGACCTGGACTGCAGCAGGAGCACCAAGCCCACAACAACACTTATGGACATTATGAACGCTCAACGCCAGCACAGACTTCTTGTATAGCCGGGTGCTCAATCAGCATCTTAAGCTTTTTTTTTCTCAGTCTATATAAATCATGGAGACAGCAGAAGGTGGGGGGACACTTCCAGGAAGACACTCACTTCTTCTGCAGCTTCCTGTTCTTCTCTGCAGGGCCTCCCAGGGTCCCCATTCCTAAGCCATCCTTAGGAGAGCTCTCTGCCTCAGGAGTACCAGCTGGAGACGGAAACACACACCTTGTTCAAAGATCTGACAGGGCCGGGAACACTGCAATACTGGTAGCATTACATTTACATAAACATGAGCTGGAAGTGGAACAAAACCCCTGTGCCTCGAGCCTGACCTTGACTGGATGATTCTTTGCCAGGAATGCTGGGTCGGCCCTTCTCTTTCTTCCCAAAGAGCCGTCCAATGGAAGACTTGATGCTCTTCTTCTTGGCTGCTTTGTTGAGGGAGTCCTGGCTGCTGTTGCTGCTGCTGGGGTTACTGCCCTGGCCGTCCTGCAGGCCAGCCAGACTATGGAAGCAAAAGGTAAGCGGTTAGATGGAGGGAGAATTTAGCAACAAATGGTGGACAGCAAGACAGACTCAGGTGCTTTCACACCTACCCTACTTGGTTCAGTTCAACTGAACTCAGGTTTTTTTGCCTGGTTAGTATGCTTCATTTGGGCTGGTGTGAAAGTCAATCAAACCCTGGTGCAGACCAAACAACTGGAAGGAGACCGCCTGAAAAGGTGGGTCTCTGCCTGCTTCTAAATGGACTCTGTTGCAGTTTGTTTGTGGTGTGAAAAAAATAAACCAACCACAGGATTTCTTGAAAGAACACATGATTCTAGCAGGATTTCAGCAGCTAAACCAATAATAAATTCATGTGCTGAGCGCTGCCAATACTGGCACTTGCATCATGTGCTGAGCGTAATGCTGCAGTGCAGGAGGCGGCACAACAACTTAATATTTATGTTCTTATTTTTATTTAACATTTATCTAACCAGAAAAACCTCTTGAGATTAAATCTCCCTTTCAAGAGCCTTTATATAACTTCTGTTCCTGCCAAGACTGGCAGGAACAGAAGTTAGACAGACATAGGAAAAATACAAAAATAGAAAAATAAAATATTCACTTCCAAAACAATATAAACACAAAAGAACCCAAGACTCAACAAGGAAGGACTAAATAGTGTGTTAATATATGCTATAAATAAACTATATAAACAAGACAATTGAAAGATCAGCTAAGACCTGTCAGTCTGTAGAGAGTCATGTTTACTCCTTGAAAAAAGTCTGTGTGAACACTAACCAAACCAGAACTCAAATGAAACAATGTATTGTTTTTCCCGGTTCCGGACCAAATTATTCCAACTTCAGGTGTACAAGCAACCTAAGAGTTAAAAAAAAATGCACAGTTTCTTCAGCTGACAGGCTTCGGTCTTACCCTCGGATGTCTCTGATGTCCTCGTGGCTGGCAGCATGCCCTGCTTCTCTGTTCAGGCGCATGGAGCGTGGAGTGGTGGGGGGTGACGTCTCACATCGGATAGTGGCCTTGTCATCCTGAGCAGACTGCAGAACAGCAGGAGGGACAAGTTAATGAGGGAGAACTTTCTGATTTCACTCTGAACAGACATGGTGCAAAGAATTACCAGCATCCTTTATGACACACAAAGCACGTAGTAAGAAATCTGCTTCGTTAAAGTTATATTTCACATTTTTAGGCATCAAGCTGCTACACTCCAAGTGGTCTGTGACCAGTCCATGAATACCATTAGGAAACAGTTTATTGTAAATATTATAAGTATTAGATAAGCTTTACTTATCTATAAAGTATAAAGATAAGCTTTACTACTGCTTTTACAATTGCAAAAAAGACCCTAAAATTAGAGGAATTGACTGACAACCTTACTGTGGAAGCAAAGACAAAGAATGGAATCAGGGTGACCAGGGAAAGACATCTGAACACAACAGTTAACATGAAAGCTTATAAACATCAAAATTGGTAGTATTTATTGTCATATTAAACTTATAAAAATGTAGCACTGGAAAACTGCCAGTGTGACACAGTTTTAACAGATTAATATATCAATTGTTTTCTCAATCAATTGGAATAATGTTTGGTTTGACATGTCAGTTTATACATTAAGATCACAATTTTAACAACCCAGTGTGATATATTAAAATAACTTGTTTTGTCAGAATCAGTCAAGACCAGAAGTCATGTTTACCAGTCCCTCCAGAATTTCGCGAGCTGTTTTTTAAAATGAGATTGAGATTTCATGGAAGCTTTTCTATAAATTGCATAGCTAAGTGAAAATAAATAAGGTTATCCTGCTGTCACAGATTTGGTGCTTCTAATTGTGAGCATTCAGAACTTCCTGCAGAATAAGAATCTATTTGTGATGGTGGGGGTGAAGGTCACTGCCAGCTGATCACTGGCAAGAGTTGCTTTACTCAAAGTTGTTAAGACACCTGCATCAAATGGCTAAAGCTAATCAATACAGCTATACAATGAAATGTGATTGCAAATAGTCAAATTTTAGGTAAAGTTGTCGTGATTGGTAAAAAGTGCAAGGTTGTGCAGAGATCCAAAGGGATTGGCTGATTTTGTGTTAATTGTTGCAACCCTAATGTACAAAAATATGATTTACTAATATGTAAGCACATGGAAAGCAAATTTCACATTTGAGATGCTGGAATTAGTAGCACTTTAGCTCATCAAACTTGTTCCACATTAATTTGAATCAACTAATCGTTTCAATTCTAGAATCAAAAAAGAAAACTTGCCACATATTGTATCACAAGAGTCTCTAACGATTTGATGGCAACACTTGCATAGGGCCAAGGATGGGATTTTTTAGAGTGTGCAGGAGCTTCAGTTTACAGTAGATGGTACATTGTAGGATGGGATGAAGACACCACAGATGAACACTGTGGATTAGGCTTTGGTTGGGAGATGAGGGAGAGTTAGGGAAATAGACAAGTAGCTGACAGAGCCCAGTAAAGCAGATCTCTAGTTTACCTTCCTGCGGTGCTTTCGCAAGTCACTAGGCTGAAGCATGGCAAAAAAGGAGAGAGGAGAAAAGCAGTTAGTGAGATGCACAACAGACCAGCGGTGGGACCTTGTCATGCACAAACACACAAGAGCAGGAAACCAGAACAAGATATAAAGTTACCCATGTACACTCTCTCTCTCACTCACTCTCTCTCACACACACACACACACACACACACACACACACACACACACACACACACACACACACACAACAGTGGAGACTCAGAAAAACAGTCAGTTTAGTTGTGCAGTAAAGACATGTAGTTCTGTAGCAGGAGCAGCACCACACTTGAGCAGGAGACACTACAATTCAACCACGCTGAAGGTTTGGGTCAGGATGGGTGCAGCCTCGTGCCGGGAGATCAGAGGGACAAGAGGAATCAAAGCCTTGACAAACAATGTGAATAACTGACCAAGGGCAGGTGTCATACACATTTAACCAATACATTTCCTAACTTTTCCATGATTTTCCAGCAAATTTTGAAAGACCACACATTCTTTGAAACAGCAATCGATACTCATTATCTGTTCCTTTTCATTACTATGTAAGTAATATTATTTTAAAAAATAATAAATTAAGAACAGGATTAAAACTGAATATTTAAAAACAATGAATAAGTTGGTTTTATGTATTGGGGGGGGCGGCAAATTATTTTTTACGCACCGGGGAGCGACCTAGTTTTTTTTATTTTGGCTTTGGGGGAGGGGCACACAAATCACCAAAAATTACACTATTTATCACAGCCAGAAACTGTAAAAACAGAAATTATCATTGGGTTTTCAAATCTATGATGGTCCTTGAGAACATCATGTGTTATAAACAGGTCTGTGGAACAGATTCCACAACTTTCCCAAAACTTTCAGCGTATGTTTAGTTTGCAAAGGCTTGGAAATTGCTATTTGCAAATTTAATGATTTTTCCAGGTTTTTTATAACTGTACAAACCCTGCAAGTAGGTGGCCAAGCAGCTGGCATGTTACTGCTGTTGTTAGATGGGTTTTGCTTTATGTGTTATTACATACAGTTAGCCAAGGCCAGTGTGACACCTGAATTTATGAACCAGAGCTGTCATATTTTCCACTGTGCACCTAAAAAGAGGGAGGGTTTCTTTCTGTGCTGCATTCCTCACAAGCCTGGCATTAGCAGAGCAAATAAACCATCAACGTGCCACATTTCTATGGGAGTTTCTCTTGCCCCCCAGAGGAAAAATCCCTAATCACTCATTTCCTTTCCTCAACTGACACACTGAGACCAGGGCAAGGAAGAGATTAGTGAGCTGTAAAGGAGAGACAGGAAGGGGAAATTTGTATAATCACCCAAAATGTTCCTATCCTTTCCTAGTGTCCTCATATGTAGGAATAAAAACATTTTGACAAGTTTCACTGATCTTGTAAGACAGATGTGATCTTTAACCAAGGACGATGTTCAGGCTGACAATCATGCCTAAGACACGATCTGACAAAATAAAAGCAGCACACCTTTCTGTTTGTAATGTTTTACGTTCTTGTTTGATACACTAGTTGAGCTGTTGTCTTCTCTCTCAGCAGACAACGTTCCAGCTTTTCACTACAACAGTTCTGCAACACTTGAATTAGACAGTAACTGCTCTGCAATGAAGCAAGGCACGATGACCTCATTTTCTATCCATAACGTTCATCAAATATGTCACATTGATGGAAAATGGCGTTGGTTGGTGATTTTTTTTTCCTCTAAATGTCTTGCATGGACTGAACAAATGTGGTACTGCTCGAACTTGAGTTCATTCTTGCAACACAAGTTCACAAATTCTTGAAAGGACTGACTGATGAGTAATACCAGCTCCAGTGTTAACAGGAAACCAATGGTGCTATACTGCAGTGTACTAACCTCCACCCCAGTGCACTGTTTTGTTCTTGCCAACAAATGGGTTTAAAAATCTGGATACAGGTCTGGGGCTAAATGCAAGACTAGAAGCTGGACCTAACGGAATATTCCAAAAGTCAAAAGGGCTCAGTTATCTCTGTTCCTTATATAACAAGGCAGTACAAACTGGGCTAAATGTTGTCAATTTGTTCGTCTTAATTGTTCATGCTGTGAGGTGTACAGCAGAAGCAGCTCACGTGCAGAACAGGTTTAAGTTCTCCAGTTTCTAAACCAAAACAACTGTGTTTTTGTCCTGCTGGTATTTGCCATAAAAGGAAATCCTGTTCACCAGTTGAGAGATGTGTCCCAGTTTAGACCACAGATCAACTAAGACACAAACCTGTTTTAGAAGGTTGCAGAGAAAAGTTGCAGTGGTGTGTGCTGGTCCATCTCAGCTCAACTAAGGCTGGAAACCAAGCTTGTCAAATCCTCAGGGTGCTGCTTTTAGAATGTAAGGCGCGTCACCTATTTCAACAGCAGCAAAGTCAGCTTACCAAGTCAAAAGGACCGCAGACGGTTAATAGTGAATGGAACTGCACTTGTGTAGTGCCTTTCTGGTCATTTTGGCCACTCAAAAAGCTTTCATACTACAAGTTACATTCACACACATTCACGCACTGGTGGCTGAGGCTACCGTACAAGCTGCCACCTGCTACTCAGTTTTGATACATTCACACAAACTCAAACATTGTTGATCAATGAACACTGATCAGGGGTTCAGTATGTTGGGTATTCTGGTGTTGATTTTCATGCTTATATTTTATATTGTTCTCCTATTTTATTTGGCATGAATGAAATAAAGTTCTAACTAACTAACTAACTAACTAACTAAACTAATAACCTTCTGATTAGAGGACGACCCACCTCTGAGACTCAGCCACCCGACGCCAAACAATGTGTTGGTTTACTCCCTGAATACAGCCCTCCATCTCTGCCGAGCCCTCTGACGGTCAATGGTAAATGGACTGTACTTGTATAGCATTTTTCTAGTCTTACTGACCACTCAAAGCACTTTCACACTACATTATTACATTCACCCAATCACACACTGGTGTCTACCGTACAAGGTGCCACCTGCTACTCAGTAGTCATTCACACACACTCACACACCATGTGTCGGTGTAGGACTGTGGGTCGCTGCTGCTGCTTGCTGTATGTTGCCATGACACACAAACACAAAGACTACTCATTGACTGATTAATTGGTGCTGGTTATCAAATCCCTGGGGTGTATTTGCTATGACAACAGTCTATCTGAAGCTCTGGCCGTTATGTTTTTGTTTTCTCCATTTCACCACCCTACCAGAGATGCAGCTGTATCAAGTCTCACTATTTCTTTCCTCAGCCTTTATTTTAAAAGGCTACATATTGTATTCAGCGACAAAATAAACCTGAAAAGCTGGAAATTAGACCGGAACTAGAGGGAGTTGTTGCTATGGAGACCATATACTGTCTGGTCTAGTTGCATTGGTGTAAACTGGCAGGTTTAAAAAAAGTTGCAGACTGGTGCGTTAGGGGACGAGTTTTAACTCGTCGTCGCAAATCTTTTGTCTGAGCCGTAGACTGTATATATAGATGGACATCATGACAGTTCCCCTAAAAGTGAGGCTTTTCAATCTGGTGTCTGGTGTCTGGTGACCCCCTGGTGTCTGTCTGCAGTATAGGTTATAAAGCCTACCCCTCAATGTTAGTGAATGGATATAGGCTTAACTAAAATCTCGGAGAACACACCAAATATTCCCAAAGATGGTTTCTGTCACTGAAGGTCATTCTTATCACCCTGATGTTTGTTCAAGTGTTTGTTCTTATGATAAGTTTGGTTTTATTGAGTTATTAAATCATACAAAAGGTTTTTTTTGCCACGATTGACAGCTGTGACAGCCAATCTGTGTGCTCGCATTCAACGAAACTGCTCACGGTTGGTCGGACAGGTGTTTTGGTGGGAACTCCCCCACTGCTGATGTCGCTACTGCACAGATGCTGGGCTCCCAATGACATCACCCTCGCACCATAGCATGCCCATATCTGGGATATTATAACCTCACTTTAGCATAGCGGGGGCATGTCGTCCATCTTTATACACAGACTTTGGTCTGAATCTGGCTTAAAATGAGTTGTTCAAATACGCCCATACCAGTATCGATAAGACCACTGGGTGTGACAGTCTTTGTTTTTTGGCTAAAAACTCAAATCCCAAATGAAAGATGATGCTTTTTTTAACAGTAATAAAGTAATAAACAGTAACAGTGATAAAGTGCCTCACAGGACACAAAAGTGTCCTGTGAGGCACTTTACTATTTCCAGTACATGGTCTATCCCAGATGAATGTGCATCTCGTTTAAACACCTTGTAGCCAGGTGCCATATGACTGACTGAAGAACTGACCCCCACTTCTCAATCATAGTCAGGGAAATTTTAAATAGCTACTCTTTAACAAATTACATAAAATATTGTCAATTTTTTCTTATTCATACAAGAATGTGACCTTACCCAATTCCATTTTGGTTACTAGCTTGATAGAAAAAGGCACTTCTGCATGACAGATGTGTAATCACAATTATTCTCACAGTAAAGTGATGCGTTTCGCACACAGTGGGGGGAAAAAGTGTCCTGTGTGTATTTGGAAATGTCAAAAGGAACAGAGCGGACAAGAAGAGGCAGACTGCACCCACCGCGGGAGGAGGGAAGGAAGAGACCCATAGCAAGATCTGCAGGTACCTGACAGTATGGTGCATAGCTACAGGCCTGAGGGTGGGGACTGAAGCCCGTTGGACCATAGGGCAGGTACGTTACTGTCTGCTGGGAAAGGGAGCTCTGGATGATGCAGGGGTCAAAGCAATATTGCTACAAGCAAGGGGCAGTTACATATACACATGGTTACATACTATCATACATATACACAAAGTATTAATACACTAAGCACACTGATGACAGGAGACAGAATAAATACATAAAATCAACATGGAAAGGCAAACTAAGGAAAAGCATATGGAAGAACATTAAAATTCTACTACAACCTTAAACACCAACATAAAAAGAAATACACAGGAAACCTAAATTGTGACTTATTACACTAATGCAATGAAAAAAAGAGAAGTGATTCCTGAGGAATAATTGAATAATATCTCAAAATTGGAGGACCAGTGTGTAGAATTTAGGGCGACATATTAGCAGAGATGGAATATAATATAATAGGTACATTTTTTTAATGTACCGGGAAAAAAAGAGTTATTTTGTTCTTCATACCTTGGAATGAGATTTTTATATCAACATAGGGCGTGGGTCCTAGGTTATGGAGATCAACATGTTGCATCGCCATGTTTCTACAGTAGCCCAGACTGGACAAACCAAACACTGGCTCCAGATACGGCCATGCGTGTTTTTTCAATGAAAAGCCAAACTGCAATGAGCAGCGCTGCAGTTACACTGTTTGTGACGTGAAACTGCTTTACTCAGTGTCTCTAGCGGATTAAATCAGCAAGTCTGTTAGTATTGGAGAGGAGGCCACCTCTGTGGATAATTTGGCCACTGGTGAAAACCTCCTAAATGTCTGAATGTTAAGTTATCAGAGAAATAAGGCGACTTCACATTAGACAAGTTGGACAAGTCGCCTGCAGCAACATGCCAAAGTGCGTCCGAAACACAGGGATTTTTAAGCTGACACTGCTTTATTCAGTTTTCGATCAGTTCAAATCCTCTGGTCTGTTTGTTTGGGAGAGGAAGAGACCTCTATTAATAATTAGGCTCCCGGTAACAAACCTCCTGAACGTCTGGATCAGAAAAAGGTAAACACACATTAACTCATGTGGGAAACGGGTGAGCATGTTGAGGGCGAGCAGCCCGTCCCTGAGATGTCAGAATGTGTCAGAGATTACTGAACTGTAATGTGAAACAGCTTTATTCGTTGTTTTTAGCCGTTTAATCACCTGAATTGTCTGTTCTGGAGAGGAAGAGACCTTTGTGGATAATTCTGCTCCTGATAAAAACCTCCTGAATAATGAACACTGAGGAATTCTCACTGGGAAGTTTTAGATTTAAGCTATTAAGTGGCGTTGTATGGTCCTGGTTGGGAAATGTGAAAGTAAAAGAAGTTTTACCAGGGTCATGACACCCATGCGGTCCAGTTCTCTGTTGGGGCTGCGGGGAATGCGTCTGGGGGTGGAGTGGCCAGAGCCTGGCGGAGAGCCGCCCAATGAGGAGCCCGCACACAGTGATGGGGGGATGGAGCTCATGGAGCGGAAACGTCCTCCCAAGCTATCGCCGCTGCCCACCCTGCACTCAATCTCCTCTGCGCGGATGGCTGTGCTCTCTTTCTCCTCCTGGATCATTCTGCAGTGATTAAAGGAGACGGTGGATTTACTCTGATGCATTACAGTCCTTGAATTTTTGATGGAAAAAGACAAAAAGCAAAGCTTGGTGTGCTTGATCTGGTGGCTCTGTGGCTGCTGATACCTAATTTCATTGTTGATAGCATCCAGCTGCTCTTGCAGCATTAAGGCGAGGGTCTGTGCGTCAGCCTGGCCACCAGGGGACAGCAAGTCCACCGAGCTGAATATCGTCTCTCGATCCTCCTCCAGATCTGAGGCATCCATGTCACTCTCAAAGGCCTGGGCCACATTTGCCAGTACATTGGCCTGCTGCATGCGCTCCCACTCCTGCTCATTTAAAGTCTGCACCTGGACTCAATCATAATGGTATCAAACAGAGAATGGAGAGAAGATGGAGGGAGAGATGAAGACACCAAGATGAAATTAGAAAAATGATATCATGGGGAGAAAAAGGTAAAAAAAAAAAAGGCAGAGAGCAAATGGAGGGGGGATAGGAGAGAATAAGAGGCAACAAAGAGGAAAGGAGGTTAACTGGATACTTGAGTATTTCTCATTAATGCACCGCAGACACAAGGAACTGTCAGTAGGCGGGTTTCAATTGCAGATTTGCGCAAAACTTGAGTGATATTTTCGAAATGTGAATAAAACACAATTGTATGTTTCCACTGAGTGATGTTCAGCGACTTCTCCTCTGGCAATAACATTCCAATAAGCATGGTGATGGATGTTCAGAACATTAGCAACTCTATTTCTATTGCAGCCACCGCACTAGCCGTCATTATTTACAATCCACGTCCACGTAGGTGTGTTATGGAGCCATAATGGAAAGACAAGTCCCTTATATGTGGGAGCAGCCACGTATGGGGGAGTTCTGGGAGGTGATAGTCCCCAATTTCACAGAGGAATTGCGGATTCAAAACTCCTGGATGTTCCCCTCAACTTTTGAAGAGTTATGTGATGCAATAACAGCTCTTGTAGCTCCTGCTGCATCATGAGGGAACCAGATCCTACTGACAAGCACACAGCCATAGCATCATGTGACCTAGAAAAGCCAAAAAGTGTCTCCATTGTAGTTTTGCCAAATATGGCATTTTTGATATTTTAACATTGGTTTGACTTTTTTGCAATACATGGGAGTTTTTTGACTTTGACTTGTTTCCATTAGGCATATTTTATATTTGCAATTTTAATTTGCGCAGTTTGGGGGTAAATGGAAACCTGCCTACTGTTATTTCCACCACACTCACTTACATGTCGCTGATGTCCAGAGTGGAAGCAAACAAAAAGAAATGGAAAAGAAGAAAATCATTAAAAAGAACTCAAACATTAGACTGAAACAGGTAGAGGAAGGTAAAGAGCACACAATACAAAGAATGTGCATCATGACTGAGACAACACAAAAATAAAACAAAAGGCACCTTTAGTCAATTTTTTTAAAGGGGGGAAACTTTTTAACAAAACCTTATTGTTTTGACTTATAGGAATTTTTCAATCTCCTGGTGAAGTGATGAGATAGTTCCAAACTTGGACATACATGATTTCTGATGGATGTTCAAGTTCTCAACTTTCTCATTTGTTTAGATGCTCCTCAGTGTTTTTGCTTCATGAATTGTCTGCGTTAAAGTGTCAGCCTAAATCACAAGGAGTGAATCTACAGTGAACACAGATGTTCTCAAATGTTAATAAGTTAATTAAATGACCAAATATAAAGCTCATGTAGTTCAGAATCTATATCAATATGGCTATATACAAATAATAAACAAGCCAACAGGGGGGGAGCTCACCTTGGATGGCTCGTCCCGGAGAGCTGCGATACGTCCCTTTTGAGGCCGTCTTAGTACAAGAGCGCTGCCATAATGGTCCGAGTTACTGTCCATCATTGAGGAAGCTGACACTGGATACCTGAAATCTGGAGTGCTGCCCAGCTGAGACCGTCTGTAAACACAAACACACAAAAAACATTCAGAAAAGCCTCGTTTCCACCAATCACTCTAGTAAGCATTTTTTTAAATTCCATTTCGAAAAGTTGTGGATGGCACTGAAAAAACTGTTCCTCGCTGTCCCCATTTTTGGTCCTCCCTCTGCTTGGGGCACCTAGCACATAGATCTGGTGCTAAATGGTGGATCTAGAAACATGGCAGTCTGTTGATTGGTCAGCAGAGAATCAACACTGTGTGCTCAGGGCTGAGCTGTGGCTGCTTTAACCACAGTTCATACTGTGACATGTTTTCATACATTAGTATACTCTAACTATACAACAAAAGGATGTTTGCAGCCTCCAGCCGCAGCTGTAGACTGAGAAAAAATAATTTAATTCAACCACCTTTTAAAGTGGAACACTTACTTGTAATGTTACTCAATGCAAAAGGTGACGACATGAATCCATCAAGTCACCTCAACTTTGACCACTTAAATTGTTTTTATTGTCGTGTTCCAGGAAGAGTCTCTGCTACCTCAGTGGCAGCTAACAGGGATCTGAATAAAGAATACTGTCCTTAGTGATACACTTTTAGTAATGAGTGGATCTTCCAGCATTTTCCTGCTGTTGCCTGAGAAGGACTTAATGCACAAACCTGCTTTTTTTAGTATTTCAGTAAGAGAGACTCTCACACCAACCTGCTATTTTTTGTCCTAAAAATGTTGGTGTGCAGCCTCCTTCTGTGGACGATAAACAAAGTGCAGACTTTACTCTGTCATCACCAGTGAAGAGGAACTACAGCGAAAGCTAGATGGAGCAGTAAGTGACAACAACCACCTACATGTAAGAGTACTATAGAAAAAGATATATTATATGTAATATATATATATAACAATCAATTTATAAGAAAAAAATAATAGTAGGTACACTTATATCATTATTAATTCTAATTACTTACTAAGAGTGCATTTAGTAATTTTATGTCTATCATTATTGTTTTATCAGGTCTAAGGATAGAAGGATGTTGTATGCTGTAAAGCCCTCTGAGGCAAACTGTGTTTTGTGATAATGGGCTTTATTAGTAAAACTGAATTGATGTGAATTGACAATTCTGCTTCCCACACATCAAAACTCTGCCAAATGACGTAATTTGCGTCATTTACGTCATTTGGGGGTGTTTCGCTGGCTCTTGGAGCTCAAACTACAAGCTTTACTTCCACATTTTTGTATTGCCTGCTGCCAGCTGCCACCTCAAAGAGTACACAGCTGATTGAGAGACTTGTTCTATCAAACCGTAAAACAAGGCAGCGCTGACGTACTATCAAGATTATGTTACTGCACTGCATATTTCTTGCCTAAAAAGTTTTTAGAACTGTATTTTAATCCGTTATTCTTTCTTCTGTTTCTTTCTTTCCTTCTTTCCTCTTTCTGAACATGAAGTGGGTGTGATACTGTTTCCTGCATGGTGAAAAAAGAGGCTGGAAAAACAGAGATCAAATGATAAAATTACACAATGCAGATCAAATTAAACCAAGATTAAAAAGATTTTGTTGCTAAGTTGCACATTTCTCACCTCATGTTTTGAGAAACATGCTTTAGCTTACTGTTTATCTGTAACACAGCTGCCATTCTGGTAGTTGTAGGTTTTTTACTTTTTAAGCAAAAGCCCCATTATTCTCTATTATTGCTCACGAGCCCCAGTTTCAAAAGCATTTGCTGATTTTCTTTTGCAGAGATGGCCTAGTTTTATGACGGTCTTCCTTTTATCGGTAAAATACTTCTTTAACAGATCTAGGGTCCGGGCACATGTCCAAATGGGTTACTTCTGATTCCAAGGGTACTACATCAAAAGTTTTTTGCTGGAAACACGGCAAAAGACTCTGATAAGTTAGAGGCGGAAAATGTGAACCGGTAAACTGACTTACCCATGTAGTAAGGAGTTACTCCTGCTCCTACCCTGCTCATTCTCTGCCCTCATGGTCTCAATTTGGATCAAGAGCTGCTCCTGTAGGAGAGGACATTTCACAGACAAAGTGGTCACATGATGGAGATTCAAAGTCTGAAGCCTTAAAGGAAAAAGGCAACATCATCTGAGCTTATAAAATGACCCCTTACCTTCTCATGGTGAGATTCCTCAATCAGCTTCTTGGTGTGCTCCAGTTCTCTTATCAGGGCATTCTGAAAAGAGACAGGAACAAGCTGATGCGCTGGCTAATACACAGTGAGTGAGCTACTAACCATGCACCACCTAGTCAGTGACACACAAAGTGGAGACCAACAAATATTTATGATGGCGAAGAGTGCAGCATCCTCAGCTGCTCTGCCCCTTTGTCACTCTACATGACTTCTAGGGTTGCGCTGTTGTGAAAATTTTCAAACCGAGTTCATATTAAGTCAGACCGGACCAGTTAACTGAATTTTACCAGGTGTCCCTCATGACTCAATCCTTAGAGGAAAGTCATGACACTGTGTCCCACCAGAAAGTGACTGTCTAACTATCACGTAGCATCGCATAACACTGGAGCTCTGTGTTCACACTGAATTAATGAAATATGCACTTCTGTTACTCCATGTAAACAAACCACGTAGCTATCAGCTGTGTGCTCCAGATCAATCTGCAGACGTAAACACTTGCAAGATGGGTGAATAGCTGATTTGCTATCTACCTACATTTGTAACGTTACTTTTTGAATTAGAACACACACGCTTTATATTGTGATATTTACAGGAAATGACAAGCAATATAGCCAACAATAGGTAGCCTAACATTAGCTTGTTTTAGCAATAGTCATTTATCTCAGCAGAAACTTACAGTTTGCCAGCAATCTCCCTCCAGCCAGCTAGCACTGTGTTTAGGTTTTTGTTGTGAAAAAAGTAACTTTTATATAAATAATTCCTCATTTCATCCTAATGAATCAGCCAGTCCTCTTCCACTGTGGCGATTTCAAACAGACCAACAGGTAAAAATAGAAACATTTTATCCTCAGAAAGTTCAACTCCCAACAGTGTCTGCAGCCAGTAAGGACTTAGGCTACTTTTGAAATGATCAGAATGTGATGTGACATATCAGTTTATCTGGATTTTTCCTATGAACTGTATCTGCAATATAGCTCCTTGTCCTTTTATCCAGTGATCCATGATACATGCACTTAACCAACACGTGTTCAGTTCTTTACTTTGCACATAGATAAGGCACTCTACACCATGCACTTCATGCCACTTTTGTCCTCTGTATGAATTGTGGTATTGTTTTGTTTTTTCTCTCTTTCCTTTCCTTTTCTGTCTTGATATTTCTAATGTCTGTTACCTGCCAATGAACTAGGGATGTAAATTAGCATTCCTGCTAATTCTGTCATATTTACATTTTTTATTTTATACTGATGTTTAGTAATATGCTGTGTCCCCTTTAAAAAAAAACATTCAAATATAGAAATAAGGACAAATACCTGTTAAGCTGGTTTGCATACATTAAACTGGTTTAAGCTTGTACACTGGACTGGGCAGGTAAAATTGGAAATCGATCCAACTTTACTGACTTCCCACTTTTAGTCATCCTCTCGGCACTGGTGATGATATTTATGTATTGCTCACCTTATCTTCCAGAGCAGACATCCTCTCTTTGAGGTGAAGCTGGAGTCTCTCGTTGGACTCTGAAAGGAGCTTATCGACCGTCTCAGAGAGACGCTTGTTGTGCTCCTCGTTCATCTTTTCTCGCTGCCGCGCCTACACAAACAGAAAAACAACATTTTAAAAAGGCACGTGTGAAGACTTTTCTCAACAGCAGTCAAACTGTGAGGAGTAGGCCGAGTGTAATGACAGCAGACGTTCCCCTCTCTCACCCTGAGAAGTTCCTGGTTCTTCTCCTCCAGCTGGGCCTCCAGCTGCCTCAGTCTCTCCTCCACATTGCCATGGCGTTCCTCTGCCTAAAAATCGGGGACAATAAAGAAAGACCTTTGTGTCAGGTTATATTTAATCCTCTCAGAACTAATGAGACGGTCTCCAGTGCTGGTCTCTTATCTCCCCCTAGAGGGATTCGTCGAGAAGGACTTTGCTGAGAAAAGGCCTATGCATGGCCCAGATGAGGTTTTGGGTGCAAAGCCTCAGTCCTTCAAAAGGAGGGTGTCACCATCATTCAAAGCCTGGGAAGCAAGCATCTACCTCCACCAACTTACAGCTAAAGGTCCAGTGCCAACTATATTGGGACAGAGGACAGAGCAGCACCACCCACAGAGAGACAGAAGCAAATACAACAGCTATAAAACCATTACCGTTCTACAAAGGACTACAGGCACATTTATGATGATTACTGACTCATGAAACAACAATTACTTCGATATTTTATCTTTGATTAGGCAAGTTGAAAATATAAAGAGCCTGTTGGGTACTTATCAAAGAGCCAACAGGCTAGAAAACATTTTTTCATAGACACACAGCCTGTTCCAGTTTTTAGTAGCACTAATGGGCAGGGTCTCCACAAGGCTTTAAGCAAATCTGTTGGCACTTCCTGTCTGTGTAAGACAACAAATATTAGGGTTTTGAGTGTTTGAGGAAAAAAAAGGAGAGGTACAAACATGAAGCACTGATCAACACAGCTCACCAGCACATGGAGCACAAACACATGTGTACAGAGAAGGCCACATCTGGATAAGGTTCAATAGGATACCACAGCATTGTGACTGACACTGCACTTTACCAGGCACTGCTCATGTCAATGAAAGACTATTATTGAAGGTAGAGATGGTGATTTCAAAATATTTGTTTATTTTTTTGTTTTGTTTGCTATTTTTAAGAAAAAGTTTTTTAAAGGTAAAATTAAACAGCTCTATTAGTTTCTATTGGCCTGGTGAAGTTCAGTAACACAACAAAACAGAGTTGTCCATCTACCAGGAGGTTTAGCTCTATGAGTGCACCTGGTCTACCTTCTTTTGGGTCTTATCTCCTTTACAGTCACACAGGACACACTAGAGGTTGACAGGAGGTGGTGAGGGCAGCATGAGGAGCACACAAAACAGTCCATGACAGAAAACCAGACAGGGATGAGAAAGAGGAGAGGACAGTCTGTCTCTTAATATTAATAGACAGACTGATGACTGAAATATTGAGGTGTCAAAGACGAAAGGATGCAATTAAGTATAATCTGTTCAACTGATTAATTTAATCAATTCAATAGTTCAATATATATGCTTAAACAATAGAGTTTTCTTTGTTTTATCCGCAGCAAAAAAGGTCAAACATTCATAAAAGATAATGATGATGGCAGTGGCCAACAGTTCACTCTGTAAGTGTTGAAACAAAGAAGTTTACAGTGTGCCATCAAGGCAGAAAAGAACAAAGGATATGTTAAACACACAGAGCGATTTCTTTGCATTTCTTAGCATGTCTGTCCATTTTCTGTGTCCTCTCTAACTATGTGGCTTAAGCCTTAGCAAAAGGGGGAATGAGTCAGGATCATTAAAAATGCATGGGGGTTTAAGAGGGTTAAAGAGTGAAAGAGTGGGAAAACAGAAATTTAGCCTGAAAAATTTTATTAGGTACACCTGTTCAACTGCTCATTAAAGCAAATATCTTATCAGCCAATCACATGGCAGCAATTCAGCGCATTTAGGTATGTAGACATGGTCAAGACGATCTGAAGTTGAAACAGAGCGTCAGAATGGGAAAGAAAGGTGAATGTGGCATGGTTGTTGGTGTATTTCATCAACTGCTGATCCACTGGGATTCTCATGCACAACTATCTCTTGGGTTTACAGAGAACAGTCCAAAAAACAAAGACTATCCAGTGAGCGGATCTCTGGGTGAAAATGCCTTGTTGATACCAGAGGTCAGAGGCAGATGACCACAGTGGGTGCCACTGCTTTCAGCTAAGAACAGGAAACTGAAGCTACAATTATCACAGGCTCAATAACTGGACAATAGAAGATTGGACAAGTTGCCTGCTGCGACATTTGGCCTAAACACCATAAAAGCATGGATCCATCCTGCCTTGTGTCAATGCCTCAGGCTGCTGATGGTGTAATAGTGTGGGGGAGATTTTCTTGGCACACTTTGGGCCCCTTTGTACCAACTGAGCATGATTGAAAGGCCACAGTTTATCTGAGTATTGTTGCTGACCATGTTCATCCTTTTATGACCACAGTGATTGTCCCCATGTGACAATGTCACACAGTTCAAATCATCTCAGTTCAATATATTGTTTTATGTAATATTTATTGTTCTAAAACCTTTGTCCAGAACACCTCTGAGTTGAATGGTATTTATGTTTTGTTTTGTTTTTACTTAGTCATCTGTTTTGTATCTGCATGTGCACATTCTGTTCAGAGGTTGGTTCTTTTTTGTACAAGTTTGGATGTGGATGTTTGGATTTGGAAGTGTAAAGTGAACACTGTTCTATGACAGGATAAATAAGAGTCAACTTAAATAAAATCAATAAACAAAACTAACAAGTTACAGAAAAGCATGGAGGGAAAAAGGGGAAGACTGAACAGAGATTTCATTATTTGAATTCGAGATAAAAATGAAAAATGCCTTTATCTCTTTATATTCATTCATTCATGTTGGCTTCCTGTAAAAAAATTAATAAGACATGCTAATGTGGGCTAGTGCCAACAAATTTCAACCAATGACATCACAATATTCACAAATCAATCTGCAATTTTAGCTCCACAGAGCTGGTCTGTGGCTGAGGTCTATTTAGTTCATTCAGTCATCTCTCCCTGTCCTCTGGAGTCCTGATCTAACACTGAGGGTCCAGGGAGGTGTGTGTGGACTACACAATGTGAAAAGAGGCATCTGCTTCCTGAGAAACTCTAAAACAACAACAACTCAGATAAGAAAAAGAATGATTGTTCGCTTCAATGTCAGAAATGTACTGTGAGCAGGTTCCAATACAAATATGGTGCTAAATTGCCTGTGCAGGTTCAGCAGCAGCATGTGCTGTCTCAGACAAATACTCAAACTATAAATGGATAAAAACACCAGCCAAAGCTCTAAAAATAGAGCCGTGTGGATATTTGGAGCAACATAAACAATGGCTTCCTCAGCAAGATTCCGCAGGGAGCTCCTGCCTGGTGCGATGTAAAGGAAATAAAACAGCCCTGGGTACAGCATATGTGCTGGTGTCTAACGTATGCTTAAGTTTGGTTCACAGTTAGATGTAATGCAATTTTTGGTTGATTCATCCTTCTTTTCCATTTTTTTTCTTTTCTCAACTACCACAATTTCCACCCACACAGATGCATCGATGAAAAATTCAATCAAAGGTTTGGGATTTTCAAAGGACTGTGATTACTAATCAACATTTTCAGTATTTCCTAAAACTGAAGATAATAAATAAATGATTCAATCAATAAAAAGGGGTGAGAGGTACACTGGGAAGTGGACAAGTGAGGGTACCTTTGTGAGGGCAGCTACCCTCTGAGCTAGCTCTGCTTCCACCTCAGGCAAAGTCTCTGCCTTGCGAATGGTCTGCTGCAGCTTCTGCTCAGCCAACTCCAGCTTCTCCTGGAGCTGCCGATTTTTGTCCTCCGTCTACAACAAACAAAGCAAACGCAAACAGTCATTAGAAAACATGCTGAAGACTCGGTGCTACATCCTGCCTACATCCAGGGTTTGCTTTCAGCACCATAAGCTGAAGAGGGAGACAAGAAACAAGACAGAAGGTCACGCAGAGAAGGAGAGAGAGATAGGGACAAAGGGAGAAGGGATGGGTAAGGGTGGGGTGGGCAGGAAGGGAGGAAGAGAGCATTCATAACGACACAAGAACAGACAAAACCCATAAGAAAAGAGGAGAGAGACATCTCCATCTCAGTGAGTACATGTAAAGAAACAAGCCAGTGTGTTTTGGGCTTCTCATTCAGTGCCTGCTGCGCTGCTCTCTGTGGGAATACAGCAGGATTCATTAGCAGGGGGTTGAAAACTGCCAAGGAGAACTGCAGGCGATTCCTGCTGGAACAAAACTCTTAGACTCAAACACTAAAATCAACAAATGCCTCATCAGCTCTTGGTGGAATTATGATGTGCGGATGTGCATCTATGTTAGGGGTGTGATGAGATAAATCATACTTGATGCAACAAGCTTTAAGTTTAAGATATGACTACACCAATTCAAGTACATTTTTTGAGGTAAATAAAGTGATGCACACTTCAGTAACTTCTAATGAGGGGTGGGTGACATATTGAATTAACTTGAGGGAATGCAGCTTGTTCCATGTGTGATACATAAAATGACTATATTACAAACATTTGGCATAAAGTGTCATATCCTTTTCATAAGCCACCAGCGTTTGGAATCTCTAGCTCTCTCTCTCTCTCTCTCTCTCTCTCTCACACACTCATACACACACACACAAAGCAGGGTCTTTGCAAAGCACCAGACTGATTATTTAGTCACATTTTGTGACCATGGAGCACTACTGCGATTTATTATTATATTATTATATTATTTCTGTTTTATTCCTGCTTCAGTATCTTAACCGAAAGCAGAGTGAACCTGACATAAGGTAAAGTTAACATCAACAATAGCATTTGGCATAAATCAATATGAGTGCCACAGTGTTTCTCCTACAATGTTACAGACCTGGCGGTTCGCCAGGCCAACAACACTCCATGCCAGGCCTAAACATTAGCGAGGTTTATGCAGACACTGTATTTTTTCCCCTTAGGAGACTCCTCTTTCCCTGCTCTCTCCCGGTGTCCTCCCGGCGTCACATTTCTCTTGATTAAGAGCCCTCGACCGGGCGTGTAATCTCCACGGGCGGTGGGGGTCACGTCTGCCCCAATACACGAAACAGGGAAATCTGACGGATTATCCAACAGCAGCTGGTTAGAGAGTAAATACTGAAAATGCACAAAAATAGTTATTGTTTTGTTTTTATGAAACATGTCTGAATACAGACTGTGCATCAGGTGTGTTTGTACATTTGGATACTAGAGTGTGCCTTACAAAAACAAACATCACACCTGGCTGATCACACAGCTGATCGATAGATCCATCAGAGCAGACTGCTCTGCTGCTCTCCTTGTTATAAGGGGCTGATTTAGTGCCCAACTGCATTGCTTTGATTTCACCCAATTCTCTAACTGGGAATGGTGGTGGGCTGTTGGCAGCTGTAGAAGAAGTTATGCTGATCTCCACCTCATCAGCGTAACTAATATAGACAAGTGCAGGTGATGTAGAATTGGAGGAAATTCATTTTAAAATTATTTTTTCTCAGTTTAAATATATATATATGCATATATATGTATGTATTTATTGTATTACACAACTTAAAGGCAATGTTTATGCCTTAGTTTTTGGTTGTATATACCTTCTTTTTTTAAAAGGTAATTTGATTTTTCTTTTGTTTTGTTTTATTTTTGCACTTTAAAAACCAGAAGAACGTAGTAAGGTACTTAAATGCTCGAAATTTGTTTAGATGAATATAATGCCTTTTGTGTTTCAAAAAATGTTAATGTCTCATTAAAACCCAGAATAATATGGTAGACATTAAATGCACTAAATGGGTTTAGTTTACTATTTTAGTGCTCACTTCACAGAGACTTTTGCAATGTTACCAATACAAAATATAGATTTTTCTAAAGGAAAAGGCAATCATAGTGGCTCATTCATTATAAGAGACCTTAGACTGTCTTATTTTCTCCTCTGTATATTACTATTACCGTTTAATAAAGCAAAAGTAATTAATGAAAACATTTCTGCACGCATATCTGATTACTCGATTAATTGCTAGAATAATCGGTAGATTACTCGATTAAAAAATAATCAATAGCCGCAGCCCTAATCATGATATATATCATGTATCATGATATAGCCTTAAAGCATCACAATATTATTATAGAGCCATATCACCTGGCCCTACTTCTAATCTGTAATCAAAAAAAGTGATTTTTCCAATTTTTGGTGCAGAGGCATGAGGCCTACCTGTCTGTACAGGGACTCCTTGTTGGCCACTTCATTCTCCAGCTTGTCATTGAGGTCGTGGACGGAGGTAGCCTCCCGCTGTGCTGCCAGGTAACGCTTCTCTAGGGTAGTGATCCTCTCCTCCATGTCTTCTTTCTGAGCCATTGACTATACAGACACAAACATTTGCATCAGTGGCTGTGGCCTCGAACCTGACCTGAGTCCTCCGATCTTCATATGGAAGAAAGGGTCTCAAAATAAGAACTGAAAAGTTACACTACTCTTAGCACACAAAACAATAGAATTGCACCTAAAAGATACTGGTTATGCTGTTAGCATTGTACTGCACTGTACATGCAATACATATTACTACTGTATTAGTATTGTGGTGTTATCAGCAAAACAAGAAAATCTCAACTAGAGGAGGCCCCCAAACACACACAAACACCATCCCCTAATGGAAAAAAAAACGCACACAAAATTAAGTATGACTTCATTAGAACCTGAGCTGTGTGATTAGTAATAAATACATAATTAAATTAATTCAATCATTGAATATGCAAAAGTCAATACATTTATAGTAACGTATGTAAAAGTTGCTCCCTGGCTTACACCCTAACATATCTTTGTGTTTCAAACAAACCTCCTTACCTCTCTTAAGTCTCTCTGTAGCCGTGTGTTCATGTCTTCAGACTTGATGAGGTCCTTTCTGGCCGTGTCCAGGTCCTCCTCCAGCTCGTTGATGCGTGAAACCATAGCAGCCATGCGCTCCTTCATTTGGCCCAGGTCAGCTGTCTGACGGTCCACGACATCCTGGAGCTCATTGACCTTTCCAAACCCGTGGCCCAAATCCTCCTCTTGACTTAGCGAACCATCCGATGACCGCTGTCAGTGCAATAATATGATTGTTATGCATATGCACAAAAGATGTACAGACAACATAAAGGACTTCACTTCAGATAAATAAGAATACAAACTAAGATTGAACTGATTGACCTTCCTTAAACATCTGGACAGAAAATTGAAAACATTAGGAGGCAGACAGCCAAGCTCTGAGAAAAATTTTCTTCATTGTAAATACAGAATGTGAAATGTCCTTAACCTAATACAGGCTGTTCTCTTTATGTCAACTTAATAGGCAACAAACCATCCTGGTGGAAAGCTATTGTAATGCAATGTCACTAATTTGGGGAATTTTTGTCTGAATAATTGACACTAACAAATATGATATCGATGTCTTGGTCAATGAGAACATGGAGAGGGACCAATTAAAGCAAAACAACTTAAACTTTGACAGGTTTACAAAAAACTGTTAATGGTGTAGCCCCAAATTATATATTAAACTTCTTCCCACAGGTCAGAGAGGCTAACAGGTAAGACATCAGCTCCAGTGTAGCTAATCTGATGCTGGTACGAATCACTAGCCAGATGTGTATAAGCTCTTTCAGATACTCCAGCACTCATTAATTAGAAAAGGGTTCCTAAAAGCATTTATCAGACTGCAAACACAGTCACATATAAGGCTAAACTCTAACTCTAGCAACTTTTACACAGAGATTGCGCTGCAGGGCCCTCTTTATACTGCGCCTGCATTTTTACATAGAACCAAATGACAGCGGCACCATACTGCTCCAGTGTGTGATGACCGCTGCATCGCAGCATCCTGCAATCAAAATATGAATCAGGATGCTGTTACTGCATTGCCTTTTTCTCACCTAAAATGTTTCCACAAACAAATATAACTTCACTGTTTGGCTGTAAAATGCAAGAGTTGGTAAAGCTGTTTTCAACATGATTGGCTGGTTTGTGAAAACATCTGCAGCGCGCAATAGACAGTTCACTAACTGACTGATACACCTGGCAGCTGCATCAGAAAGTCCTCAGCTCTGACTGGTTGTTGCTGCTACACTTGATCTGATTCTAGAGAATGCCATTAGAGGCACTAATGAGATGAATTTGAATCTCTCACACTCACACTACACCTGCTGTTTCTCAAGCATTGATTAAGTGATGTCAAAGTTTGATTATTTTAAGCAGACACACATAGAAGAACAAGCTGTCAGCAGTAACCTGGATTGTTTTCAACCTGCCCACCTCTTCCAGTATAAACTGACATCGTCTGTTCATTTGTGAAGGTCACATAGCATACTCATTTCAAGCCAGGAGGAAACTGAAATTTTTCATGATAAATGCAGAAAGGAGACTAAAAATACAGAAATGTAGGCATTATCAACCTGTGGATCTGAGGAACATTGTTTATGACATATGTAATTTGTAATTGTGGTTTAAGTTCTTCCAAAAGATGTACTGTAGATTTAAGGATAAAATATATTAAGAGATCCAACCTGACACTAAAAAGACAATATCCATAATATATATATATATATATATATATATATATATATATATATAATTACACACACACAATACATTTTCAATAGATAAGATTAATTCATTTTACTGAACAGATGCTAGACACACACAGGTAACTGTGGCGTCGTCGTTTCCACATGTGCAGTTGAGTAACCTCACCTTGCCATTAGTGCTTGGTGTGTTTTCAGAGTTGTGGTTGACCTCGCTGGTTCCATCTGCCAGCCCTCTCTTCTGGGTGCTCTGCTCCCTGAGGTAAGCCAACTACAGAAAACACCAGCTTGTTAACACCTTTCCTAGTCATTCAATTTGCAGTTGACAACCAGCTTAATAATTATCTAGTCAATCACTAAACTTAAAGCACGATAAGAGTTTGGTTTCATCAAACATTAGTGATGTTATTTTTTCCATTTCTCTAAAGTTAGTGCAAGCATGTTGTCCCTATAAGCGATTGTGTGTGTGTGTGTGTGTGTGTGTCTGTGTGTCTGTGTGTGTGTGTGTGTGTGTGTGTGTGTGTGTGTGTACAGCACAGAGACACATGGAAGCATAGCTAGCAGCTACAAAACACTGAGCGCCCAGGGCCTTGACTTTAAACCACAACTACTGTGACTGCAAACTCCGATGAATATGCTGCAGAGAGCGATACTCGATGCCAAAAGGCCAAACAGTAGGAAAACAAACCAGCAAAAAGCCGCCTTGCCCTAGGAAGTAAGGTTACTAATAAAAGCAGAGTGGTAGTCTGCGTGTGTGTGTGTGTGGTCCCAGACTGATTCCAAGGAACAAAAGATGACTGTAGCATGAAGTGCTGCAGCATGAAGCAGAGAGGAAATCTAGGACACTTCCCCAAGACCCTCTGGGCCTTTTGTCAATCTTAATCCCATTCTATACACAGTGGACTAAAGACCTCTTTGCATTCATGAGCACACGTGTGTACGTAAGAGCGGTGAATCTCTTCTTCTTAGATACAGTGAGTACCCAATATGTAAATAGAAATTCTGTCATCAAGCAGGTCAAATGTACAAAATGACAGGGGCATTGTTGATGTAATTTGAAAGTGGACATGTGTGTCATGTCTTTTATTCCCCAGCATCTCCTGGTTTGCAAATACTCATAATCTGCAAATACTGAGCCCAATAAGGCACAAATACTGCTCAGGTAAAGGTAGTTGTATTTGTAATTCAACAAAATTATGACAGTCAGCACTGACAGAAAAAGGTGGTGACCATCGATTTACTGTATAATTTCTGTAGTTGGATGGCAGCACTCAGTCTGTTGTTAAATGTATCAATCAGGAGGAGCAAAGATGAGAATAAAAACTATTAGGGTGGGGATTGAAGTGATAACTTTAGGCTGTTAATTTCTTCCAAAACCTTCCCTACATCACATGAATGCAGTAGATTTTTGATTTTTGGACCTACATTGCTGAAAGGTTTTTTTGGTATTCAATTGAAGATTGGCATAGGGATGAGTACCTGTTACACATGTCAGATTATAGGTTAAATATGCTTTTCTTCAGTTTACTTCACTGTGCACCAGCTGGGTTTAGTGGAAAGTAGCTAGTAGCATTCAGCGATTACCGGTAGGAAAGCCACCATGGCCTTTTTACCAGCAGTAACTGCGACTAAGTCACATGATGCGATGACTACTGGATCTGATGACAACTGATTCGCTCTAAATACAAGTGTATACAGCCACCAAGACATAGTTCTGATCTAATTCCAGTCACTAAAACTATTTGTCCAGGCGGTTTGGGATGCATTTGACCATAAACGTTTTGTAGTATAAACGCTAACACCAATCTGAAGCGTCTCAGACAAGGACCACATCTTTGGCACAGGACATGGTGATTGTTTTGTTGACAGCTCACTCATGCTCTGTAACTTACCCATTTTATGCCGAACTGGACAAAGTGTTACGTGACCAAACATCTTTTTTTTTTCTTTATAGGAGACGTGCTGGTCCTGCTGACAGTGACATCTCCAGCTGTACTGACAAATTTGCTAACGTGAGCAGCAAGCATGCTACAGAGCAGCAAGCTCAAGTGTGGGATGTCGTAACTGTGAGCAGGGCAGTAACGGCATCTGAACACAAGTGGTCAGCTGGTGACGTATGACAGGGACAGGTATGAAAGGCGATGTGTCCCATTGTCCACTTGCATTGGGATCACTGAAATGCATGCTAAAATCAGGTCTAAACAGGGTCTGTGTTTCCGCATGTTAATGTGGCCAGCTGTCTGTCAGCAAAGACAACAGAAAATAAAATAAAGACATAAAATTTACATGACAAAGCAATACCATTTCACTCTGTTTAAATGGATAGCACTTTAAAATGTAGTGCGAAAGCTTGCTGAGACAATTAAGTGCCAGACTAAAAGGAAATGCCTTTTGTGTTTCACACCATTTTGCTGTTTAAAAAAAAATGGTTAGTTACTGGTTTGTTAACAGATTAGTAACTGCTTATGTGTGTAAGGCTGCTGAAAGCAAAGTCAACTGAAAACTGACATCTCTAATTAGGAGTTCAGTCATTATGTCATCAGGCGGTACTTTTTATTCGAAGTTATGACAGCTTACTTCTTTGTGCGAGAGAGTGAGCTGTTCCTCCAACGCGCTGCATCTTTCCAAGGCAACACGTAGTCGCTCTCTCACCTACAAAACATGTGAAACAAATATAAATAAACCTGCACAACTTCACAAGGCTTTATGCAGCTCCCATTTCTTTGCCTTGTAATGTCAAATATATACAACACACGTTAACATGTACACATAAATAATATGCACACGTTACCTGCTACATTCACTTGTTTCCAATACTCTAAAACAGACAGTCGTACCTTCTCATCGAGGGCTTTGTGGTGTTCAAAAAGTGACTTAAGGGCTTTAAGGACCTCCACTTCACTCGAGACTCCTGCTGGAGACTGAGCCTGTCTCTTCACCACCGTCATCCTCAGACTACGCTCGTGGCGAGACACCAGGCACTCCAAGTGCTCCAACAGGAGCTGGGGACACACAGAAGACAGTGTTAACAGGCTAGAGACCCATCAGGCTAAAATTAACATTTGCACATTTGTAGTCACATTTGCAATATATCACTATACAGTTGTTGTTTTTCCACAGCAATCGAGTTCTGATGAAACTGTAATGTTGCAATGTAGATCCATGCTGCTGCATTATTTTTAGATCCATTGTTTTTCATTGATAAGCCTAAAGCTTGCAATCAGGTAGACTGATGGCCATACAATAAATGATTTCCTATTTTTAAATTTTTCATTTTTCCCCCCACAACTTTTCCTCTGTGTACTTCTGTGCTGTATCCACATTTTCAAATCCAGCTTCAGTAATATTTTCAAATTTCTGATCTTGCATACTGACACATTTCACTGCTCAATACTGTTTACATTATACAGATTATGGGATTTAAAAGAAAAAAGAAGCTCAACGTGAAGAGTATGTAGGAGTATACAGATCCTAGTCAGAGACAGTACTGACTAACAGCACACTCCTGGAGGTATGGTCCTGCTCCTCCTCTGCACAAACAGCTTACTGTGATGGAATTTATTGTCAGTGGTGAAATATTTTGATGACTAAGTAATTTACAATGCCCACAACTTGTGACAAAGGTTTGCATTATAGCATAGAAATTGATTCATCAGCCAATGTTATGACAACCACCTATCCTAAAAACAGAAACACGCAGAAATTTGGCAGGGATTTGACTCAAGTACTCAGGCCAGCGAAACTTTCCTTTTCAATGGAAGATAGTGGAGGTTGTGTCCTGTTTGAATGTGTAATCCTTTTTTGTTGAAGTTTAAGATACAGTTTGTCCTTAAAGGCTGAGAACAGTGTGTGGTTTCATGTGTACCAGCACATTATACTCACCCGTGTGTTGTTCCTCTCTGCCTTCAGCTCAGCAATCTCCTCCTCCTTCTCCAGAAGCTGCTCCCGGCACACATTCACCTCCTTTGTTAGTGCAGCAAACTCCTAGAATAGAAATGTACAAATACAGTAACATGTTCTCAAGGCACTGTGCTTGAGAAAGATGAAAACTGTTGGTGACATGGAGCTAGCATATACAAAGATTAAAACTTTGATAAAAGTGTAAAATAAATTCCAAATCCACTTCAGAAATGTAAAGTCTGTTCCTGGAGGAAGATAAAACTGCTGATACCCCTTTACACTTCACTGGTCATCCTATCATATCAGGTATCACCTGCATTTTCAAAAAAAAAGTATTAAAGGTAGTATCAGCTGTATCTGCTGCTCTGCAACACAAGTGCTCTGTTTTATTATAGTACCACACTACACACTTACTCTAATCTCACCCTAAAAAAGAGCAAGGTGGGTCTTAAAATAGAAAGGATTATCAGTAATATGACATTATAAATATGACAATCAAGTATCAAAATATCCAGCTAACCCTTTAAACACCTGATTTGACATCAGTTTTCTTGTGCTGCATTCAGACACCTCAGTGTCAGAATACCAGTGTAGGATAGATATAGCAACACGGTTTGATGTTAAAATGGAAGACAAGGATCTTAAAATGGGGTAAACACCATCAAAGAGACTTCTGACATACACCGAAAACTACATAAGAAATATGAGAATACAGTATATTGACATTATCTATCTTGTTCTAAAATACCTAACCTCACATCTTTCTCAGGTTCACCTCAAACCAAAGCAGTTGTGCTCGCTCTCTCTCTCTCACACACACTCACTCACTCACTCACTCACACACTCACACACTCACACACTCACACACTCACACACACACTTGCTTTTAGGGATTACATGCATGGTTGGACCAAAAGAATGTGCCATCCTGATTTTTTGCCCTGCAAAAACTAGCACAGGCACCCTTAGTGGCGAGGCCATCTTGCTACGTTTCCGAGGGTGGGAGCCTGGGGGGGGGGGCTTCTTTTCAGTCACTACCACAACTATTCTCTCTTCCCTTCAACTCCAGCCTCTGATTTTTTCCACCAACTGGCACAGTTTCCACTTCACTGAAGGATTTAGTGGGAGGTTGCCATTGGCTACTTCTGAGGTCTGCACTCTCTGTCAGCCAGTCAGAGGCCGTAAGAGGCAGGCCCAGGGCTAATTACAGAGTGCCTCACTTCCTACATTCCAAAGCAGACGCTGAGGTTGAGTTGTACAGCAACCTAGGATCTCTCTGCCTCTACACGCTCTTCTTTCCCCTAATACTCTTAAATTCATAATTTAGACAAAATATTACAGTGTAAACACGTGGGAGCATTTGGTTCCTGCTTGTGGACTTGTATAATGGAAATTTATGGTTTAATGATTTCAGTCTAAGAAAACCAAGTTGTAGTGAAGCACACTTAAGATGCTCACACTCCTAGTCTGGCTGGTAAACTCTGTATAGTGATGTAGAGAAATAAATTATTAACTGGCAAAAGTACTTGCCTTTGCTACAGACTTCATTTTATTGTTCTAAATAATCTTCTTTGTTATACCATATATGCTTTTAAAAAAAAACTTTACAAAGAAAGCCGAAAAAAGAAAACCTGGACCTTCCTCTGTGTGTTACATGGTTAAAAATACATTGTCTTAGAATCTGACCCAGACTGCACCATCAAATCCAACCCACAGAAACTCCTTGCAACTGCTTAACATGCATGTGTCACTTCACAACCTGGGCACAGGCGACTCATGCCAGATGAATTGGATTTGGCTGTTCAATGCAAATATTCCATGATCAGTTTAGTTTTCCATACAAAGTTTTTAAGTTTCAATGGATGGGCTCAGCTGAATGTTCAGTGTAACAGCATTATTCACATAACATAGTAAACAAGCTAATGGCGCTAATGATGCGTCATTAATGTGCAGCATTTTTGGCCAACACTAGATATCAAACAAAAGCCAGAGACTGTATAGTATTAAGTTTATGTCTGCTGTAAATCCACCACCTCTATGCAGGTCTCTCTTCCTCTGTGCCACCGCCCGCATGTCCACAGTTGTACCAAACAATAGTGTGAAAGTCAAGAGCGCTCAAAACGCAAAAAGAGGAGCACTTGAGACTGTCAAGTTTTGCTGCACCTGCATTTCGGCACAATTGTGTGTGTTTAAGACACACAGCAAGTAGTGGAGCCACAGAGTCAGGCGCCCCTGAATGAAACCAAAACACAGATATGACTCACAGCATAGAGAATCACATGACTTTTTTGGGACAAATATTCTCTGCCAGTGTGGTGAATGGCCTTCGGAGATTTACTTGCCAAACTGAAAATCTACATGCATGTAGCACTTGGTGGATGGTGACCGTGAACCCTCCTTAATTCCTACATCAAGTGGACATGATAACATGTAGACATGTGTGGAGCATTTCTATACAGTAGTGTAATACAAAAACACTTCCCTCATTATATTACTGTCCTCACTCATGTTGGCCACATTTTAAGTAGTTGAGAAAGGGGTAGATAAGCTTCAAATTTGAGTATGATTTCCGCAATCTATACATGAAAACTAAATATACAGGTTGACTATAGTAGATTGGTAAGCTTGCACACATGCAAACACAGCCATGGGCATTAAAGCCTGATCCCATTCCTCCCTGCAGCAGCGTAAACTGGCGTCTGGCTCAGTGAGTGTAGATGCTGGTTAGAAGTGGCCTGAGCTGCTCTGTAAGCCTCAGAACAGGGAGGGGGGGATTAGAGGAGGGAGGAGGGAGGAGGGGGTGTACACGAATATGTGTGCCAACCTATTAAAGAAACAGCGTATCAAAACACACAGAAGCACACAAAAGTATTTATGATATCTGCCTGATTGGGAGTGGGTAAAATAAAAATGTAAGTGCTGGATTGGCATGAATGAATAATGTTTTAATAAAGCAATTTAAATTTTCCTCTTCTGAATGTGGCTTGCACACATTATAATGAAACACAAAAGGACTTGGACTGTTAATTTATAATAGATTTTCACCACAAAATGTCAAAAGAAATTTGATTTGAACAGATTTTCAGCTGGATTCAATGTTCATATGCCTTATGAGATTCTGTTTTTAATCTTTTTTCATATTTAATGTTTAATTTTCATATTCTGCATACACCTACACATATTTTTGTCACGTAGTCAGAATGAAATTCAAGGATATGCAAGTTATTCACAGCACTACATGCACCAGTGCACATAACTTCATATAGCTGCCAACTTTCATGCATTCAGTGACAGACTTCTCACACACTGCACATCCTTTTTTTCATGCAGTGAAAAACAAATTTACAGAACTGATAACATGGCTGTATGGAAGGAGGACACTGTCAGCTCATGGATAGATGAGACAGCGGCACAGTCCAGCAGCAGCAACATGTAAACACTGTGGTCAAACCAGCTGCGGCCTCCGCACCTCAGTCAAGTTAGTATTAATTTTGAAATTCAAACAGCATTCACTCCAGACCCAGAGGCAACTTGTACTTAGTTTCACCCAATGGTGGCAGTAAGAGGACGGATAGCTCACCTTCCTGCTCTCGAATTTAACTACTGGGGGATTACTTAAGGATCATCCATGCATTACTGTTTAAATAATACAAAATTGGTGACTTAAAATTTAATCAAAATGTAACTCTAGATAGGACACACCTCTTTATTTAAGATACTGGTGCTTTTTTAGTTTTACAAAAATATTGGGAATTTTTTCTTTAATTTTCTAGTGTCACGTTTGGTTGAATTCATAAACACAGATAACATTAAAAGCTGTTGTTATCATGAGTAAGTGTAGAGGTCAATGTTTGGCCATAAATATTCAAATACAATAAACCAACGATGTCCTTGTATGATATATTTTTGCAAATTAAGTTTGCAGAGACGCTGTTAAAAATTAGGGATGTTCCGATCTGATCTAAAACATATGATTGGGGGCCAATCAATGCATTTTTGATGGATCGGGATCAGCTATATCTAGCTTATAGGGTATCCGATCCTTTGTTTTATGTCAGCTGTCACACAGATGTTTTTTATTTTAAGCATAGCAACTTGAAGCACAGCCTTCATCCCCTCTGCTCCACTCAGCTGTCTCTGTATCCCCTCTCTGCCAAACACAGAGCAGGAGCTGACTCGCTGCAAAATACCACACATCGTAAGCAAAAACACAGTATGAGACTGTTTATTTACACCATTTACTGAAGTTATGAGCACTCATTTCATTTCTGCCCAGTGTGATAGTCTTTTTGCTGTCAAAAATAGTGCAAGGTGTTTCTTTGCCCCGCTTGGAGGAGAGAGGACAAGAGAGAGATGGAGACCTTACTACAGCCATACTAACCACTGCAAAGTGAAACAAAAGCTCTGCAAGGAAAAAGCCACCATGGCTTATTTATTAATAAAAAAGATGTGCAAAAAATGAAAACAAAAACTGCAGAATACAGATCATTCAGATACCTCAGACACTGGCTGGACCAAAGGATTCTCTATTAAAGGAACAGAGACATTCCCTTCGACAGCAAGGATGCCAACAAGATTGTAGGACAGGTTTGTCATTTTCTACTTTATTTTGTAAATAAAAAAAGACATATAGGCTAATAAATATTAAAAACATAAAGAAACAGCCTGGATGCATGTATTTTTACTCATCAATTTAAAGAAGCCTTCTTAAGATGTGCACTGCACAGCTGTGTTATCTTGAAAAATGGAATTACTGGATCGGAACTCTGTATCAGCAGATACTCAATATTAAATAAGTCTGATCAGGAACGGGGCCAAAAAATGTGATCGGGGATCCCTACTCATTATGGTCCTATGATCTAAATGATATAAAATTTGAAGGAGCACCACTGCACATTACTTACCTGCTACAGCCATGGTAGAAGTGTAGATTTAAGACAAATACAAGAAATTTTGGTGCTGGTAAACATTTTTTAAAAAGGTGCACGTTATTTTAAATGCCACATGCGCCAGTGTACATACACAGAAAAAAGTATTTTAAAGTTTTTTAAACCTTTAAAACAATGTCTCTGCAATAATACATGTTATGGTCAACTTTTACAACATGGACTACTACTTAAAGGACCAGAACTGAACTGCAGTTATTTAAGTCCATGCTGTTAAATTCTGATATATGCAAGAGAAGACAATATGGGCAAAAGTAATATGATATTTTCTCCCATTTTGAGCTTGCCTTTTTTTGTAGGCAGAAGATCAGGTATAAAAAATGCAAAAGCAGAAGAGACTGCTCTGACACTGCAGGTCTGGCAACACCACAAAAAGGAAAAAGCGAGGCTCCTCTCTGTTATGTCAATAGTAAAGACAAGAATGTAAACAAACTTCAAATGACTATAAAATACACACAGACATTTTTTAATTTTCCAACCTTCATAACACTAATTCTTTCAATATTTCTTGCTTGAAAACACACTTTTTTGGATTCTCAAAGTTGGGAAACACATAAGAGCATGGCAACTGATGAATAAGCCTGAGAATAAGCTCTTTCTTTCCAGCATCATCAGGCTATGCTTTATTTGGAGCTGAGATCGGAACCAATAGGCCTACCTCCTACATAATGACTTTAGCTGTTCTTAAAAGCTTATGGCATGCGCTGAAATCTGACACTGTGCTGAGGGCATCTGTTTTCCTGGAGGAGGACTCACCGTCAAAAACTAATTAGACACTACAATGGATCCTATTCAGAGCTGCTTAGCCTGCTGCCCAAACACACACACACACACACACACACACACACACACACACACACACACACACACACACACACACACACACACACACACACACACACAACACACACACACACACACACACACACACACACACACACACAGAAAGTCAATTTAATGCAGCTGCCCGATCGCAAGCTCGCACCATCTCTTTCTACCTTCAGTTAAAGACAACGACATCACTGGGATCATTAAGGTTCTTGTATCACTGTGGAATTGTATCCTGAGATTGTAAGATGTCTTGTTATAAAGTTTAACAGAAATGTCTTTCTTCCTGTGCGGTCTAATACAAATAATCACGTGTGCTCCATCACTCCATGTGCATACACAAATGTCCTGAATGTACTGTACAATGTATCCTCCCAACTTCCTCATAATGCTTAGCCGTCAAACAGGACTAAATCATTTTGAGATCCTTGAATCCATTATCATGCATGGTTGGTAGAAGAAACAACTTAATTACCACTTCAGCAGTTTGCTTAATTTCTTTTCAGCGTGACAGAGGAGGAGCATCACAGGCTGACCATTCTGTTAAGGTCGTGAATCACCAAGCCAATGGTCGGCAATCATTGTTAGGTTGTTGGTGAGTGTCCTTTGTAGCTACGGTGTGCCCACATGCTGAATCAGTGGCCGTGGAGCACGTCACAGAATGAAAACACTCTGATTAGCAATTCAGCTCAGTGCACGAGAAGAGAAACGCAACAGAAGAATATAAACAATTGGCTAAACTTTTTGACCAAGATACAGAGACATGAGGCCACACAGCAGGGGGCTTTTGTTGATGCTAGCTCTCTGAGTTGCTGTGTCTGGGCCTTAAGGCCAGATCATCGTGTGTTTTCATTGTGCAAAAGAAAGCAGATTGTCTCCTTTGTGGTTGGTTACTGAGTTATATAAAGCGGAGAGAGACACATCTCCATTTGACAAGGCAGGTGACGAGAAAACTTGGAAGAATAATTTGACAGCGTCCTCTTTCATGAGCTAGCAGAGAGAAAAAAACTTCCCGTGTTAATGTAGAACCACATTAAAGGTAGAACTTTCTGCTTATTAAATGTATCCCCAGTTTTTTTCTGTAGCAAATGAACTCTGTTTAACAGTCAGTATGTTTACATGCACAGTTATTTGGAACTATAGTTATAGCTCCATTAGGTCATTTAACTGGACTACTGTCCTTGTCCCAGTATACAAGCACCATTTGAGAATCCATATATTCTTAGAAGACTCCATCACAGCAGGTGGCTATATGTCCCCTTTAATCTAGTTGATTAAACGTTTATTATTTATACTGTCTATGATATATATAATATATCTGCATCACAACCACAACTGTTTATTGACAACAACTTTGGGGCAGAAATATGCAGCATCATGTATATATAATCAAATGGTGCTGCACAAACTCTTCCTTCAATAATTAGTTTAAAGGCACCTAAAAAAAATCAATTCATTTTCAATTCAGTTCAATTTTATTTATAAAGCACATTATCACAAAACACAGTCTGTCTCAGAGAGTTTTACAACATACGACATCCCTCTGCCCTTAGACCCTTACATTGTCTAAGGAAAAACTCCCCCCAAAAAACAATATCCAAATCAATATAACTTTAAGTGTAGAATGCGCAATATTTAGAACATTTTAGCCTTGCTGTAAGACAGCCCTTTAAAGGATTTAAAGCAGTTGCATCAAAAACATCAGACTCCCCGTCCACAGCAGAATATTGCTTGGCTTTCGTGTTATGGGACTTTATTTTTTTTTTTTTTAATTTATAATAAATATAAAATACTACCTTTTCAAGTTGTATGTCCCTCACCAGTCAAAATTAAAAGCACAAGTCCCTCCTCAGTGCTTCCATTTTTTTAAAAAAATGGCTGACCCGTTTTGCAGAACCCCTTTACCCCTCATGTAACAAACAGTAACGGACAACTAGGAGCATGTGCAGAACGTCTAGTCCAGTTAAAGTGTGGCTGAGCTGTCTACATCATGGAATAGCTCCATTTCCAACTGCATTATCAAGGTGTTAATCTGATTTCGAGAAATATGATTTAGTCAGATTTCAGGGGGACTAACAAGTTTACATGTATTTTAAAAGTCCAGTTTTAGTCAGACTAACACAATAATTCCACTTTTTCTAACATTATGTCAACGCACTGAGAGATAAAATATATGTAATCACAGTGATCCTGATTGCTGCAGGTTCCAGCATCAAAAAAACCATTGGATCTTGTATTATTGCAGAAAATAGGCTCTGTGTAGTTACAAGTTTTGTTCAGCAAGATAATCATCACAACAACACTTTTAGGATTTATGAAGCATAAATGGAATCACAAGAATTAAAAAGCTAACATTAGGCTATAAACTACACCACGGTCGCATGACTTCAACATCACAACCACAACAAGTCTGTAAAGCTGTGTTCGACATGATGACATTCTGTAGTCACATTTAGCCACTTATTAACAACCGCCTTTTTAAAGACGTAAAGGCTTCAAAATTCACATGTTTAATATTTAATGACGAAATCTATGTCACAGAAAAACCCTGAAAGTCTCTTTAGCTTGTTTTAACCAAGGACCGTATTTCAGACATCTAATCAAAAACCCATTAAAAAAAACATTATTAACTTCAAGTTAAAGGGAACCGGCAGCTCTGAAATGCTAACTCATTTACAGATTTTAGGACTCATTCCTGCACCACTCCATGCTATTGAAAATATGCTATGTAACAGCTACTGCTTGGAACCTGGTTTGCCAAAGACAACATTTTTAAGTATTTATACTGAATGCATCAAGAGAGGCCAGTATGTAATTAAACTGCACATAGGATTATTTTTAAAGCTTGTATGGGAGAATAGCCTTCACTCTCCCATCTTGTGTCACTTTCCTTTAAGTTACTAATTCTGCTCTCATTTGGCAAAAGGCAACACTTGCACTCTGTCACTTTCATGTCACTGAGCGGAATAAGTCAGTCTTTGTCTCTCCGTCTTACCACTGTGCACTCTCAATTCAAGCCATTGTATCACTGACTGGAATATAGTGTTTGTCACTGAGGTCGATTCACCCCTTCAAAATACAGACCAAAATATCAAAAACTGCCAAGTCGCAGTCATTATTTAGTTTTTAACAAAATAGCAAGACTGAAATTGGGATTTTTGCTATACAAAGAGTCTCTTATTTTGCAATATACACCAAATATCTGCCAAACTACACCCTTAATACTGAGGTCGCAACCTGTATTTTTTCCCTCTTTTGCTTGCTGCCGCACGCAACAGGTCAGTCACTTACATAGAAGTACACAATCCTGATAGATTAGTTTATATTTTGAATGTTGTCCAGTTGTGCACCTCCTGGTTGTGGAGAAAAGATAACATTACCAACACCATGAAAACTTTCCATAGGCGGCACGGATGTGATTTTTTTACAACTTGTTATGAGTGCGACCCACCGCAGAAGGTAAATAATTGTTATTGTCATGCCTTCCCATTATTATTGTTTAGAAAGCGCTGCCATGGTTATGTTTTATGTCACAATAGAGGCCGATGCTGTTGTGCTACATGTCAGTCCCATCCCGCCTCTATTCAGTGCTGTCCAAAGTCACATATTTGGATCTGTGTAAAAATCAAAGTGAGCATAAAGAAGGGACTCTGCAGCAGTCACTGTGTAAAAAGAGCTTTGTTGTCCTAAAAAGGCTGCGGCATGTGATAGGCAGTGATTCACCAGTCCCGACTTCAGTCAGGACTTTATTTCATAACCGTGAGACCAGAACTGAGATAAGATCTGACCAAGGTAAGTGGCCACAGGATCCTCTGAGTGAAGTAAGCCACTGTACATCAAGTAGCACGTCTCAGTTCTATACAGACAGGCAGTTAAACTATGCAGCCACTGACACAGGATGTCCCGTTATCTCACACATCCCCCTATCACTACCTAAAAGTAACCCGTGATATTAGGGGAGAGGGATATCAGTGGATTTTTATTTAGTTTATGTGAGATAAAAGTGTGAGATAAATGTTTTTTTAGATAAATGTTTCCACTTATGATTACACCCAAAGGCAGTACCCCTCACCAGACATCACATTAACACAATGAAAACAACACATGGAACAGCCATTGACACAACAATGCCCTCCACAAAAAGTTAAAAATGTTATTCATATGCAAAGGCAGTTCCATCATCTCACTTGCACTGAATCTGACTACTAACTGACAGTCAATGGACATTTTGTCTGAGTGATGACGCCATCTCTTATGATTTTGGTTGGCACTTTTCTTGACATTTACTTTTTCTGCGAGGCGAGGGGGAGGAGAGGACAGTTGCCCAGAGTGCTGTGAGACATTTGCCAGACATTTGGCTGGAGAAACATATATGGTAAACATATGAATGAAGCAACATCAAGCACATAGCCTAACTACTACCACCTCTTTCTCTTTTACTGCTTCAACAATCTTCATGGAAGTTGTAGAAAACAGCAGGAAATTCACAGCCAGCACACACAAACACATATGCAGAGAAGCCCACTTCAAGCAAAACTTTAAAAAGCCTTGGCTAACTCAGAAGCAGCGAAACTGACTTTGACGCAACATGTGGGCCCTAAAATTGGACAACTAAAGAAATCTGTGTGTGAATACAGTGAAAACTGGTGTCAATAAGCTATTCACGAGATGACGTGACTTTGGGAGCTTCTGACCAACTTGCCCTACACACACTGTATAAAAAAAACAAAAAAAACAGTACCATCAGACAGGGCACCGCTGGAGTTTGAAAAAGCTGTTGACATGTGAGCAAGCGGCCCTGGAATGTTTGTGCATTCCAGTGGAAGGGTACTCTCACCAGGAGGGAGGAAACAAAAGAGAAATTTGCACCTCCCCTTTACCTACCCTACAGCCCGAGGACCTGGAAGATGGCACCGATTTCATTCCTCTTAAGGTTACATACATTGTGTCTCAATGTAATCATCAGGCTGACTGTTCCAGCTGGTTACCCTTGACTTTACACATTTTCCAATCATATGTTTGATTAAAGCTTCTCCAAAAGTGAGTCTGATATGTGAATGCATTCATTCATCTTCATTAATAAGGGATAAAAACAAGAGGGCAAAGCTGGCAGAGCAAGAGCTTCCCAAGCAATAGACAGCTAAAATATCCAGTATACGCTTTTTATAGTAGCTTTGAGTGACAACTTCAAATAACTCAAGAAATATTTAAAGCTGCCCTCTGTAAGGGTTTTGCTGAAAATTCGATCATTGTAAATAATAAAAGCAGACATGTAATTGAAGACTATGTAATTAAGTAATCAGTGTAAATAAGGGAAAACACCCAAAGAGGAGTTTTGGTGTAGATGCAGAAGTTTGCAAGCAAAGTGCACTGAAAACAAAAGAATGTTGACCAGTGCATGAACACCAGATAAAAGCATATGAAGTGCTTCTATTTTCTGGATTTTCTTGCGTTTCAGATACAAATCCGAGAAGGCTTGGCAGATAGCCAGATGATCAGCTGACACAATCACAGCAGTGTGCATCCACATATCCAAACACACACAGACATTCACACATAACTCTGTTGCTTTAGTCTGATGGAGGCCTAAAATACTTGTATGAAGACAAGATGATCACCTACTGGCATCAAAACTAGGTTTGTGTTATGTTAAGATTAATTTCAAACATGCTAGTGCATTACTTTTCTTCTACTTTTTTTTTTAATCTCAGGCTTACACCTGGAGGGAACCATGCACTTGGTCCTACGAGTGTGTGTCAATATTTCTAACTGCATGCTCAAAAAGCTCTTGTGGTTGTGGTGATTGGCATTTGTCAAAAAAATTGTTTTAATTGCTGTTTTGTGTGGTCAATGACTGCTGACTCTCAACTGGCTGTTAGGGCTACAAGTTTCTCAGAAACTGGCTCAGGTAAAAACAACAAGCCATATTGTCTGTTGCCATATTGCCACATTTTGGCCTTCGCCATAGCCAAAAAACTGACACCCATAAATAAGTTTGGTCTCCTTTTGTAGTCCAGCATCTGTATATAAATACTCCTATGTTGGGTGGGACTGTATTTAAGTTAGTCACTAATATCTTAATGTTTCTTGAATCTGTTCTTAGGAAAGGTCCTAAGAAAAGTCTACATGTGTTACTGCTACTGATGGCAAAGGGTCCTCACAGTGTCTGGATGTTTTCACTGGTGTAGTTTTCCTAGCTGTACAACACGGAGCTGTGAAGAAAGATCTTGGCATCCCACAAGTGTATTCAACATCAGTTCTTACCATCTAATGTTTAACACTCCACAAAGTGTGGACACTACCAGTTACAGCACAGTGAGATATGCTCAGCATTCTGTATGCAGTGGTCCCTCACACCTCTCTGCTTTCAGCACGCTGACATATCATTTATCACATATTGAGCTATGATCACTCACAGTCTACACGCATCAATGTCCCCCTAACTCCTTTATTAAACTGTCAAACAAACACGGAAAAAAACAACTAACAAAAACTACAACACTTAACTAATCACTAACCTCTTGTGTATCATTCAAAACTGGAAACCTAATCCCTTTGTTTTAAATATTAGACCACAGAGGGTAAAAACATGAGTCCTGCAAGCAGATGGACAAACTCGGGATCACAATGCCTCCACATTATGTTATGCAAACAGCAGAAATAGAAGCAGAGCTATGCATTCCAATTACTAAAAGGGGCTTATTGCATATCAGTTTTCACAGTAGAGCTGAAAGTAATTTGGAAGAAAAAAATATTGTGTTTTGCAATATTCACTGCAATGATGTAACACCAGTAGCTTATCTATTTTCCCTTTGTGACAAAAGTAGTTTCTCTTAGTATTTTCTTTTCAAATTTTCTTTTATTTTCTTAACTAATTTTGATGCAAAAACACGCAAGACGTAACTCAGTCCGCTCTGAGAATGATTTTGATTCATTGTTATTTATTGGACTACTCATGAAAAATGAACTCCGCTAGTTTCAATTTCCTGTCAAACAGTAACATGGCTTATAACATGCCATGATGGTAGGATTGGGTCAATGTAAAAATGTTCAAACCTGACTGTTGAGGTCGAGTCACAGTTTTTGAGTCACGGTTTTCGGGTCCGTTTAGCAGACATTTAACACTCCAGAAATACTGTACATTAGCATAAGATAGCATAACAATCCCCCATTTACAGTATTTAAAAAAACAGTTATTCTGCAAGGATATGTCACGTAGTTAAGCAAAACCTTAAAAAATGAGGCAGTTTGGCATTAGGCACATCACTGTGACAGTCTTAGGTTAAAGCTAGGTGAGATTTTCGTACAGCAAGAGGGGAGACGATTCTGATTTTAACATGTATTTCATTTTTTTGTCGGAAAAAGTTTACAAGTGTTTACCTCAAACAAATTATAGCTTAGGACATAAACATGTCTTTGTTAAATCTTGATTAAAAGAATAGGTTTTCTTGTCACTAAAATACAGTATTACTGCCACCTGTAGGACCTTTTGAGCATGCTTGAATCCCCAGGAGTCAGATTACCTGATTTATTGAGGCTGCTTTCTTGGCTGCGAGATTAACAGCGTGTGCAGAGCACCCAATCTGTGGCTCATAGTACGCCTGTTGCATTGACTCCATTTACCATGTTTTTTTGTGTTGTCTGCATTAACAGGGATTGTGCTATTGCCTATCTCAGGTTTCCATTCTGTCATTGCTTGTGTCAGTGCTACAGAGAGATGTTCACCTGTATGGCTCTCATAAAGGGAGTGGGTGTGCAAAATTGAGCTTTTCATCTCCCACTCTGAAGTAATGTAATGGTCTCTCTCAGTTAGGCAACATCAGTAGCTCTGGAGGTCCATCCATCAGTGGTAAGGGCTTCATAAGGTGTGTCAGACATCTCTGTCTCTTTGTTAAGTTCGGGGAATTATCATGTTGCTGAAGTGTCAGCAGGAGGGGACATTATACTGCGGCTCAATGCTTTGATCATATGCTGAAATCTGGCTTCCTCTACCATGGCATAAGGCTGCATGTCTTTAGCTATGAAACCCTCCAATGCTTTCATTATGGCTTTTGCCCTGTCTGACTTTTCACTGAGAGACTGTTTAAAAGCTGCGGACCCTCAATACTTCACCACTCCGCCTCTGTGCCAAATTATAAAAAAGAAACTTCATGGTGTTATGGCCTAAAGTGTTTTTGGCATATGTACTGAACTGAACAATGAACACGGTCCGAACCGTGATAAGCAAACCAAACAGGACAGGTTTTTTTCATGACCCGTTCAATCCCAACTAGTGTCATACAGTGTGTGTGTAATTATTACTGAGCTGAGGCAGCCAGTGTCAGCAGCATAAAAGAGATCGATTATCAGCAGAGAGAAGAGGGAGGAAGAGCTGCTTTTTTGTGTACCTTTTGGGCTGATGAAAGAAGTCATGGTTAGTCTCTTAAAAAGACTCAAACTGCACTAATATGGCAACATTTTGGATATGAAGCCAATGAAAGAGCTGTCCTCACTGACTGCAAGCGCCGTTGTGAGCTGAATTGTTGGACAATATGTTTCTATTTATATCTGAAGCTTGCTTTGAAAGTGCCGAATGGATGAGGACATTTCACTACAAATACTTAAACACAGAATCAGCTGGCTGTAGGGAGATTACCAGGAAGCTGAATATTTTTGCTGTGGTAGATGACCATTGCTAAAAACAAGCTATGCTAATGTTATTTGCTGTTGGCTAACTTTTGGTAAATATCACAATATTAAACATATTTTTCATTTAAAAAGTAACACTACAGAAGCAGGAAGATATCAAGTAGGTTACTCACCTGTCTTTTAAGAGTTTTTGTCTCCATTCTGATCTCAAGCACATAGCTGATAGCTACGTGGTTCATTTACAGAAGTAACACGTGCATATTTCATGGTTTCAGTGTGGACACAGAGCACAGATTGTCTATCACATGATGCTACATGATAGACAATCAGTTTTTGGGACACTGTCATTATGTTGGAAACTTGGTAAAATTCGGTAAAGCGGTCTTGTGTTTTGCTTAATATCAAATCAGTTTGGAAATTTACATTGGCTCTACCCTACTGCATACCAAACCTTCCACTGGTGTCCTTATTACACAGAAATACAGTATTAAATATCACTGGCAATCATCATGAATGGTTCGCAAGCTCTTCATTTAAACAAAATTCATTCATTCATTCATTTTCCGTAACCGATTGTCCTAATGAACTAATTAATTTGAAAGCACTTGAGTCTTCTGCCTGTATAAGAATAACAAAATAACAGGGAGGAGTGCTCCACTGTGGTGTTATTAATGCCAAACAGACAGAATTTTTGAGGTGAAACAGACTTTTAGAGTTATTTTCAGTTATTTTCTTCACATTTGTCTTGCAAATGGTATTATTTAGACATTAAATTAAAACATGCTTGCAACTGCTGCCTTTTGTGACGGTAAATTATTGAAATCAGATAGGCTTACTCTAGCATGTCTGTGGTACTGTCCAGGTGCTGCACTGCCCTCTGGGTTGCCTCAACATAAGGTATTCAGTAACATTTAGATTATCAATTATTGACATTTGTAAACTGATGACGAATCGTCCACATCCACATTGCAACGTATCCAAGAATCGATTTTTCCCCTTACCCCTACAGCACAGCAAGGAGCCATTGAGGTGAGCAGCAGCAGAAAGCAGCTGGATGAGAAGTCTGCCACTGCGCTGCTCTCAGTCTGCTCTCATGGATCTATCGATCAGCTGTGTGATCAGCCAGGTGTGATATTTGTTTGTATTAGGCCCACTTTTTGCCAGTTTCTGAAAATAGTAAAATGAATCTCTTGGGCTCAATTACTTTGGTTCGGACAGGAATGTGTGGCACGAGCTACACTCTAGTATCTAAATGCGCACGCCTGGTGCACAGTCTGTATTCAGATACGTTTCATAAAAACAAAACAAAAACTATTTTTGTGCATTTTTAGTATTTACTCTCTAACCAGCTGCTGTTATGTTGTTCCGTCAAAAAGGCAGACATGGCCCCCAGTCCTCTGTGGATATTATGCGCATCTGTGGGGGCTCTAAATGGGGAGAAATAGGGGAGAGAAGGGACGCCAGGAGGACAACGGGAAAGGGCAGGGAAAAACAGGGGTGTCCCGGGAAAATCGGGAGGGTCGAGATTTTCGTTTTAAAAATCACCCTGAACCACAAATTCGAATTAATTGATAAAATCGATTAGGGCTTGGGTGACGCATCGATGTAATCAATTACATGAATACGTCGATTCATGTAACGTGCGTCGACGTGTTGCACTGTTTCACATAGTGCGCATAATGAGAGCGTGAGCAACGCCGGGCGTATTTTTTGTTTTGGCGCTTGTGTATCAAGTTAGAGCGTGCACACTGTTCGCCTGTCAGCGCTTGTCAGGCGTGTCTGAGCTGCGTGTCAGCTGCAGCACATCTAGAGAAACAGTGGCTCGCCATTTTTTTACGCGTGACGCTCGCATTTGTTGACTGTATACCACTTTATACTGCAGTTTAAAGTCTCTGTCACAGAGATGAGGAAATACAAATATGTTTGTTTTACCTCAACTTCCTTGCTTCCCTTTCAAAACGAAAGCTATCTGACTGCGTCTCTGTGAACAGAATGCTATCAGTTGGTGATACAATGTATTTTATTTTGAAACATTTACAGAATAGGGTTGTCAGCTGTGCAGGAGCTTGTATAACTTCATAAATGAGAGGAATGTGTGCATATAAATATGAAAATACAGCACTCATATCAGCAGCCTTAAGGCCCAGTTATGGCCTTTTTTGATGCAGAAAAAATGGACCAGTTACAATTATTTATGTTAGAGAAAACTTTTAGTGTTATTCAAATTGCACTAATTTTACTAAAAGATGTTTTGTTGGACTGCTAGATTTGAGGTTTGTTACTGTAACAAAGACTAACTGATTTGTTAAGTTACTTGAATTTTAAGTTGTTTTATTTATTTTGCTGTTGGATTGCTAAATGTAGATTGCACTACTTTCCTTTTACTTGAGTGGAACAAACTCCTGCATTAATTTTATGAAAGAGACTTTATATCAGACTGAAAAATACAGATTATCAGTTAAGACTGGGCTATTTTTTGTTGGGGAATAACGCCCTGCAGAGTATGACAAGTTTTAAAATGTTATTTTCAGTAAAGTTGTTATATTTATTGAGTAATAAAAAAATAATAGTTAGATCAATTTAAAAATAATCTATAGATTAATCAATTAATTAAAAAAAAAACAATAGATTAATCAATTAATCAAAAAAATAATCAATAAAAAAATTGTCAGGTGCAGCCCTAAAATCACCCAGCCCTAGTCTTGACCTTAACAAGGCGAGACTGTGGGACAGATTAGCCTGGGGCGGCTGCTGCAGCTGACAAACCTCCATCATCTCACAGTACTCATCATTATCATTAAACTCTACTCTCTGCAAAGTCGTGAAAAATGAAAAAATGAAAAATGGTTTCTCTCACTTACCTGTGGCAAAGCAGTGTTAAGTTGTCTCTGCAGTGAGTCCCTTTCATGGCTAACTTCATGCAGTTTGCCCTGAGTCAGGCCCAGATTCTCCTGCGTCTCTCTCAGAGTCTCAAGAAGACGATCCCTTTCCTCCAGCATGGACACCATCAGCGACTCAAAGTGACCCTCTGAGTCTGACTGCAGCGGGGAGCCAGAGCCTCGATGACCATTGCCACCTCCCCCGCCGGGCCCTTCAGCCTCGCTGATGGTGGGCATCACCTCGCACATCATCTACAACCGAGGTTTGGTCAGGACAGAGTGGGGACAAAGGAGACAACAGAAGATGAAACAGTCTGAAGTTAGAATGAGGATGAGAACTGTAAGGGGGAAAGGATATGAAAAAGTATAAAACTGTCAGCACAGGCAGGTGATAAACTGAAACATTTTAGTATTAAGACAGTGGGAATGTTGACACTCTTTACAGTCAGTATGGGATTCAATAGACAGAATTTGGATTTTTAATTCTTTCTCCTCCTCAAAAACTATGCCAATATACACCCAAAAAGCATTTACTAAATGTGAAAAAAAAAACAATTATTAACCAATAATTTTGTTGGAAAAAGTCCAGATATTCTTGCCTAAAAATGATCAGTGTAATCAATTATATAACTTAACAGGCAATGCAAAACACTAGGGCTAAGTTGTAAATTTAAGTGGCTTTAAATCTAGTGTGGAAAGCTCTAAAACACCTAAAAGATTTCTATTAGGCTGTTTTAGTAAATGAGGTGAATCATGACTTTCACTAATGAAAGGGAATCTGTGAAACATTAGATCAACCACTGAAATTCCCAATAAAGCACAGCATATGCAGGTCTTCACCCTTAGGTGTCTTTCCTATGTTTGCATTTCTGATTTTGTATTTTTTTTTAAACTTGTGTCATGCACTGTTGCAAAAGAGTGTTGTCTTTTTTTCTTCCTGTTTTGCAATAACATGGTCTGTAAACAAATGACACTACAAAGAGTAAAGGTGTAAAGGTGAATCCTGTCCAATCTCTTGCTATGATTCCCTGTAATGTCTAACTTTGTAGTTTTGATATTCAACCCCAAGTAACGTTATTAAAACAGAATGCAATGTTTTGCAAATCCTTGACCTATATTCAAATAAATACTTAACAAAGGCAAGATATTAATGTTCAAATTTATAGCAGTACCCGCACTTGTTTACTACATAGCCATGCTGTTTTAACACATCCAGAATGTGTCTCACTGAGTATATTTACATGCACAATATAGTCCAGTTTTTGCCGTTATTCCTAAAAAGACATGATCCCTACTAAGCTGTTTACATGACGAATCCAAATTAATATTCCACCAACAGTCCCATTTACTCAAGCACTTTCACAAAGTAGTGAACCTCATACCATCCTTACCTGCGAACAACTGAACCTTTCCAGGATGCCCCTTTCACAGCCATTAAAAATATTTTCTTTTTACTGTATTCAATTGAATATAGGTCGAAAGAGGCTTTAAAAATGATTGCATTCTGTTTTTATTTAGATTTTACACATCATTCCAACTTTTTATAGATCTGGGTTATGTCATACAGAAAAAAATGCATCCTTGTATATTTTCAAGCGCTGTCATCAAAACCTTAGCCATAGTTTACCTAAGAAAAAACTTAAGAGTACAATGTTGTATTGACAACATTGCTAAGCATTTTGATCTTGTTGGTAAACAATGACACAACAACTTGTCATTTTGATGGCTTTGACATAAGCACAGAAATAAATATACTTTTTGTATTTGAGAGATAAAGTAAAAATTTAAAGCAACTTATAGACTTTTGCTGGTAATTCTGTGGTTGTTGGTATGAATTGTTTTCAGAAATGCATTTACTGTTTTGCAAATGTTACAGATGATTAAAGAAAAGTACCATACAAATTGAAAATAAGTTTAATCAGCATACTCTGTAGACACCAGAGCATCGGCCATCACAGAAGTTTAATAAGGAATATAAGATTACTTTCCCTGGGTGAACAGTGAAGTACATTAGCCCATTAATGTTCAGAAAGGAACAGAGAGCCTTATATCAATTACAGGCAGCTAAGAAAGGTGTGTTGTCTGACGCTTGTTAAGATATGCTGCATCTAACAACAGCTGGGCAGGAAGGTCTGGAGAATTAGAGCCACTCTCCACACCAAGGAGCTTAAGTCCTGTAGACAGACTGCTAGACAAAAAGCCAAGAATCATGTGAACTGGATTTAACATACCTACAAGGAACAACAACCTGCAAATTGGAACAAGTGGAGTAGGAAGCCAGAGCTACGGCTTCATCTTATTCTTTGCATCACCTGGGATGCCAAAAGCCATGTGCTTTCAGAAACCCATATTTTGTTCAGTGCACTAACAATCAACTGTATCTTCCAAAAATTGTGTTCAAGAGCTGTTGGACCATACGTGTTACATGGGAATTAACCAAACAAAAATCAACCTGCCACCTTTAACTCCAAATAAAATTTGCATGTTTCAGGTGATACACACCATTTCTAGTGGAAGGAGCCAAACTTAACCTAATTTATCAGGAGCATAATATAAAACCAACACTCCATATCGAGGTCAAGCCACTCAGGCTCAGCGATGTTTATGAGGGGGAGGGTCACTCTACAGCCATGGAGAGGAGTGACAGATGGTGCATCCAGTGGAAGATTGCACAGACATCACAGACATCAAAAAGTAAAGATGACAACCCAAGATCTAGAAGCAGGACACCTGAATAGCCTTAATCATAAAACATTCTTTGACAGGAGTATTTCCTCATGTGAGACAAAGATTACAAGACAGGACAGAATACTGAGGGCACCAACATTTGTTACTCACTTTACCCTTTGGAACCTGAGCAAACTGGCTTGCTTTCTTAAAAAAAAAAAAAAGAAAGAAAGAATATATAAAATATAAATATATATAATATATATATATATATATATATATATATATATATATATATATATATATATATATATATATATATATAATCAACGTAAGTGCAGAAATAACCCAGAAACCCAGAAACTTGCAAGAAATTTGTAAAAGCTACCTGAACATTAGTATAAATAAACAAACAAACAAACAAAAAAGAATATTTTAAAAAACGAACAAGGCAAACAAGACTTGGAAAAAGTGCTTGACATTATATCAATTCTGTAACATATTTTTAAATATGCAATTGTGATCATTATATGTTGTTTTTTTCTTTAACTTTCTAAATCTAAACATTTCTTGCAATTTTTTTTTTTTCTTCTTTTTTTTTTTTTACAAGTTGCTCGTTTCCTTTTTCTCCCATGTTTTTGAGAGAAATCAGATTAGTTTGCTCAGGATTCAATGGTGTAAATACTTATGGAAGGTATCTGAACGCAGCACAAGAAAAGCGATGTCGCTTAAGGCTTTAAAGGGTTAACTTTAAATGTAATTTCTGCAGTTGTCATTGCATTTGCAAATTAACTTTAGATTAGTCTGACCTAGTAACATTCTGCAAAAACAGTTTCTGTAAAGGAAAATAAAGTATGGTCTTTGAGCAACGTAAGTCATAACAAGAGCAAAGTTACAAGTACAGTTAAATCAGTGTTATTCACTATGATGCAGTCAACACGTGAAAATGTGATCGGTCACTTCTAACGAAACACTATAGCGTATGCCTAAATCTGTTTGATAGTAACGTGTGACTGTGTCTTACCTTTGCAGAATGGCGTTATTCCAAATGACTTTGTAATGCACGTTATTTTGTTCTGCACAGTAAACGTCAACGAAGTCCAGGTACTCCAATTGTATGTTGCAACCTTGTCAAACTTCACAAATATCCAGAGTCATTCAGATAAAAAGAAATTCCAAGCAGGGGTTAAGGATGCATTAAGGCTGTGGAAAGGATCCTCTAGGTGAAAAAGGGGATAATTTCCTAAAGGCCTCAAAGCGAAACCCACATGAAGTGAGCAGGGGGCAGTATTCCAAGTTTGGCCGGCTAACTTAACGTTAGCAAGCTAGCATTAAGTACGCTGGTGATTCGATGATTGCATATCTAGATTTGGAAGTAAAGTATCTTATCTTTGTTTGTCAAAACAATCGCCGATCCTCGAAAATACAGTTTAATTTACCGACGATAACATTTCACAACAGGTAGACATGTAATGGTACAGTTAGGTGACGTGGAAACAGTGGTAGCCCTGCTAGCGTTGGCTAATTTGAAGCAGAATTTTTTGGCTTGAAGTCAGTTTAAAGTAGACGGCTAGCACCGTAAGCTACTAGCCAGCTAGATAGCTAACGCTTGCTAGTTTCATATACTAACTTAGCAAAGATAACGTCAGGTAGTTGTCTAAAGATACGCTCTTTTCCATATAAAAATAGACAATATGCTACAAAATAGCATTGCTATTTATCTTACATTGTCGAAAATACTGTAAAGACTTTAAAATTCCTGAAAAAAGATTAGCTCTTCAAAGCTCTACTGAAATGATTAATCTACCAAGTTAGCATCAGCTAACGTTAGCTTCCCGTCGATTCGGTGAAGTCGCGTCACCACATCTCGAAAACTTCCAGCTAACATTGAACGTTAGCGACGTTTTGATCCGTTTGGAAAATCCAAACCGCAAATAAAAACTTTATATTCCCCTCGTTTTCGTCCGAGTTTCAGGTATTCTCTCAGTATCTAACCCAAAAGGTCCGTCGGTCCAGGTCCTTCCCTGTCGCCACTGCCTGCCAGCCTCGGCAGTCGGGACAGCCAATGGTGGGCTCTGTGTCTCTAGCACTTCTCATTAGCCCGGCAGGCAGTCTACGGGAGGAGAGCGCTTCCCTGGCTGCCAACAGGAGGAAGGAGAACAGCAGTAGTACTTCGAGTTCCTGTTGTGATCCATGTAATCGGTCAGGTAAAACCATACAGATCAAATTTTAAACAGAAATTAGGATTTTCACGAATTTGAATGTTATAAATGTCCGCTACATCCACGGCCTCTATGCAGTCATATTGAATAAAAATTATGTAGGTGCATAACGTTGTATGACTATTAGGCTACTACCTGGAACTTGCATCTTACAACACTGGCTTAATATCCCTCCAGACCCCAAACTGCCTTTTAAAAGCAGTTTACAGTTGTTTGTAGCACTATTTAACATTAACTTTACTGGGTGTTGCTTTACATCTTGTTAATGATGTCATTCTCTCCCCCTTTTTAATGTTAAATTCTAGGTCCATTTAAGCATTTGGTGCATGTAGCAACTATTACTATCAAGTAAGGGTTATTTTACGTCTTATTTTACATGAACTATGGCATTACATCCCTGTTTGTATGTTCATTCTATGTCTATTTCTCATGTGATGCACTCAGTGCGTGTCATGTTCTCTTAAAGTACTTTGGGCTGCTTTTATTGCTTTTATTGTTATTATTATTATTGTTATTATTATTATTATCAGTAGTAGTAGTAGTAGTAGTAGTTGTAGTAGTAGTAGCTCACTTGACATGTGTTTACATTTATTCACACTATATATATATACATATATACATACATATACACACACACGCACACACATTAAGGCACTGTATGTTTGTATCTTTGTCTTGTATCTTTTACCTTGCTTGTTTGTGCAGGTTGCTGTTTGAACCTTATTTTCATTCTTTGGTTTTGCACCACGGACCAGGACCATGCCTCTCTTATCTCTTTTATGCTTTTGAGGCTATTATATGGCAATTACATACCAATAGTGACAATAAATATAATATAGATAAATAAATATATAAATCAACACACAAAAACCAACCACATGTTGTTGTATATTATGTCTTCTTTATTATTGTATACTTATTGTATTCTAGATATCAATGTACTATATATATATGGGGAATTGATGGGACAAATGTCTTTACAAATAACATATAGCATTATCCTAAAACATCTGAACTTAAACAATAAAATTTGACTGAGTGACCCACATTCAGTTGTTGCAGATGATGAAATTGCTGATGAAACAATACTTTTTGGGGACTCATAATAAAGAGAATAGTTGCGCCATCTTGTGGTATATTAATACAACAAGACTTGTATTTAAAATCCAGAATGTACACTGATGTGCTGTTTTACCAGGGTGATACTCTTTTTCTTACCATTCAAAAGACAGTATGCTCAATTATTGAAAAATGTAATTCTGACATGATTTGAACATTTTTATTCTCGAGTTTAGAAGAAAGGTAGGTAGTATAATGTAATCTGATTATATCTATGTGTGGAAGATATTGATAACACATATTATTTGTAATTATGGGGGAATTCCACAACAAAAAAATGCATTTGTTTGAAGCTTACTTGCTGATTTCAGGATTTGGGGATATGTCAATTTCACTTTTAGCCAACACAAAAAGTCACATAAATAAAGTCAACTATTCAGCATTACTTCATTAAAGTTAATTTCTCAATAATGTGAAGACTTGAAACGTGTAATGGAAATTACACAAAATGTAACAGTCAGCATGTTGGAATATATGTTATAAAAGCCTTTAGAAGTAATTAAGACATTTGAAACAGTTGTGTTAGGGGTAGCATGGACTTACGAACTCAGTATTTCTAAATCCCTGCTTCGAACTCCTGCTGCAATAATTGCTAAAAAAAAAGTCTGAAAATCTGCTTCTCTAAAACAGCTTACAGTCTGTCAGTAATTTACAGTTTTTGATTCATTGCAAAGACAAATTTCTTAAAATTACGCTCCATTTCCCCAAACTCAGTAAACACAAATGTCACCCAAACTCCAAACTTCAATGTCAGAACCAAACTTTCTATTCAAAACCATGTAATGTTACATCTCAATCAAACTTCTCCCTCTGACAACACACACAAGCTATCAGAAACACAGAGTGCATGTTTTTTTGTTACACACTGGAGGGATCAGTTTCAAACACTGCTACCTACATGTTTCCAGTTTACAAAGAAATCATTTGGATTTGTGAAACCACAGCACTATCCAGGACAGAAATTCAGAACAGTACTGTAGTATACTTTATACCTCTTAGAAGTGTTGAGAAGGTTACTCTTGAAATGTAATAGGTTACAGATTGCTAGTTAAAATGTAATAAGTAATTAAATTACTATAATCGATTCCTCAAAGTAATGTAACAAATTACATTTTATTATTCTTCTAACAAATGTCTTTATTTATTTATTCATTTATTCCAGACACGTCAAAATCACATGAACAAAACATTAGAAATACAAACCCACATCCACATATCTTTAACACCAAAGAAATTGGAATATATATATACATATACACATACATACATATAAAAATATTTACATATACACATAATCATGTACATTCACATATATACACATACACATATGTTTAAGCATATACATACACCAATTTTAAGTGATTTTTATCCCTTTTCCTTCCTTTTTTCTTCCTCTTTTCTTTTGTAAATAGACATTTACAAAATAAATAAATATTTTCCCAAGTTTTACAGCCTGTCCATATATCCCTACTACACACATACAATATACATACACACATATGAATAGACATACTACACATAAGCCCATTTTAACATGTATGAAAAGGGGTAGGAAGAAGTGTAACTTATTTGATCCTACCCCTTTCCCAGTATTTATTAATTACCATTGATAATCATCCTGATTCCTGTGGGTCTTGTAAATTTATGTGACAGACAACAGATTTTTGTTTTTAGACATTATGTTTACACCTAATCTAATCTAACTATATAATTGATTCTTCATGCCCACATACATATTCATATCATATACACATTCATATCCACATACACAGTGTACCCGGAGAGCAACCAGCCCACCCCCCCCCCCCCACCAAGCTGCAGCCCGACCCCGCAACCTCCCGCGTCCAGCCCCCCCACTAGCCCCACCCAGCGCCACTGGCACCCAGCACCCCTGTACCATCATATTTACAGTGTTAAATACACCTGTTGGTGTTCACCTCTGATCTTCATCCCTGTACTTGTTGAAAATAATCAGTCTGAGCCTTTTCTTAAACAGACTTATGCTTGGACAATATTTCAGCTCATCGCTGAGTTTATTCCAAACCTTCACACCACTGACTGAAATGCACATTCTATTCATGGTTGTTCGAACACTCCCCTGTAATTATAACCCCCCTCTCTATCAGTGAAAAGTTTCTGAAAATTATCTGGTAGTTGTTTGTGTCTAGCTTTATACATTAGCAGAGCTGTTTGAAATTCTACCAGATCCTTGAGTTTTAGGAAGCAGGAGTTTATAAATAAAATGTTAGTATGATCGTGGAAACCATTCTGATGGCTCTTTTGTGGAGTGTGCATAATGGTCGGAGTGAGGATTTGTAGGTGTTGCCCCAAACTTCCACGCAGTAATCCAGATATGGCAAAACAAGTGAACAATATAGAATATGTAGAACTTTGTAATTCAAGAAATATTTTGCTTTGTTGAGGACTGAAATACTTCTGGATAGTTTGGTTTGAACATGTTTTATGTGAGGTTTCCAACAAATCTTGTGGTCCATCATCACACCCAGAAACTTTATTTCTTCAACTCTCTCCACATTAACACCCTCTATCATAATTTTTAAGTCACCATTACCCTTATGATTTCCAAACACTATAAACTTTGTTTTGTCTAAATTTAATGATAGCTTATTTGTATCAAACCACTTTTTTAATTTATTCAATTCAGAGGTTATTTCCTCCATGAGCTGCTGTTAATTCTCCCCTGTACAGAAAATATTTGTATCGTCAGCAAACAAAACAATTTGTAGTAAATTTATAACTTTACCTATGTCATTTAAGTATAGAATAAAGAGTGTAGGTCCCAACACTGACCCCTGGGGGACACCACAAACAATGTCCAAACATGATGACTGAAAGTCACCGTTTTTCACAAATTGTTGCCTGTTGCTTAAATAACTTTTCATCCAATGTAAAACCATCCCCCTAATACCATAACGCCCCAACTTCTTGATTAATATATCGTGATTTATTGTATCAAATGCTTTTTTTAGATCAATGAATGCATATTTCTTTATGTCTATGGAGCTGGGTATTTCTTCTATTAATTCGAGGACTGGCAATGATGTGGATCCTTTTGATCTGAATCCATATTGGCTTTCAGAAAACAATTTGTGCTTATTAACAAATCTGTCCAATCTCTTAATAATTTAGTAATATAATATAATATTTTAGAAACTGTGGGAGTAATAGAACAGGCCTGTAATTTGAGAAGTGGTGTCTGTCCCCAGTTTTATATAGTGGGATGACTTTTGCAGTTTTCATTTTTTTTTAAATTTACCAGTTTGGAATGACAGATTACAGATGTAGGTCAGTGGTTGAATTATTGCTTCAATAACCTTTTTGACTGTCGTCATATCTATGTCATCACAGTCAGTTGACATCTTGTTTTTACACATATTGACAATATCTATGATCTCTCTCTCCTCCACTGCTGTGAGGAACAACTAGTTTGGATTTCTACCTATTAATGTCTCCACCCATCAGCTGTTCCAGGATCAGGAATTTTTTCTGCCAGCTTTGATCCAACATTTACAAAATACTTATGAAAGTTATTTACCACGTCATTCATATCATCCATGTTTTCCTCATTATTAACAAAATATTGTGGATAATTAAATTGTCTATAACTTTTTAAAATAATATTGTTCAAAGCATTCCAAATACCTTTAATGTTATTCTTATTGCTATGTAATAATTTGCTATAATATTCTTGTTTGGATATCCGTAGAATAGTTATCAGTTTATTTTTATATTTTTTATTTTTTATTCTCAGCTTCTACAGTTCTATACTTAAGAAATTCTCTATAGAGTGTGTTCTTTTTTTTGCAGGCATTTTGCAATCCCTTTGTGATCCATGCTGTGTCAGAATATTTATTTCTATTAATGTATTTTTTTATTGGACAATTTCTATCATATAATGATTTGAAGATATACAAAAAAGTTTCGTATGCTCTATCAATATTACCATCCCTTAATACTGACTCCCAGTTCTGTGCCAAGAGTTCTTCTTGAAATGCCTCCTCTGTCTTCACTCTTTTAAACCTTTGTCCAATATCCTGCTTATCTTTCTTGTAGCAGTTGTCATATGTTACAAAAACTGGTAAATGATCACTGATATCATTAATTAATAATAGACTTATCATATTGTTATCTATTACATTTGTAAATATATTATCTTATCTCTATTAATCTCTATTAATGTGGCACTTTGAACTGTAATTCTATTAGGTCTGGTAATTTTAGGATAAAGGCTCAGACTGTACATTGTATCAATAAATAATTCTGTATGTTTGTGATTATTTGGGTTAAGCAGGTCAATATTAAAATCCCCACAGATAAAGAAGATCTTTTGGGTTTCCTCAAACCATTCCCTAACGATTTCAATATTAGAACCTGGTGTTCTATATATGCCGCTGACAATTACATTCTTTTTTTTTCCATATACATTTCTACTGTTATGCATTCAAATATGTCATCCATCACTTTGGTCATATTTTCTACCACTTTAAACTTTGTTTTTTTGTCCACATACATAGCTACCCTGCCACCAGTCTTCCCCTCTCTGTTTATGTAACAAAATTCATATCCATCCAGTTCAAAATCAGCTCCCTTCTCAGGGCTGATCCACGTGTCAGAGATAGTAATAATACTGAATGGTTGTTCGAACTGGCCTAGACAATCTCTGATATTGTTTAAGTTTGCATACAAGCTCCTACTGTTAAAGTGAATGATAGAGAGTTTATTGTCTGCTCTAACTGTCCTGTTATACTGATCCTCTGAGTAATAGCAGCAGTTATCGATGATGTGATAGTAGAAATTATTTTCTGGGTCGATGTCCTCCTCTATGTCCTGATGTTTGTACTCAGTGTAATTAAATGTTTTCAGTTCTGGTTTTTAACAGTTGACAGCCATCTTAGTTGATGATCTGTCCGCAGCTGTTGATGAATGAGTGTTGGTATCAAGTGTGATCCTGATGGTGAAAAGTTCGTACTGTTCTGTATTTTACCTTAAGTCCCGTCAGTAGTCAGCAGTGGATGAATCTTTATGTTGTGGTTTAGCAGTTTAGCAGTTTAACTTTCTGCTAACATTTAAATCCAACTGTTAACTGGAAGCTTCAAGTCTACAGCAAAAACATCAACACCTCTGGCCTAAGACAAGTCCTTCAGGATGGTCCTTCAAAATAAAAGCACCACGTGTTCTACTTTGATTTATTTAATTATAGCAATCCTTTTTTTAAACTTTACTTTAACACTACTTTATTTAACTTTATACTTTGCGTTATTTACAGTATTTTATAACAATAATAGCCATAATATATTCACTCTGTCATGACTCCTGCATTCTCCTCCTCCCCTTCACTGCCAGTACTTTTCCATTCACCTCACTCTGCTCTGCTCTACCTGCTAGCCACGCCCACTGCTGCAGCCTGCTCTCCCCTCAGCTGCAGCTCATCTCCAATCAGTGCAGTATTTAGGACTCTCCAGTTCACTCACTCTTTGCCAGATTGTTCCTCTGCCATGCATGACTTTCCAGCGTTCCTTTGCCAGATTACCTGTTGCCGACTCAGCCTGTTCCCGACCAACCCTCCGTGCCTGCCACCCGGTGTACCTACCTGCCTTCTGTCCCTGACCACGTGCTTCGCTTCGGCGTTCTGCAAATCTGACGGCTCCACTGGCAGAGACCTCCCCGCTCGACCACGACGATCCTTCAGCCTGCTCCTCGACGGTACCGTTGCATTCTCGGACTGTTTCCTCGGCTACGGATCCTCTGCCTGTCCCCGACCACGACCCAGCGTTATCCCCGACGACGTTTCCACACGTGTTGTCGGCTCTTCGAGCTACGGGGTTTCCTGCTCTCCAGCCACAGTTGGTTCCAGTTTCGTGTCTTCACCTCGTTGGATTCCCAGAGACATTAATTGGGTAATTCACCCGAAGAACGGACTGAATATTTGTGAGCTGAACTTTATTTGTGTTGGTTATAATAAAGGTTATTACCAACTGACATTAAGTGTTGGCGTACTGCATCTGGGTTCATACACACCCCGTTTCAGTACAATCTGGCCAACAATGGACCCAGCAGACTCTAACACTCTTCAGTCTCGTCTAGCCCGTGTTGAGGGAATGCTCCAGCAACACGAGGCTCAGCTTTCCTCCAACGCGGCTGAGGCTCGTCATTCCGCCTCGGCGTTGGAGCGAGCTTTGACCCTGCTGGCGAACCAGGTTCAACAGATGGCCACCACGTTGACTCAACACGCTGTTCCTGGTTCGAGTCCTGCTCCGACGGCTCCCAACTCGGCGCCACCTCCCAGTTCCGCACCCGAACCCCGGGTGGGGACACCAGAACGCTACGCTGGAGATCCAGAGGGCTGTAATCCGTTTTTGACGAACTGCTCCATCCTGTTTGCTCTGCAGCCACACACATTCGCCACTGAGGGAGCCAAAGTGGCCTTCGCTATCAATCATCTCACTGGCCGCGCACGACTATGGGGAACAGCAGAATGGGAGAGGTACACCAGCCTGTGTTTCGTTTCAAGCCTTCGCCGATGAACTACGGAAAGTGTTTGGTCCCGTGTCCTTGGGTCCTGACGCCTCCGGGGGCCTACTGAGTCAACGCCAAGGAAGTCGGACGGTCGCCGACTTCGCCATCGATTTCAGAACTCAGGCCCGGCAGAGTAACTGGAATTCGGCCGCCCAGTGCGATGCCTTCCTCAACGGGCTAGCACCCTACATCAAAGATGAACTGGTCTCTTTTGAGCTTCCTCATTCTCTCGATGGTGTCATCGAATTGACCACGAGATTGGACAGGCGGATTCAGGCGAGGAGGAAGGAGCAGCGTCTGGAGGGAGGTTCCCACCGGTTTCCAGGTCACCAGCGGGTTCCACCACCCCCTGCAACGCTTCCAGCGGACTCGAGTCTGGGAGGGACGGAGCCTATGCAGGTGAGCCGCACCAGATTATCTGCTGAGGAGCGTGAGAGACGGCGTCGGGGGAAACTCTGCCTGTACTGTGGGCAGGCTGGACATTTCGTTTCCGGCTGCCCAGTAAAAGGGGGGGCTCAGCAGTAGAGAGGGGCATACTGCTGAGCCGATCCCAGAACTCTGCTTCCAGTCTCCGCCCCTTGTTACACGTGCAGCTTCGGTTGGGTGAAAAGACTCACACCCTGGCCACGTTTATTGACTCTGGTGCCGATGTGAACCTGATCGACGAGGAACTGGCTCGTCAGCTGGGATTAACCCTGGTCTCCCTGCCACGTCCCGTTCCGGCAAACGCCCTGGATGGTCATCTCCTGGGTACCGTGACCCATCAGACTACTCCCGTCTCCATGCTCCTGTCCGGCAAACATCATGAGACCATCCAATTCCATGTCCTGAGGTCCCCAGAACTGCCTTTGATCCTCGGATACCCCTGGCTGCGTCGTCACAATCCCCACATTGACTGGTCCACCGGCTCGATTGTGGCATGGAGTCCGTCATGCCAACAGACCTGTCTACAGTGGCAAGATTCGTCTAAGGGGGTCACCCGTTCCTGCACCACTCCAGATCTCTCAGGGGTACCACCCACAGAGTACCACGACTACGGAGAGGTGTTTAACAAAGCCAGGGCCACCTCCCTTCCGCCTCACCGCTCCTACGACTGTGCCATCGACCTTCTTCCTGGAGCGGTCCCTCCTAAGGGTCGGCTCTACTCTCTCTCCGCACCAGAGAGGGAGCATGGACACATACATCAGGGACTCCCTGGCTAGCGGTCTTATCCGGCCGTCCTCATCTCCTGCCGGGGCCGGGTTCTTCTTTGTGGGGAAGAAGGACGGCTCTCTGCGGCCCTGCATCGACTATAGGGGGTTGAACGAGATCACTGTCAAGAATCGTTACCCCCTCCCTCTCATGGCATCAGCATTTGAGCTACTTCAGGGGGCGACCATCTTCACGAAGCTCGATCTGCGTAACGCCTACCACTTGGTGTGCATCCGGGAGGGGGATGAATGGAAGACGGCCTTCAATACCCCCACTGGACACTACGAGTATTTGGTGATGCCTTTCGGGCTCACCAATGCTCCTGCAGTCTTCCAGGCCCTGATTAACGACGTTCTGAGAGACTATCTTAACAAATTTGTGTTTGTCTATCTGGATGACATCCTGATATTTTCCCGGTCCAGACAGGAACACGTCCATCATGTACAGACTGTTTTGCAGCTCCTCCTCAAGAACTCTCTGTATGTTAAGGCGGAGAAGTGTGACTTTCACGCATCCTCAGTCTCCTTCCTTGGCTACATCATCGGTCACAATAGCATGGAGATGGATCCTGCTAAGGTCTCCGCCGTTACACATCATGGCCAGTACCTGATTCCCGCAAGCAGCTGCAACGGTTCCTCGGGTTCACCAATTTCTACAGGAGATTCATCCGGGGTTACAGCACGGTGGTGGCACCCCTCACAGCCCTTACCTCCTCCAAGGTTCGGTTCCGCTGGTCCTCTGAAGCTGACATCGCCTTCGAACACCTCAAGGGGCGCTTCAGCTCTGCTCCCATTCTCCTCATCCCCGATCCTGATGGGCAGTTCGTAGTGGAGGTCGACGCCTCGGATGTGGGAGTGGGAGCAGTCCTCTCACAACGCTCTGGTGAGGATGGGAAGCTGCACCCATGCGCTTTCTTTCTCCCGACGACTGACCCCAGCGGAGCGCAACTACGACATCGGCAACCGTGAACTCCTGGCGGTTAAGTTGGCGCTGGAGGAGTGGCGACACTGGCTGGAGGGTGCCAGGGTTCCATTTCTCGTTTGGACTGATCATAAGAATCTGGAATACATCCGCACTGCCAAGAGACTCAATTCTCGCCAGGCCCGTTGGGCCCTGTTCTTCGCCCGCTTCTCCTTCACCCTCTCATACCGCCCAGGCTCCCGTAACGTCAAGCCTGACGCCCTTTCCCGCCAGTTCCTGGAGGAGGAGGAGGAGGAGTCGCCTCTCCCTGACAACATCCTTCCTGCCTCCCAACTCCTGGGATCCCTCACATGGGAATCGAGGAACGTATCCTGTCGGCCTTGGAACAACAGCCGGGTCCCAGTTCCTGTCCCCAGAACCGGCTGTTCGTCCTGGAGGGGTTCAGATCGGAGGTGCTTCAGTGGGCCCATTCATCTCGCCTCACCTGCCATCCTGGAATTAACCGAACAAGAGAGGTCCTGCAACGACGGTTCTGGTGGCCCACATTGATCACCGACACCAAAGACTTTGTGAACTCCTGTCCGGTCTGTAATCAATGTAAGACCTCTCGCCAGGCTCCTGCTGGTCATCTGCATCCACTTCCCGTTCCTCATCGCCCATGGTCCCACATCGCCCTGGACTTCGTCACCGGTCTGCCACTGTCAGGAGGCAACACCACGATCCTGACAGTGGTAGATCGGTTCAGCAAGATGGCGCACCTGGTGCCCTTATCCAAGCTCCCCTCTGCCAAGGAGACAGCGGGATTGCTCCTCCAGCATGTCATCCGACTGCACGGCATCCCTTCTGATGTGGTCTCCGATCGAGGGCCCCAGTTCGCCTCAGCATTCTGGAGGGAGTTCTGCCGTCTTTTGGGGGCGTCCGCCAGCCTGTCCTCGGGTACCACCCCCAATCCAACGGACAGACTGAGCGGATGAACCAGGAGATGGAGACGGCGCTGCGCTGCATGGCCTCGTCTCACCCCGCCTCCTGGTCATCACAGCTCTTGTGGGTGGAATTTGCCCACAACACCCTTCAGAGCTCTGCCACGGGGCTCTCCCCCTTCCAGTGTGCTTATGGGTACCAGCCTCCTCTGTTTCCTGCCCAAGAGAGGGAGACGGCCTACCCCTCGGTGGAGGACTTTATTCGTCGCTGCCGCCAGACTTGGAACCGAGCCAGGACCACGTTGTTACGGGCCGCGGGTCGCTACTCCTCGGCGGCTAATCGACGCCGATCCCAGGCTCCCCCCTACCGGGTGGGTCAACGGGTTTGGTTGGCCACCAAGGACCTTCCGCTGAGGGTGGACTCCCGCAAGCTGGCTCCCAAGTTCATCGGTCCGTTCCTCATTGAAAAGGTCATCAACCCTGTGGCTGTCCGTCTGACGCTGCCCCGTGCCATGAGAATTCATCCCACGTTCCACGTCTCCAGGATCAAGCCGGTCCGGGAGAGTCCTCTGCAGCCTGCCTCTCAGCCGCCTCCTCCACCTCGGATCATTGACGGGGCCCCGGCTTACACGGTCCGTCGGCTCCTTCGGTCCAGGCGCCGCGGCAGGGGTCTCCAGTACCTCGTGGACTGGGAGGGGTACGGTCCGTAGGAACGGTCCTGGTTCCGGCTCGACAGGTCCTGGACCGCCGCCTCATCAAGGACTTCCATAGGCGACATCCGGATGAGCCGTCCCGTGCTGCTCCTGGTCGTGGGTCGTCCGTTCCTGCCCGTTCTCCGTCTCCTACCCCTGGACCTTCTGGATTGGGGTCCTGCTCCAGGGGTTCCGTGCCGCCGCCGGGGAGGGGTCCTCCTTTTGATTTGATGACGGTGGCGACGACGGTGACGGTGGCGACGACGGTGACGGTGGCGACGACGACGACGACGACGTCGACGAAGTTGCTTCGGCCATGTCCGAGGAGTTTTGACCCTCCTTCCGGGCCCCCCCGCCCGCCCGGCTTCTGTGACTTTGGGTTTGGGACGTCATGGGCCGTCCCTTGGGGGGGGGGGTTCTGTCATGACTCCTGCATTCTCCTCCTCCCCTTCACTGCCAGTACTTTTCCATTCACCTCACTCTGCTCTGCTCTACCTGCTAGCCACGCCCACTGCTGCAGCCTGCTCTCCCCTCAGCTGCAGCTCATCTCCAATCAGTGCAGTATTTAAGACTCTCCAGTTCACTCACTCTTTGCCAGATTGTTCCTCTGCCATGCATGACTTTCCAGCGTTCCTTTGCCAGATTACCTGTTGCCGACTCAGCCTGTTCCCGACCAACCCTCCGTGCCTGCCACCCGGTGTACCTACCTGCCTTCTGTCCCTGACCACGTGCTTCGCTTCGGCGTTCTGCAAATCTGACGGCTCCACTGGCAGAGACCTCCCCGCTCGACCACGACGATCCTTCAGCCTGCTCCTCGACGGTACCGTTGCATTCTCGGACTGTTTCCTCGGCTACGGATCCTCTGCCTGTCCCCGACCACGACCCAGCGTTATCCCCGACGACGTTTCCACACGTGTTGTCGGCTCTTCGAGCTACGGGGTTTCCTGCTCTCCAGCCACAGTTGGTTCCAGTTTCGTGTCTTCACCTCGTTGGATTCCCAGAGACATTAATTGGGTAATTCACCCGAAGAACGGACTGAATATTTGTGAGCTGAACTTTATTTGTGTTGGTTATAATAAAGGTTATTACCAACTGACATTAAGTGTTGGCGTACTGCATCTGGGTTCATACACACCCCGTTTCACACTCTTTATTTCAGACGCTCCCCTCAGGCAGCTGCTTCAGAGTCCCAAAAAAAGAACCTACAAGAACTCATTTATTCCTACTGCAATAGGCATCTTAAACAAGACCAAATAAACACTACTTTTTAACATGTTTTGCACTCATGCTTTTAATAACTTACTGAACTTTTAGTATGTTTTAATGTGCGTCTCATGGATGCGAATGTTACGTTTTTGAGCTTTTAACCAAAGGTGATTTTCTATCACTATGTGATAGAAAATAAAGTTTTCTTGATTCTTAATTCTTGATTGATCTCATCAACATCACACATTACTATGTTTGCACTTGCCAGAAAGCATGGGAAAAAATGCTCTTGTGCCACAGACACATCACTACAAGTGTCTTGGTGGAAATGATGCTTCAGTTCATTGGAAGACCACTGGGTTTGAATTTTCCTCTAACAGATTGCATTACTGGCACTGCATATTCACCAGGCAGTCTGCTGCTCCGCTGTGAAAAGTCTCTGCCTACCTGCAATAGATGGAACCTCTCAGTTACTGACCTTTGGTCGGCCAGTATTGTTGTAAAAACTACACTGAGAGTGCAGAATCACTACATTACATCTATTGGCAAATGACCTGTTTTCCCTTCTGAAAGTACAAACAACCGATGCAGCCATGTCATGGCTGAGGTTGACTGCCCAGCTTCTCCTCACATGTATGAGCGTAAAATACTGTGGAACGAGGTCTGAGATGGACTGTCTTTGTTGGTGTTGTTGTCTTTCTCTTCCTTTCTGTTGTCTTGTAAATGTGGCATTGTATAAGCAGTTTCTATTATTATTTTTCATATGGATTGTCTTTCTGTACACACAACATGGAACTTGGTATGACTACCCTGATGACTGATCCCTCCTTAGTTGCTCTTTTTGAGGTTTCTTCCACTTTTTTCGTGTTTCCAGTTTTTTAGGGGGCAGTTTTCCATATCTGCTTCAAGGGTCTAAGGCAAGGGTCGGCAACCTGCAGCTCTGGAGCCTCATGTGGCTCTTTAGCCCCTCTGCAGTGTCTCTCGCTGGCTTTAACAAAAAATTACATGGAAATATATAACGGCTTTTTGAATTTTTTTTAATTTAACTGATTTATTTATTTATTTTGTTGCACAGTTATCTTGGAGTTCGAGGTCATACTTTGACATTGAAATTAAAACTACTTCAAAGCTGTCACAGATGCAAGGCTAAGCTAAGCTATAACATGGCTGTCACAGATAAAGGCTAAGGCTAAGTTAGGCTAGCCACGCTAGCTAGGCTAGTTATCACATGGCTATCACAGCCCAAACAGCAATGCCACCTTCAACACACCCAGGCTCCGTTTATGCGAGCTCCCAGTAGTGATAGCCAGTGCTAACTTCCCTAGCACATCATCACACTTGCTTTACAGTTTGAGTTTGAGGAAAATAGAGAGTTTAATTCTGCGTGGACATATTCATTTGCCTTCATTGCCAACAGTGCTGGCATACCTGTATTCTTGATATGTGGCAGCAATTAGCAGACATTTCAGAACAAGCATGCTGGAGATGAGTGAAAGAGAGTGATGTCGGAATTGCAGCGGAAAGCTGAGCAGAGCAAACTTGACTAAAGTCTCCAAATTTAACTACTGCTGCTAGTATTCTCGCAGCACAGCACAGATGCAGAATACATGAAAGAATTGTTCATTAAAATATCAGAGCATCTATTCTCGGACTTCAAAAACATTAAATTGTTCATAAAAAATTAAAGATTTGCTTCTCTCTGCAAAGACCGTCAAGGACAGGGCCATTAAAATGGCAACAAGTGAAGTGAAGTCAAGTGATGTAAATGATACTGAGCAGATAGCACTGTTATGCAGATATGTGAACTCTGATGGCCGCAGGAAGAACTGATTTGAGTTGATACCACTAAAAGGGGGGAGGACATTTGTCAGGCTGTTGTGAACTGTCTATAAACCAAAGAAATAAACACCATTCACATGGTGTCAGTGACTACTGATGGGGCACTTCGTATGAGAGGAGCACTGAGGGGCTTTGTGACTTTTCTTCAAAAGACGCTGGATCGAAAGCTGCAGATGTTTCACTGCATCTTGTATCAAGAAGCGCTGTGCGCTCAAACGTTTCCACCCAAAATCTATGGAGGTGATGAACCTTGTTAATCAGATAGCGAACAAAATAATGGCAGAAGGGTTGAACCACTGACAGTCCTGTTCATTGTTAGATGAAGTCGACAGTGCGTATTCGGATCTCCTGCTGCATAACATAATCATCCAGTGGCTGTCCAGGGAAGAGGTGCTGAAACGGTTTGCTGCTTGTTTAGAACACCTGAAAACCTTCCTGCAAACCAAAGGCCTCAGCTATCCCGAACTGGAAGATCCAGGTTGGCTGGAAAAGTTGCACTTCACAGTGGATATGACAAGTCACATAAACATGCTGAACAAAAGTCTCCAGGGGAGGGGACGAATGGCCCTGCCGATGCTGGAGGATGTTTTGGCGTTTGAGCGCAAGATGACAGTGTTTGCCAGAGATGTACAGAGAGGTACGCCCTCTCACTTCCCCACCCTGAGAGAGTTCAAAGAACACAATCAGGTAAATTGTGAGTATTTTCAGTGTGTAATTATCGCAATACAAACTGCATTTGTGCAATGATTCAGCAAATTCAGAAAGTAAAAAAACTGTCACACCCCTGGACCTCAACCCATCTGAATCCCTGCTGTACATGTCCCCTCTCAGGAGTAAGTCAATCCGATCTTGAAACTGAACTGGCTGACATAGCTAATAAAGACTTGTGGGTGTCCAAATTCATAAGCCTGACAGCTGATCTTGAAGATGCCCCCTGTCAGAAAGCCATTATCGCTAAAGAGAACAAATGGAGCGATACTGAAAACCTCCCAAAACCCGACAAGCTTGTTTTTGAAACATGGGATGCCATTCCTGACACTTATATGAACATGAAAAAGTATGCATTTGCAGTCCTGTCCATCTTTGGATCAACAAATGCGAGCACGTTTTCTCAAGCATGAACTTCATAAAGTTCAAGTATCGCTCCCGCCTGACAGATGACAGCCTGCAGTCCTGTATGAAGATCAAAGTCACATCTTACAGCCCTGGCACAGAGAAAATCTGCAGTGATGTTCAGAAACAGAAGTCACATTAAATGGGTAAGAACACAATCATTTAACAGGCTATTATTTTGCAAAAAAATTATTTAGTTCAGACCCAGAGCTGATATAGATGTGTTTTATGTTCAGAGGCGTCGGCTGTTCGTGGCTAAGGAAAAAACAGAAGAGGAGGACAGCACACTGAAATGGACTTTAGTCATAATTAAATATAAATTGGCCCATATTTATATTTACCCTTTTTAAGCTGTTAGGCTGCAGCCAAGTGTTTTTTTTTTATATCAAAGTGGGCTAATTTTTATTTTATTAATTTTCCACAAATATGGGAGGAGTCAAATAGGCCTGCATAGTGCATAGTAAGCCTACATATGCACGCATGCACACTCCTCATTTTTTTTCTCCTCCTCATAAGAGTTTGGTGTTTTCCTTTGTTATAACAGGTGAAGATATAAAGTCAAATGTCAACAGTTTTCTATATTCCATTAATTCAACAAACTATAGTTTTTGTATATGTAGTGTAAACTATATATCAAACCTTAAAAGCTGTGTTGTGTTTTGCAGTTCCTTACAAATTTTATTAGGTGGAAGAGCGGGCAAAATGGCCCTATAATATTATAGGTTGCAGACCCCTGGTCTAAGGAGAGTGGGTGCTGTATGCTGTACAGATTGTAGAGTCCCCTGAGGCAAATAGTGGTTTTTGATATTGGTCTATATAAATCTCTCAAAGTCTTTTAACTTTACATGTAACATTCACACACAGAATGTATATTAGGATGGACAACATGACAGTTCTTTCAAAGTGAAACATTTCAGTCTAGATCGCCCCAAGGTGTCTGTCCCAGTGTAGGTCATAAAGCACGCCCCTCCAGGTTTGTGAATGGGACATAGGCCAACTCAAAGTACACGCCAAATACATTTTTCTCAAAGATGGCCTTTGTCACTGAAGGTAGTTCTCATCCTGATGTTTGTGCAAGTAATCATTTCTATGATAAGTTTGTGTTTAATGAGTTATTCAATTCTACGAAAAGGGGATTTTCAGCCATGATTGACAGCTATGACAGCCAATCCATGCACTCTCATTTAATGGGACTGCACATGATTGCTCGGATGGGTGTTTTGGCGGGAACTCCCCCACCACGGATATTGCTTTATATATAGCTATATATAGCTAAACATCATTACTGTGCAGACTCCTACAATTTCTACAATTCTACAGTTTCATTTAGCAGACGCTTTTTTATCCAAAGCGACGTACAACACAAGCAAGAATTTAGACTTAAGGAAAAAAACCCTTAGTAAGTGCAAAAAGTGCTTCAGGTGTGATTGGTCACAGGTATTGCCGTCTAGTGGCAGAAGAGGTGCCGCACAGCCCCACCCCCACCCCCCCTTTTTTTTTTTTTTGAAACCAAAGTAATAACCAGTAGCGATCTCAGCATCTGAGATTCAACAATCTCAGTATCACTACTTACGATGACAGTCAACATACAACATCGCACAACTTTGTCAGTGCTAGATAATCATTAAGTGCTGGGTTTTGGACCATCTGACTTAATCTACCCCAAAGGGCAAAGAGGAGAAGAGTCAGGTTAAGTGCCTAGGTGTTCTCAGAACAATTGAGTTTTCAATTGTCTCTTAAAAGTAGAAAGGGACTCAGCAGAATGCACAGTTTGGAAGTTTGTTCCACCATTTGGGAACAACAGAAGAGAAGAGTCTGGCTAGAGATTTAGAGCCGTGCTGGGCTGGAAGCACCAGGCGTCTTTCGCATGCAGAGCGTAGTGGGCGAGAAGGAGAGTAGACCTGGATCAGGGATTCCAGGTAGGCTGGAGCAGTTCTTGTGATTGTTTTGTAAGCCAAGAGAAGTGCTTTGAATTTGATTCTGGCTGCCACTGGAAGCCAGTGAAGAGAAATTAGCAGTGGGGTGACATGTGCTCTTTTGGGCTGGTTGAAGACCAGATGTGCTGCTGCATTCTGGATCATCTGAAGAGGTTTGAATGAGCATGCAGGGAGCCCTGCCAGAAGAGAGTTGCAGTAGTCAATGCGTGAGATCACAAGAGCCTGAACCAGAAGCTGTGTGGCCTGTTGGGTCAGGAAGGGTCTGATCTTCCTGATGTTGTAGAGGGCATAACGGTAAGACCGAGAAACTGAGGCCACATGAACCTTAAAGGTCAGCTGGTCATCAATCATGACACCCAGGTTTCTGGCTGAGTTTGTGGGCACAAGTAGGCTCGAGTCAAGTTGAACACTGATCCGAGGCTGAACAGATGGACAAGCTGGAAAGACCATGAGTTCGGTCTTAGACAGATTTAGCTGAAGGTGACGTTCCTTCATCCATGTGGAGATATCAGCCAGACACGCTGATATCCGAGTTGAGACCGTTCTGTCATCAGGTGGAAAGGAGAGGAAGAGCTGAGTGTCATCAGCATAGCAGTGGTAGGAGAAACCATGGGAGCGGATCACTGCACCGAGTGAGGTGGTGTACAGAGAGAAGAGTAGGGGACCAAGCACCGACCCCTGAGGAACCCCTGTCGATAGGCCATGTGACCCAGACACCTCTCCTCGCCATGACACTCTGAAGGATCTGCCTGTGAGGTAGGACTTGAACCACCATAGGACAGAACCTGAGATGCCGAGCTCAGAGAGTGTGGAGAGGACGATTTGATGGTTCGTCCTGCTACGAATGACTTCACCAGCGCAAGATGGTAATGCCTATGTCTCCGATATTTTAACCTCACTTAAGCATAGCAAGTGTAAGTGTCGTTGCATCTAGCTCACAGTCTGTGTTCACACACTGGTGGCTAAGGCTACCCTAAAAGGTGCCACCTGTGGCTGTGTTAAGTACAGTATATGCATTTAATATAACATTTAACATTGGGGGTTCAGTATCTGGACCCCAGTATCTAGGGGATCTGACTCATATCACAGACTGCAGCGATCAGTGAGAGATGGTTTTTAGACAGCCTGTCACTCAAGCAGCTTCACCCGTAAATATGTGTAACTTTGGGCCTTAGTAAAATATAAACAAGGGAGTTATAAATTATCGTATCTCCTGTGTAGTTATCATGGATGTAGAATTTGCTAAAGAAACCAAAACTGTTTTTTCTCAGGCTGTAAACATGTTTATTTCTGCTGTAAAGTTGAAGGTCTGTGTGGATTGACTCTGCTTTGAAGCCAGCCTCAAGTGGTCATAAGAGGAACTGCAGTTTTGGCACTTCGGCACAGGCTTCGTTTTTGATGAAATACTTGATGAATACACAGTACAATTAATGATTTATTTGGCCACGTTTTTGTTTTGAATCTTGAAACTTGTGTGGAGACAAATGAATAGTGTTTATACGTAGTTATGTGAAACGGGTCTATGCTTTGGTCAGTGGCTTCAAGATTTGGGATGTGTAGTTGATAGGCCCAGTTATAGTGTGGGAGCAATCAAGAAAAACTGCTATTCCCATAAATGCAGCCCATTTCTTTCATATACTAATCTACTATGCACCTGCAGGACCTATAGACTCCTGCCTGACCTGTAGCTCATCTTAGAGGATGATACTTTCTGCTATGGGATGCAACTATTATTTATTATTTTATTTAAAAAAAAAATTCTTCTCTAATTTAGTTTTCAGCTCCAAATCTGTCAGTTTTGTTGCATACTTTTAGTGTACTTCCCTCCTGACTTATGGATCATTGTAGCTGTTGTCATTCAGTTGGTTGCAGCACAAATGATAAAACGTGGTGAGCTTTAGCAACAGGAAAGTATTAATGGCTTTTTTAATTACTTGAAACATGACTATAGGACATTTTGTGTTGGATTTGGAATGGAAGTGTGTGACTTCATGCACCAAGAAAGAGAATCCACATTCAAGTTGATAAAGGCAAAAATATATGCAAAAGAATATATTTTATTAACCCATTAATGATAACATCTTGCATAGGATTGAATATGATGATTATGACTAGGACTACACATAAAATCAAGATACTTGTTTTAAATCATGCTGTAATATGTAATAGTGGTAGCATTTATAAAGCTAGTGATCCCATCATGAACAGCGCGTTCAAGACCACAAGTCAACCAGCAGCTACAGTTCCAATGTTTCAGTAGATTATTATTTTTTATTTTATTTTGCTTTTGACTTTTGAACTCATGTTTGTATAGTTTCAGTTGAATTTTAGTTTTTAAATATTATTTTTATAGTTTTTCAGTTTTACACTAGCTTTAGTTGCTTTTTTTTTAGGGATAGGTATGAGGTCTCAAACACAAAATTCATAGCTGGAGAACTGTGTGGGAATGGCATTATTGTCTAACATAATGTTTAAACATACTGTTTATCATGATGTTTTATAAATATTTTAATTTAGGAGTAACCTTTAGTACTAATTCAATACCACAGAAGAGGGTCATACTAACCTGGTTGGATAACATTAGTCCTGTGCTGAATAGCTTAATTAAATGACGTTTGATCTACTACAATATTAGGCCTAAATTATGTTCTTGTTATCAAATTCTATGAGATTAGACTGCAAAAAGCATTGCAGCATAGTGTAATGTCCGGGAAAGTCAGAATTTCAGATTATGTGGTTGAAAGACGAGCTGACAGAAATTCATGCTCTCACCCTATCTTGGCAGGCAATATAATTTATTCAGTTTTAGTTTTTCTTAGAGGATCTCTTTTTTTCACTGCTCGTTTTAGTTTTATTTTCGGTTTTAATTTCTAACAATAACCCTGTAGGGGCTGGTTGATCATTCTTCAGTGTTGACTCAAATAAAATCTCCTTTCTGGTTTCATTTTTGCCCAAGCACAGATTTTCCCTCACTGAAGTGTTTCCTCTTATAGCAGTAGACATTTCTAAAGGTGTTAATATAAAATTCATTCATTTAAATGGGCATATAATCAGATACATTTAAAACCCAATACCTGATAGCAAGATCAATCAAAAAAGATGTATGTAGTCAAATGTAATTAATACAGAATTGGTATTAGGCACACACTGTTGTCTTAACTCTTATACACTGGCAGTGGTTGGTATCTGACCCATGACAGTCTGGCTTTGTACATGCTCACTGCACTGATCATGCCAACAGCTGCAAGAAGACATCCAGCGATGAATACCAGGTTTGGATTCAGGTTGATCACTGGAGAGAAGAGAGACACAGTTTTACTCTGAACTTGTCCAAATGATACTCAAACAAGGCAGGTATGCTGTCAATAAAAACACTTTTCATACTTGGGCCAGTGCTCTCTGCTGATCTCCTTAAGCGCAAGGGACCCTGGGAAATAATGTGCCTTAAACTCTGAGTAACAGCCTCTCTCTTTCCACGGTGATGGGGCTGATCGCTCAGCCATGATCCTGACCCGATGCATCCCTGCGAGCACCTGGTATCAGACCTCCCTCCTTCACATATCAGGACTGAACATTTGATGTACACCTAAATGCAACAAAACACGCTGTCATTATATCAGCAGTACCTTCACAGCTGTAGTCAGAAGATGGGATGGGAAACATAGAGACACCCCCCCCCCCCCCCCCCCCCCCCCCCCTACGGGCATATATATTTTTTAGATTGCACAATTAATCTGTTTTTTTTTTTTTTTTTTTAATATTCTACAATTTCTGGTATTAATACTTAGAAATGGTAAATGGACTATACTTGTATAGCGCTTGTCTAGTCTTATTGACCACTCAAAGCGCTTTAACACTACATGTCACATTCACCCATTCACACACACATTCACAAACTGGTGGCTGAAGCTACCTTACAAGGTGTCACCTGCTACTCAGAAATCATTCACACACACTCACACTCCGATGATGCAGCATCGGGAGCTTCGACATGTTGCCCGGAGGAGCTGGGGATCAATCGCTGACCTTCCAATTAGAGGATGACCCACTCTTCCTCTGAGCCACAGCCACCCCCAATGTATATAAGAATGCTTAGTTTTTTTTTCATCAATTATTGGTGTGATAAGTAGTGTTGGGGAATATATAGGGCTGGTTACTGGCACTCCATACCTGGTATTGACCAAAATAACCCAGTAGCCTACCAAGTAGTATCAAAACATCTCCAGTCAAATGAAATCTGTATTCAATACTTTTTGCACCAGGGGCCTGATCCCAGACCGTTGACACTCCCTGCTGGATCAGCAGTATCAGAACCAGTCACGCGAGCATGAAACACTAAAGGACAGCGTCAGTTAATAGTGCTGTTAGTAAGCACATAATATAAGGAGCATGAGTGCACTTGTAGAGTGTGTAGGTGGGGAGGTGGATGGGTCCCACAAACAACCGGCTTGTGTGCGGCAGTGTGGAGTTTGCTTCCTGTGTGGATGTGTGTGTGTGTGTGTGTGTGTGTGTTTTTGCTCTACAATTACCCATGTGAGCGGCGTGAAAGTAAACAGGTTTTTTTTTTTAAATGAGAGACAGTAAATCTCGTATGTGAACTTGCAATGACAATAAAGGGATTCAATTCATGTGCCTATTTTTCCTAAACTTAACTGTATATGACTTTGTAGCCTAATCCTAACCATCATGACAGTCCATACTGTTGTGTAAACATGTACCATGCTACTTTCTGTATGCCGTGGCCTCACAGTAATGGGTTGTGTCATCCCACCATGTGTATTTGTTGACATCATGGTAATCCCAGAGTGTAAACAGCTGACGCAGAAGGATACCCAAAAAATGCCATTGGTATATGCGGTGGGTCACCGACAGAGTGGCACCATGTGACAAGTTTGGAGTGACAACGTGTTGGACAGTCCCATGCTTCAATCTAATCCCATTCTTCACCTGATTATACAAGCCGATAAACTTGAAGGCCTCCATGCTGAACCTGAATTGTCTGTCGTGGGAGGGGGTATGGATTTCAACGGTCTTGTCCACTTTACACCTAGGCAGAACAAAACAAGCAAACAAAAAGATAAGAATTACCGCCTGTCCAACTCTATTCCTATTATAGGGCCTAGGTTATTGTTCTATTGGAGATATTTACATAAGTGATAGTACACATAACACCAAAGATGAAGTAAGTGAAGCACATTTTTCCATCCTGACATGGTCATATTGCATAGACAAGCCATTAGGTCAGAGGAGATATCATCTCCAAAGAGAATACTTAGGCGGAAGAGAGAGATTTCATTCCCATCTATCATTCAAACTAACAGGCAGCCCATTCATATTCCGAAGTTGTCAAATTCTGTCACTTTGGCATAAGATCCCAATGCCAAAAGCCACCTTTCACGGCTGTATGATAAGCAGCTGGGCAGTGCCAGCTGTGAATCAGACTGGACAGAACCTTTTGCGGTGTTATGATTTTCACCTGCACCTGCTATGGCAGCAGGATACGCAGACTGGTCGCATCAGTTGATAACACGCCTGGACAGAACTTGTCGCGTCCGTGTGATACGCCACTGGACGGCTTCAGGTTGAAACGCAGCCAGTTACAATGTAATATAAGGAACATGGTGCCTATAGGGTGGGTGGTAGGGGGATCTGATGTGTTTTTTTCTTTACCTTACCATGTTCTCTTGTAGCCTAAACTTAACCGTCAGTGAATTTTTAGCCTAATCCTAAGCATGTGCTTGTGTTGTCATCCTGGCGTTGGTTGCCTAAACATAACCACATGCTGTTGTAATCCCACCATGAGCTTTTGTTGACATTCCAGTGTTGGTAACACCATCCTGGAATGTCAACAGGAAATGCAAAAGGATACCTAGAGTGTAATATGTAGACACAGAAGTCAACGGACAAAGCGGTAGTATGTGATGACTTGGGGTGAGAATGTGTTGACCTACCCATTATCAATGATGGAGTAGGTTCCGTCGTAATTTGGGTCGTCAACTGGTGAAGCTCTGCAGGACTCCACAAACAGCTTTGCATCATTGAATGAGGAGGTGGCCTTTATTTGCATGTAAATCCTGGTCCCTATGTCACATGTAAGAATGTATGATGGCAGCTCAATGGGGTCTTTGAATTGTTTGTTAGTATAGAATTCAAACTGGTAGGTGAATGTGCCAAAGCCTGCCTCAGACACTGTGACACTCTTCTGATTTACTGAGAAGCCCAGAGTCAGGTTCCCACGTTTGGGGTATTGGCAGTAGAACTTCAGCTCTAGCAGACATTTCCTGGTGATCAGGTCACCAGTGTTGTCCTCAATGGTGATTTCATTCTTGAAAATGAGGTTTTCAGCACTTTCCTGCAGAGTTAAATGTTACTGGTCATGAATGAAAAGCAATACCATTTACCAAGAGAAAAGCACAGTGGGTAATGAAACAAATGACTGTGTTACCTCAATTTGAGTGCCACATTCGTTCAGGGGGACGACAGCGTAGATGTGGGTGCTATTGGAGCGGACCTTGCAGGCATTGCTGTCGGGGTCATTGAGCCGCAGATTATTAATGTTGAGACGAGAAAATGAAGACTTTTCAAACCCTACTGTCATTTTGCCTTCATCGCAGATCACATTGGCCTCAACTAGAGCAAACCACAAAAAAAAAAAAAAACACATTCTGAAGATTGTGTAATAGAAGTAATGTATGAAAACCTGTAATATGTTTGACATAAAATCCTTGCAATGATGATAAAAAAATAATAAATGCATTTATATAGTGCCTTCAAAAATGGACAACATGCTTTGGCAGATAAAGCAAAGGCAGGATTGACAGAGTACAATATAAAACTGGAAACAAAAAAAATGAAGCAAGACTAGTTCATTAAGAAAAAAAAAGGAGAAAGGACAAGACAATAACAAGACAAAATCAAAAAGATGACACCTAAAAAAGTAAATATATAGACCAAATCACTGTGACAAACACCAAAAGTCACTTCCGCATAGAAAACTGGTTACTGTTTTTTTTTCTTTTTTATGATTAACATTTTATCAATTTTTTTAAAGCCCAAAATACATTCAGTCAAACAGTAGCAATGTACACTAGCTGACTGGCATAAGCAAATGACAACAAAACACAAGACATTTTTCCCCATTTAAAATATTTACCCTCTAGCCTGCCAAGTAGAGAGAATGATATTCGTTTGTCTGCTGCCACTTTGGCAAGTACATTATACCAGTCTGTAATTGATGGTGCGTGAGCTAACTTCAACTGTTGAACAAGCAGTCTCCTACACAACATAATAGCAATCTGGACCCATTCTGTACTTATAGAGGGATTTACATCTCTAAAAGTGGAAGGGTCCCCCAATAGAAATATGTTAATACAAAAAGGAACGTCATGTTCAACAATTCTCTGAATACAGTCGTGAACAGATGTCCAGACGTCCTGTACTTTGTGGACTGATGGAACTGACAGACAATCTCCTCCACTGTCTGAGGAACCAAAAACCTACTGGGCCTCCTCTCCGTCAGCCAAAGTCTCCCCTGCAGAAGGAGAACCAGCCCCAGGATGATAACACTCCACCTGCCTCCCTGTGGATTTTCCTTCATCACCACCCCCAACCCCACCCCAGCCCTGTACTTCATCATAACCCCAACCCCTGCCTCAGACCCCATTACCACCCCCACCCCAGCCCCAGATGCCCCCACCTGTATCCTCACTCTCCCCTGTCTTATCTCTCAGGTTCACAAGCCAGATGGAGGACTTGGTAAAGTCTGGGATTAAAATGGTCCCGTTCACCCCCAGTATGGCCAGATCTCAGGCACTACCATCACCCATACAATACACAGAAACACCCGCCCAATTTATCTGACCCCCAAAACCCCCCAGGTGCCCTGCCCCTCCCTCGATTACCCCCTGCGGTGGGCCACCTCGGCCTGCACCCAGACTCCTGGCTTCAAAGGCCTTAGGCAGCACAAGGTCATCTGCTATCACTGTGTGCAGCCACTAGGACACCCTGGGCCTCTACTGTTCCAAAACTGTTCCTCATTGTCTGTCCTTTAGCAAACTGAGGCCCAGGGAGAGAATAAACATCCCAAGTACAATCGCTCCAGTCTCAAGGCAAAGAATAGATAAGAGGGTGACAGTAAGATCCTCCAGTCCTAAAAGTCTGATTCAGATTCCCTGTCAGCAGAGTATCTCAGGCCCTGCTCCAACAAACTTGAAACTAGCTGTACTTAATATCAGATCCTTGGGTAATAAGTCACTTTTAATCAATGATTTTATAACCTCCTATAAGCTTGATTTTATGTTTTTAACTGAGATTTGGTTGGACAACAAAAATGGAAATGCTGCTCTTAATGAATCCACCCCACTAAATCTTAGATCTGAGTTTGAGGCACGACCGGACAAAAAAGGAGGTAGTGTCTGTGCCCTTTTCAGGGACAGATTTCTTTGTAAAAATCTGTCATTTGGTGAGTTTTTATCTTTTGAAAATATATCATTTAACTCATTGAGTGCCAGCCCTATTATATAATGGAAAGTGGCTTGTGCCAGCTTTTCTGGCCATTTCGAGTCATCTTTCAAGACCCATAGAATATTTTGTACAAAGACTCTGAAAACACCGAATAGCTCAAATGAAAAAAGAAACTCTCATTTTCGTCATGGAAAAACCTGGTTGTTTGTACCTTGTTCCATTCTTGATTTATCTGATGATGAATAGAGGCTAGTTTCATCATCTAGAAAGCTGAGAAAAATGAATTTTTGTGAAAGGGAGTCTGTCAAGCAAAACAATGATTTGAATGTTATAATTTTGCCTTCAATGACATAAATGACATCTGAAAATTGTATTACAAATGTTATTATTGAAAATAAATATGTTGCGTCTTGTAGTAGACTAGAATTAAAGTGCCATTTTTGTGATCTGCCAGTATTGCCAGGTGGTAATATAAGCAGTGTCACTTCTGCGTGATCTGATACCAAAATAGACCCTATGTCCAAGAGGCAGTATAGGCAAGGAGGGAATGGGAGATTAAAAAATAATCTATTCTTGTGTAAACACGATGGCAAGACGAGTAGAAAATATAATCCCTACTGGTAGGATTCATTCATTAGTCTACATGCCTACCAGACCTAAGTCTTTGCAAATGTTATTCTAAATCTCCACAGCCCTGTGTTTTTTGAGGGGTTAGAGGGGTTGCTGCGATCTAAAACACTGTCGATGACCTAATTGCAGTCCCCACCAAGAATAATAGGATGATAGTAGTCATGTCCATTTAGAGCCTCTCTTATTTTACATTCTGACGTACCAACAAAAGCGGTGTCATCCTGATTGGGAGCATATATATTAGCAAGCAGCATGGAGTGGCCTTGAATGTCTGCTTCAACAATAACCATTCTCCCATTAACATTTGTAATAATCCTCTTACTCTTAAACTGTAATTGTTTATGAGAATGGATACACCCCTACTACTGGATGAGCCAACAGAAAAAAATATTTGCCCCACCCAGTCCCAACGCAGTTTCTTATTTTCTAATTGTGTAAGATGTGTCTCTTGGAGAAAGAATTTATTTTATATATTTATATTTATATTTCTTTGAGTACTTCGTATTTTCTTCCTACTGGCCCATGCCTTTAATATTTCAGCTACAGAAATTCATCCCCATATTGTGAGTTGTTGTATGTTTGCTCATAAACTAACTTAACACATGGATACACAGCCTCAGAATAAAAAAAATAAAAAAAGGAGACCGACACTTAAGACAAAAGGAAACTATAAAATATACACATAAAACTCTGAAGCAAACTCGCTCCATCTAGAGTGCCTTAACAACTATCACTCTAAAACATAAAACTTCAAGTCCATGCACCACTCGCTATAAGGGACGCCTGACTACAGCAACACTGTGAAAGCAACTGCAGAGAAGCAAATCAACGGCGCAAACCACGCTGCACAAGAGTGTGACATGTTATGTCGCCTCGGTCAGTCCTCACATAAATGTCCACAGCAATGAAAACACAGAATTATCAATCTTGAATCAGAGAAGAAGGAATGAAAATCAAGACCTTAAATATGGTGAACAAAAACAAGGAAAAAGAATATAGCAATTTAGCATATTCTCTACTCAGACTTAAATAACTAGAACTGAAATTAGCCTCATCAACATGAGTCTAAACAAAAAGCTGTGGGACAGTTTCAACTGAGGGAGCCCAGCACTAGCTATTTAAAGTTATAGAGTAAGGAGGAATAGCAGTGTGTAAGAAATTAAACCACAGTCCCTCACAACCAACAGAGAGGCTGAAAGTCCTTTTTTTCTGTTGTTGTTGTTGTTGTCATTTTCGGTCAAAAATGTAACATATAAAGATACAGAGTTAAACCCAGTGGTCCAACCTACATGACATATGTGTTGTGCTTATTTTAAGAACAGTGTTGCTTTGCTTAAGTTTTTAGTAAACCAAATATTTTAATATTTGCTCCTCTTCATCTTACACAACAGTTTACGGATGAAGCGGTAGACCAACAACTTCACCGTTCGGTTGAGTAAAAATGTTTTTGATGAAACTGCTTTAAATCCCTGTCACTAAGGGCTGTCTTACACCATGCGGTGTTTCCCGTTCTTGAGGTTGCTTCTCTTGTGTTCTTTAGGTTGCTTTTCTTAAATTAGAGAAGCAAGATCATTGTTCTTTTCTATCTTTTGATAATTATTTATCATGTTTTCAAATGTCATAAAACAAGTACCCCCCCCCCGGTTTTTGGTCCTTACTCCAGCAGTCTCTCTTTAAAACCGTAGGTGGATGTGTTAAGCCAGGGCTGTGGTGGTGGTTTTGTCTTTATAGGGGCAACGGAGTTCAGAACAGTCTGAAAGATGTAATTAAAAAGGAAGACAAGCTCCTCTTTGTTAAAATGTGTATTATAGACAGTTGAAGAAGCAGCAGAAAGAAAGCTGAGAAAAACCAGGAGACAAAAGTTGTATGCATAGTAATAAATTTACATCAATATTTAACTGTACATTTATGTTGTATGCTCATGTTGCTGTTTTGTCTGCTGTAACTAGGACATTTGGGTGAACAGGTGTGTATTACCAGGATAACCATGACACAGCCAATACGCCAGCCACACAGCCGAAATGAGGTACTTTGTCATAGTTATGAGGAAGTTGTTGCTTCCTTGTTGTTCAAGGCTGGAATCACTTAAATAGTAATCCGCTGTAGGTGATCATCAGGCAGATGTCTTCAAATCAAATGCTTTATTTCCACCACCACAACCTTGTTGCTTCAGCTGTCTGGTGAATAAGTGATTCTGTATAAAATTAACATAATATATAAGAATACAGACAGTGTAAATATCACAAGAACATATAAAGTGCATAATGACAAAATGCAAACTGCTTTGCTAAGATTATATGCAGAGTACATTATAACATCTAGTGCAAACTGGCCAACAGTAGCATGATCGTGTACAAGCAACAGGCATCTCTGAAACTGAAACAGCCTTATAACTCTAGAACATTGTGTTTATGTCCATTAGTGAAATGGCACTGCAGTTTGCTAGCAGATAAACTTTCATGCAGGGTCAATTTATCAATGGCCACAATAGCTGCTGGCTCCATGAGCACATTATGTAATGTCACATGTGCAGGTGTTAACTGCGTTTTTGCACAATATCAGTCTTTGTTCACCAATTCAGCAAAAGATGGTTCTACAGGCAGCTGCAAGCAAGAAAGAAAACATCAGGAGAGGAAGAGAATGGCAACTGCATGTACAGAACAAAGCAGCAAACACACGGAGCAGCTACTGCACAGGAGGGTCTACTGGGGGAATGGTTTTGACAATTTGGGGAAAGAAACCAAGGGAGGCACGGGCTGTTGAATAAAATCAACATAATATACAAGATGCAGGATGGCTGTAAGTAACACAAGTATTTATAAAGTAGGCCTACATATGACAAACGCAAACTGCCTAAATAAAAGTAAGTTGATTACAGTGTGCAATGTAGCCTTGTACAGACTGGCCAACAGTGGTGAAATGGCACTACAGTGAGAAAGAGGCATTTAAGGCATCTGAAGCTGAAACAGCTTAGTCTCACTTTAGCAGCAGGTTTATTAGCAAGGCAGCACTGCTCTCTGCTGGCCATAATCCAGTCTGGCCTGGCCACTGGCTGCAGCCAATTTTAATCGGAAACAGTTGCATAAGCTGTAAAAAAGAAATAAGAAATAATAATAAAATAAATCTATCCATTTCAAGTTTTTATTTGTTTTATAAGCTGCACATGCATGATGTAAGTTTCCTTTTCATTAACCCAAGGCAAACTAGAAGCATACTGAAAGCAGAGCACACAGCAATGCATTACTAACTGTAACATAACTAACACATGCTAAGGCAGACAATTAACAAAAGTGGAATGTAATTAAGTAAATTTAGTCAAGTACTATTGACCTATACCAATCTGAATGATGCTATCTGTTTTTTTATGGACTTTTCTTCTAGTGCTACTTTATGCTCCTTCTCCACTACATCTGAGTGGTAGATATTGTATGTTTTACTCCACCAAATTTCTCTGACAGCTTCACTTACTTTTCAGATTACTAATATTCACCCGCTTCCTGTCCACTGAAAACCATGTATCTCCAGATGTGTTGATTTGGAATGTGTGTGATCAACTGAAGCTGGAAAATGCATCATCACAAAGCTGAAAAGCAGGTGGTTTTCCTCTCACTATGAAAAGTTTATTTTTTAGAGAAAACTGGTTCTCTCTCACAGCGCAGCCCAACTGCAAACATATGATGATTTTATAGACTATGATGTACTGCTGATTGGAGAATAAAATACAGAGTAAAAAGGGAATAAAATTGGCATAATCTAAAACAGTAAAATGCAACATACACATGAATGTAGCAGTAATATTAACCCAAAACATCAAACAATAGTAAAACACTGTCAGGGAACATTACACTGTACAACTGAAATTCTAAGTAGGCTACATTTTTGCTGATACTATGTATATACTTTACTTAATTAAGGTTTTGAATGCAGGGTTTTGACTTGTAGTGGAGTATTTTTACTGTGTGGTATTGGTAGGCCTCTTTTACTTAAGTCAAGGATACTTCTTCCCGGTGGGGGAGGAGGTATTTAAATGATTTACTGAAGTAAAAGTAATCAGCGTGACACTGTGAAAATACTATGTTACTAGTGAAAATGCTGCATTAAAAATGGTACTGATAAATACAAGTAAGTAAGTATATAATGTACTTTAAGTATTTAAAGTAAAACTACCCGGTTTGGAAAAAAATCTTTTGAAAAACAAAACAAACTGATAAATTGACTAATTGTTTTGCCTGTAGTTGCCTTAACTGTTAGGTTGTTTAATTTCAGATGAAACATCATATTTATGAACTTCTGTCATGCTTTTTAACACAAAAAAATCCTAACTTGTAAAGTAACTAGTGACTTAGGCTTTGAGAAAAATGTAGTGACATTAAAAGTACAAGTATTTTCCTCTGAAATGTGGTGGAGTAGTAGAGTAATCACGGGACATGAAAAGAGAAGACCTAAGTAAAGGGCAAAAACCTCAAATTCGTACTTACCTAGGCAGCCTTAGAGTACTTAAGTAAATGTACTCAGTTACATTCCACCAGTGCTTCTTCCACCACTGACTAATTAGCAACAAAGCGTTACAACGGAGACAGATATTGTTGCCTCACCCTGACTTGCGCTGGACGCCCTTCACAGCAGAGGACAGTTGGAGTCCAGTTGTAACATCCGTAATGTCCAGGAGTGTCTGCAGATGAGTCGGATTGCTTCAGAGCCAGAGCGAAGAGAGCGCGTCTGGGAGGAGCTGATCGCCCCAAAGTCCGCGTGAAGAGGGACAGAGGTAGTACGGGAGAACTGCACACAGGCTAACTGCTCACAAACTCTAGGATCGTTGTAATTGCATTGCTATTTTATACACATTTATATTTATTAATATTGTTAATTTTCATCCTATGCTGTTTTTTGGACTGCATCTTTGCATTAGACTTTAGCCTACAAATTAAGTTGTTATGACTAGTATTAGTATTATCATTATTATTATTATTACTACTACTACTAAGTAGTGTTATTAATTGCAGTTGTTACACTACACAATCTTGACAATTCATGTAGCCCTTGCACTCAAACTTGCTCTTAAAACATACTTTCACTTTGAGTTAGGTTAAAAAGATATAACAGATCATTTGATTTGTTGATTCTCCTGTCTCTTGTAGTCAAAAGTGAAACCTATTTTCCAAACAATCCCATAAATCTTCTTGTTCTTTTCATCCAAAAGGGACAAAAGCACTAAAGAATGTGCAGTATAAGACAATACAACAAGTACGAAAAAACAACAAAAAACAATCATACAAAAGACTTAAAAGTAAAAGTAATAGTAAGTCCTTTTACACTTCATTAATTAAAGTGACCAGTAACTATTGTAACTTCAAAGAGGCATGTAACATACAAACACACGTAACCTTAAGTAGGCACACATTGGAAGGAAAACAACACACAAGACAATTACTGAACATGAAAGGCCTAGAATAATTCATAACAAATACTGTGAACAGCTTGTGCAGATAATCTCATCAAATGCTAATTCAGATCATTTTTTAAAAAATATTTAATTCGATTTTTAGACAACCATAACAGTCATGATAATAACATACACGAGGCACAAAGTATACCCTTGTATGATATTTGTCACCTTCTGAGAAATAGCAAAGAAAAGGAAAGGAAAGTTTATGTACATATCAGCATTATCATATACCGGCATTTACAAAAGAAGCCTCCATTCTCGCCATCCTCTCCACAGCATCACGACAAGACAGAAGCAGCCACAGGGAGTGATTCATTTCACATGCGTCACAGGACTGAACCCTTCAGAAGATCCTTTGTTCCCACAGCCAATAGACTTTATAACACCTCAGTCAATGGATGGAGGGCTTTACAGCATACGACATCCCTCTGCCCTTAGACCCTCACATCTACTAAGGTAACCCCCCCCCTCAAAAAAAACCTGTAATGGGGAGAAAAAAATGGTAGAAACCTCAGGAAGAGCGACTGAGGAGGGATCCCTCTTCCAGGATGGACAGATGTGCAATAGATGTCATAAATAACAATTAAATTACAGTAATGACATAAAGGAAGGAGAGAGAGAAAGAGAGAGGGGGAGAGATGCACAGCAATAATGGTAACAATAACATAACGTCAAGCAGGATCATGGTATCTGCTCAACCAAGACCCACGTCACAGGCACAGCCACAGCCACAGACAGAACCACAGCAACAGCACACCCAAGACCATGATCAAGGCTGTGCTGGAGATACAACATCAGTGCAGCCACAGCACGAGCACGGCCAAAGGCAGGATCACAGCATCAGCACAGCCATCACCACAATCAGGCGCAGCCAAGACTGCAGCCAAGATTGCAGCCAAGATCAGGGAGAAGTACAAAACAAGGGGGCACAAATGCTCCGGAGAAGAAGCAAAGTCAGTGTAATGCAGTAAAAAGACATGAGTGTTTGCAAATGGAGGGAGCGTGAGAAGGAAAAAGGAGCTCAGTGTATCATAGAAAATCCCCCGGCATACTAAACCTATGGCAGCCTGACTAGGTGCTGGCCCAAGGCAGACCTGAGCCAGGCCTAATTATAAGCTTTATCAAAGAGGAAGGCCTTAAGTCTACCCTAATCTTGGCATCTTTACATTTAATTTGTGTGAAGAACTTTGTTCGAATATCATCATATGTCCTACAGTGTTGCAGGAAATGTGTCTCTGTCTCCACCTCTCTCTGTGGACAGAGCTGACACAGCCTATGTTCATGAGGCAGCCAGGTCTGCCTGTGTCTGCCGCTCTCTATAGCCAAGCTGTGACCACTGAGTGTGTACATAGTCAATGTCTTTCTCAGTTTCTGATCAGTCATGCTGCTCAGATAGTCGACCACCTTGTACTGTCTGTCTGTCTGTCTCTCTCTCTCTCTTTCTTTCTATGACTGACAGTCTGACAGCTGGTCGCTGCCTTTTTTTAAAGCCACACTTTTACCTGAGCGTCATGGTGGTACATGCCAATAAACATCCTAAACACAGAAATTAAGAAGAAAATAACAAAATCCAGACAGAGGGGAGAATCTTTGTAGATAAATACACACTAAGTGGCTCATAAATTATGACTGACTTTTGAATGAATTTGTATGTACTTAAAAAAAAAAAAAAACCCTGCATAGCTTAGCTTGAGTGTTCCTAAAAGATGAATAACTTCCATTAGTCTGAGGGCATATGTTAGGCAAGTACAAACCTTAGAAAGATGGAGTTCAGATGAAGACCCAAATGCAGAGCTCAAAAAGCAGACAAGTGTCCAAATGAAAATCGAGCTTTAATGCTGAGAAGTCAAAATAAACCTAAAGGAATCCAAAACACAAAGTACAAATGAAACACAAATATAAAACACCAACTGGGAATACAGTCGGTTAAAGACAGGAGCACACAGGCAGGATCACAGGGTAGAATAACAGCAGGGCTAAGGGAGCAGGATCACAGCAAGGGCAGCAGATGAACTGACAAGGAACAAACACGCTGGTATACAGAGGGCACTCATCAAGACAGCCACACAGCTGAGGTAGGTGAATGCAGGGAACAGGAGGGAAACACAGGGACTGGCTAACTAATGAATGTGTGGCAGGGAACACAAGGGTGGAGCAAACAAGACTAAAACAGAACAGGTGTGCTGGGAAGACTCCAACAAGGCAGGACAAATGAGATGGATACAAGACAGGTGAAACCAATCAGGAAACACAAAACAGGAACCAGACATGAGTATAGATGTTGCACAATAAAACTGGAAACAGAACACGAGTAATATGAAAACATAACAAAACCCAAACACAAAGTCCACAATATAACTCAAAACCTACAATCTTAAGTTACTGATCATAAACAAACAACTTTTACAGTAACACTTAATCACAACAGCTTAATTTTTAGATTGATTTTGGTGATGGGTGGTGGCCGCTTTCTGGTTGGACGCGGGAAATTGCTTTCGGTGTCACGCTAGTAAGCTGAAAGCACTGATGGTGCGGACGTATTTGACGAGTTCGGAGAAAGAACAGGCTGGTAATTCAGCTCTCGATAAAAAAAAACATACTTAATAATGCAAACTGGATGAATTCTCGCCAGGAGTTTTAGATGGTTGAAATCTGCAGTTCACCGCAAGACACCACCAAATCCAACTACATTTTACACACTTCACCTTAAAATAAAGGCTGCGTATGAGTTCTGGGCTTTTTTTTTTTTTTTTTATGTACATGCTGTAATTTCCAGACTTATGGGCTTGGGTTAGAGCAGCTCTCAGATTCTTACACAATACAAAGACATCAGAGCCAGGCAATGAAAACGAAAGTGTTGCAATACTGGGAAATTCCCAAAGCTGAGATTCATCTTGCCACTTTCCAGAAGTCTCATGGCAGCTGGCAGGGGCTCATGAGCATGAGCAGTAAAGTAATTGTTTCAAGTGCAATGAAAGCAGATCAGTGGTAAATAAAAACTCAAAAATTAATTTAGTGACCATAATGTAAACAATTGCTTGCAAATACAGGAATGAATGGTATTTTTGGCAAATCATCAGTCTTCCTAAAGGTCTGAATGTTCATATAATTTACACCAAATATACATCCTTTAAAATTAAAACCTGGGCATGTAGAGAGAGCTAGGTAAAAAAAAAAAAAAGTGCAAATCCATGAAGACAGGCAGACTGGATAGAAAGAAGAAAGAGAAAGAAAGGAGAGAGAGGTGCTCATGAGTCCCTGCCAGCTGCAATGTGTCTTTTGGAAAGTGACTGGATGAATCACAACCAGTCAGGAAGGAACACAACCAAGCGTCCAAGATCATTTTGTTTCCAGGTTTCAGATGGAAGGAACTTACTTCTGAAGATGTGAGACCTTGGGCCTCATGCAAGAGACTATATACACATTTTCTATTATTTTTGCTCGTATCCAGGATTTGTTCTTATTTTGTTAGTACCCACTGATTTTTGGGATTCACCAATGTTTAATTTTTGCTTTTCTCTTAGGTAGGGGAACATTTTACGATTGGTCCAGAGCACTCATACCAAGATAAGAGAAAAACATCTAACTTTCACAGGCCACAAATTGTTGTCCAACACAAGGAAAAATAAATTTTATATATGAGGAACATTTTAAAAATGCATAATATCATTTATTCAAATTTAGATGAGGTTTTTGAATAATTATAATGACTGGATTATTACATTTCAGGGCTATAGGGATACTACTATGCTCAGTCCAATGGTTCCCCATTACTGTTATTTCAGTTACTGTGCGTCCCTCTGCTGACCAGAGCTGAACTGTAATTAAGTACATTTACTCGAGTTGTAAAAAAGGCAAAGTCTCTGTTGCCTTCTCTCACTGTGCCTAATCATGCTGTGTGCATGCCCACTCTGGCCATGTCCCCCAGCACAACAGTGAGAGGCAGAGGCAGAGGAGCAGAGGATTGTTAACTTTGACTCCACTGAGCAGAGGGATATACGACATTTTGTTGACTTTTCGCTGTGTGCATCCATAGAAAACAAAGTTCATTGTGCTGTTAAGTTATGTTGCATAGATGAGTGTTTACTATCTAATTATGTTACACAGTTGAGTGTTTGTTCCTAATTGGTCTGTGTGCAGTGGAATGCCTTGACGTGGTCTTTTTATTTTCCTTTTGGGGAACTCTAGAACTCAACTTTTATTATACAAGTGGGGGCCATGTCGAGAAAGACTGTTTTATGAACCCAAAGAATTTAACAATGGGCTCGAAGTTAACTTTGTCTCCCAGTGGACATCTGCAAACAGTTTATGCTTTTAAGCCACAAAAAGTGTCAGCCTTTGACACTTTCCAGCTCAAGATGCCATGAGGGATGGGTGTTTTAGGGGTCTCATCTAGTTTACATCAGGGTATTAAGACATCCAAATGACCCCCTGGAGTCACTCAGACATGCAAGAACAGTTGTTCATTACCTTTCTTTGACACAAGGACTGAAGTTTGGTGTAAAGGACTGGAGACACATTTCTACCAAGAATTTGAGAAGGGCCAGCAAGATTAAATGTTTGTGACCCAACACAGTGTCAGGGGGCAAAAATGAGGTCTATATCAACCTAGGGGCCAAAGGCCCTTAATTCCTACGGGTTAGCACAACACAAATTTAGTGGTTCAAAGGAGAGCAGGAGACGTGCATTCAGTTTCACAAATAAAAGGTTTATTTAATAATATTAAGAATTTTAAGGCTTGAGTACCTGAAAAAGATATAACAATAAAAAGTTTTAAGACAAGAACTTTTATTTTACAGGTTTTATAAATAATTTAAACTATTAGCCGCCAAAAGTTGAATTCCAGTATAAAATGACACCAATATTGGATAAGGATAACGAGGCAGGATAACCAAGGAGGTCCTGCAACGGCGGTTCTGGTGGGCTACCTTGGATGAAGACACCAAAGACTTCGTTGACGCATGCCCCGTCTGCAATCAAAATAAAGCTCCACGGCGGGCCCCTGCCGGCCACCTACAACCACTACCTGTGCCTCATCGTCCCTGGTCCCACATCTCACTGGACTTTGTAACTGGTCTGCCACTGTCAGGAGGCAACACCACAATCCTGACAGTGGTGGACCGGTTCAGTAAAATGGCTCATTTCGTGCCCCTGCCCAAGCTCCCGTCTGCTAAGGAGACCGCCGGGCTGCTCCTGGAGCACGTGTTCCGGCTCCACGGCCTCCCTTCTGACTTGGTCTCTAATCGAGGTCCCCAGTTCACCTCAGCATTTTGGAGAGAATTCTGTCGTCTCTTGGGTGCCTCCACCAGCCTGTCCTCCGGTTACCACCCACAGTCCAACGGCCAGTCTGAAAGGATGAATCAACAGATGGAGACGGCACTCCGCTGTATGGCTTCTAAACACCCTGCCTCCTGGGCCTCGCAACTGCTGTGGGTGGAGTACGCACACAACACCCTCATCAGCTCCGCCACTGGTCTGTCCCCATTCCAGTGCGCGTATGGTTTTCAGCCCCCCCTGTTCCCAGCCCAGGAGAGGGAGACTGCCTACCCTTCAGTCGAGGCCTTCATCCGTCGCTGTCGCCGGACATGGACACAGGCCAGATCCGCACTTCTGGGGACTGCAGATCGGTACGCCGCAGCTGCTAACCATCGCCGCTCCCAAGCTCCCCCCTACCAAGTGGGACAGAAAGTGTGGTTGTCAACCCGGGATCTTCCTCTGAAAGTGGACTTGAGGAAATTGGCTCCCAAATTTGTCGGCCCGTTCCCCATCGAGAGGGTGGTCAACCCGGTGGCGGTCCGGCTCAAGCTGCCCCGCACTATGCGGATTCACCCCACCTTTCATGTCTCCAGAATCAAGCCGTTCAGGGAGAGTCCCCTGCAACCTGCCTCCCAGCCGCCTCCGCCCCCCCGCATCATTGATGGGGCTCCTGCCTACACGGTGCACTGCCTGCTCCGCTCTCGCCGTCGTGGGAGGGGGCTACAGTACCTCGTGGACTGGGAGGGGTACGGGCCGGAGGAACGGTCGTGGGTCCCGGCTCGCCAGATCCTGGATGCGCGACTCGTGGAGGAGTTTCATCGCCTGCATCCTGACCAACCCTCCAGACTCGCCTCGGCACGTGGGGGTTCCGACTCTGTCCCTCGCTCTTCTCCTGTTTCCGAGCCGTCTGGGGGTGCCGTCATGGATTCTGCCTCGGAGGTGGACGGTTCCCTCTCTGGGGACGATGGTGGTGGTTCGGACGTCTCCGAGGAATTCTAGCCCTCCTCCTGGCCCCCTCCGCCCACCCTGCTCCTGTGGACTCGTTTTTGGGACGTCATGGGCCGTCCCTTGAGGGGGGGGTTCTGTCACAGTTCCTGCCTCTCATCAGCCTCCTGCCACTCTGCCAGTACTTTTCCACTCACCCTCCCTCTGCTCCACTCTACCTGCTAGCCACGCCCACCTCCTCTGCCAGCTCGGCCACTCACCTCTCAGCTGCAGCTCATCAGCAATCAGTCCCGCATATAAGCCTCTCCAGCACACTCACTCTCCACCAGATTGTTCTACCGCATTATGCAAGACTTTCCAGCGTTTTTCTGCCTGAACTCACGAAGCCGACTCTGCCTGTCCCGACCTGCTCTCCTCATCTGATCCCCGGTAAACCTACCTGCCTTCTGTCCTCGACCACGTGTTCTGCTTCAGCGTTTCTGGAAGTGATCTGCTCTACTGGTAACGACTCCTCTGCCTGGCCCCGTTCCCCGTCCCCGTCGTACCGCTGCATTCACGGACTGCTCAGCTGGTTACGAAACCCCCGCCTGTCTCCGACCATTCTTCCGCTCTCTCCTCGACGGTACCACCACACGTGCCGCCGGCTCGTCGGACTACGGGGTTCCTCTTCGCTGACGTCGTGTGCAGTAAGCTTCGTCTCTTCACACCGTCCATTCCTCAGAGACTGTGTTTGGGCGCTCCGCTCGAAGAACGAACTTTATTCAGTACTGTTTTACTTTGCTTCGTTCCTTGCCTGTGTTGGTTTAAATAAACATCATTACCAAATGATCCTGTTTGCCGGTGTACTGCATCTGGGTCCACACCACACCGTTACACAGGGTAGTTACCACAGGGAGATTCGATCACAGACCCCAATAGATACCACCCATGAGCACACAGTGATCAGTAACACAACAATCCTACGGCGCAACTCACACTGCAATTCACGCTGCAATTCACACTGCAAGGAAAAAGCAGATCTACAAGGCACTCCAGCGACCACCACCATTAGGAATACCACACTACATGCAAAGAAGTGGATCCCACGCGTACTCCCTGCAGCTCGTCCCACTGCCTGTAAAACCATAAAAACAAATCAAAATGTGAACTTCAGTTGGTTCAGTTTCACAACAGGGTAAAAGACATTCCTGTAACAAGTTAGGCTCAGTGAAAAAGCTAAATCACTAAATCCCACTAAATCAGGATAACAGTATACAAATCACTGACATTTCACATAAAGCTATGGTGGTTCCAGTTTAACACAGTAGGCAATTAGGCCAGATGATATAGATGGACTGATTCAGGCAAAGCAGCAGTCTGGCACTTAGTCTGCAATGAGGAAAAACATGGCAAAAATCATTACTATAAACTGAATATCTAAGAGGGAATAGCTCTCCTACCTTACCCTATCAGTTTAAGTTAACCTTGCTTAATCTGAGGCCCTGATTAAAGCAGACACTGGGAAGGTTGATGGCTGACTACTCTGGCTCAAACAGGGAGGAGGGCAAGGGCTAAATTTCCTAAAAGATTAAATTAGTATATTATCAATGATAGGCCTATGTTTAAACAAATAGTTATATATATATATATATATATATATATATATATATATAGATAAGCTCCCACCCTCTGACCCGATCGGAGCAGGTACACTTCCTCTTGAAGCCGCTTAGAAGAAAGAAAGAGAGCAAGCCACATTGAGCACGAGTCACGAAAAACGCACTTTTGAACGATAAAACACTGAAAAACAGTGTTGGTCAATCCTGGGCTCCGTAGTCGACCTTAGAGCTTCTGATACCTCTGGCCTATTAAACCTAAATTCTATTCTCTCCTTTAAAGGGTAATACGTGTTACAATTCTTTCAGAAGTTTTCAGACCTTTGAACCCTCAGCAAGTTAGTGGAATTTTTCAGGCAATAAACAACTTGGTAAGAAGAGTTTCACAAATGAAAAGAAATTAGTACAATTAGAAAAAGGTTTATCTTAAAAAGCTAAGGGGAAATGTCCAGGAAGAAAGCGATGGAAAAGCTATGTTTAAAATGATCAAAATTACATATTTAAAGTAATGTTACCGAATTATTATATTTTTATGCATGTTTTCAGGTAATTCCCCCTTTTTTTGTTTTTGTTGTTTTTTTAACCTTTTTTTTGTTGCTAATTTTCAGGTAATTTTCATGTACTTTTTACTAATTTCTTTTTCATTTTTGGATCATTGCTTATTATCTTCTTCACGTGTTTTTGAAAGAAATCAAGTCAATATCTTCAGGTTTCAAAGGGTTTAGTACAGTAATACTTCAGCAATAACTGAGCATAGTTTAAGATTTCAGCAGCTCCATTGAATGCGAGCGCATGAATTGGCTGTCACAGCTGTCAATCATGGTGGAAAAGCCCCCTTTTGTATAACTGAATAACTCATTGAAACCGAAGTTATGATGAAAACAAACACTTGAACAAACATCAGGGTGATTAAAACTACCTTGAGTGACAGAAACCATCTTTGGTTACAACATGGGGAGTATACTCTATCTTGTTGCTTGTCTTATACAAAACACCTTACAAAAAGAAATGTTACTTACCCAGATGATATGGAGGGGGTGGTTGGGAAAGTGTAATGGGGCTGAGTCGGTGTGTGACATGATAACTGACAGCAGCAGCCCTGCAAAATGAGCAAAAAGTAAAATCATGGTTTCACACAGACACATACAGTCATTAGTTCTATCACAATAGAAAGGAAACCCTAAGCTTACCCAGTCACTGATTCAACAGCAAAGCAGATTGGGAAATGTTCACCCGCATCATCTGGATCAGGCCTCCACCTAAGCAGTGCTCTGTCAACACTGTGTATGGTGGGGACGGGGTGCTACTGACCTCGACTCGGGACGTTGTGGATCGATGGAAGGAATACTTTGAAGACCTCCTCAATCCCACCGACACGCCTTCCGGTGAGGAAGCAGGGCCTGGGGACTCGGGGGTGGGCTCCTCTATCTCTGGGGCTGAGGTTGCTGAGGTGGTCAAAAAGCTTCTAAAAAGGTTCTTTTTAGGGAGTTTTTCCTTGGGTGATGTGAGGGTCTAAGGGCTGAGGGATGTTGTACACTGTAAAGCCCTCTGAGGCAAATCATGTTTTCTCTCTCATTAAAGACCACAGGAGGCATCACTGGAGGCAGAGGCAATATCACCATCCACTGAAACAGCTGTAAAGGTCGCAGTAAAGGCTACTTGGGTCCACGCCAGCCATTCCAAACTCGTCCCAGAACCATACGACGACACAGGGCCCTCCATTCACTTTCCAAATACATAAGCTATTGCCCAGAGTAAATTAAAGTCACCACAACGCTTTGAGGATTCATCAGGAGTGTAGGCGGATCCCTGCTCCTAAGGTGACCAACCGCACTCCAGGAAAAGATCTAGGATGACAGTATTGGCATACTGTCTGAGGACACCAACACAACAACACAATGAGTGAGGAAACGGCGCATTCCTCCTGCATGTAGCATGCAAAGCTACCACCTAAGTGACGGCAGTAGACAACTGTGTCACCAACGCGGGATCAGTGATGGAACCCAGATCCTCCAGACCTTCCAGATCATGATGGCTCACCTGCTCTTACTCATAACCTTACCTCGTCACCTGCTGCATCAGAAACTCCTGTACATTCATCCTTATAACATGACACCAAACAGTTCATTCGCACAGACACTGACCGAACTAAAAACGCTCATCAAGGAACTGAAAAGAAATGTGGATGAACATGGATGATGGACTGGTTTGACTTAAAGGTTGAAAAATACAAATCATTTATTCTGACTGTTGTTTCTGTATTTAGTATCTCTATGGTAGTGTTTGCCCTGTTAGGATGAGTCATTATTCCTTGTGTCAGAGGTCTTATTGTCAGAGCTACTGAAATGTCAACTACACACCAAATGGCTTTTTTCCCCCTCCTAAACAGTTTCCATATTATCACCATCATGAAAACCCTGATGAAGATCCTGATGCTTGAGTGTAAAGAGTAATTTCTTTATGCTTGCTCATCTACATCAGAATGTCTATGTTCTACAAAAACAGCTAATGCTAATTTGTAGTGGTCATCTCATGAAGTGTTTGCTTTGACATATAAATGTGTGCTCTTACTGATACTGTGACAAGCTTTGAAGTTATGACCATAGTAAGGCCACAGGGGGAATTGTGGAGAAAAAAATTGTCCTTTACCTTATATATTCAAATTAATCATCTTATATAAACTTTGATTTGACTTGAAGTTAACTCATATCAACTTGTGCAAATCATCTGACCAGCTGTCCTTGGAAGTTTCACTTGTGAGTTAGAAACAGGCTGTTACTGGAAAAACGAGACAAACGTTCCTTGTTCCAGTACACCTTATCTCAGCGGAGGTAACCTTCCTGATTTTTCTAACACTGTGGTTGCAATTATAAAAATATGTGACTGAATGTGATCTTCTTGGTCAGACTCACTCAGTACACTCTAGGTGTCAGAGCTATGTCCTCTAAGCTGAAACAAATTGATTCTGTTTATTGGGCTCCATTACATGAGGGTTTGTTACTGTCTTTTTAACGTAGAGTGTAATTGTACTATGATTAGATTGGGGTGTTAGGGGGCTGACTGTTAATGCTCTCAGATAGAAAGGGTCTAGGTCTGTAATGCTACAATCTATTGTGCTATTGCCATGAGGAGAGCTGTGTGTAATGTGTGTGTGTGTGTGTAATAACCCCTCGAAGCCGACCATTAACTATGTACTGACCCAGCACTCGACATAGCTGCAATAGTTGGTACCCACTCTTGTTGAAAGTTTTGTCAAAGTTGTTCCTGTGGGGATGTGAAGGCAGGGGGATGCTGATCTGGTCAGTTATATGATTGTCTCCCTGTGGGTTAACAGAATCTGCTACTATAGAAGTCCTGGCATTAAGGTCCCTACAGATCAGTACGTTTTCCTTGGGCCTGGTAGTGACTGAGAATGGATAAACAATTTTCATTATAATAAGAGGATTCTGACAGGGGGATATATGCTGCACACATGAAGATGTCTGTATCTGTGGCAACAACTTCTCTTTTTATTTTCAGCCAAATTGAAAATTCATTCCTCCTGATTCCCTGTATTGGGTAACTCCCTTCAGTTTGGTGGACGGGAACACGATCTCTCTTTAGCCCACGAGACAACGTGGAAATGTCTCCTCTACTCCAAGTCTCTTGCAAAACAAATACATCTGCGTCCCCTTATTCTCTGGTGAAGTCTGGGATCCTGCTTTTAAGGCCAAAGGCAGAGGACCTCAGACCCTGAATATTCCAGCATGAAATTATAAATGATTTAGATTTGATTTATGTTAAGAATTCAAAAATTAAATATTAAAATAAAAAATACCTCTAAGAATGTCACCATATAAGACCATATGATCATAGGAGGTTTCAATCCACTAATATGAAATAGTTTTAACACTTTTACACAACATAGCAATATTTATTTTTATTTTTTTTTAATTTGTAAAAGCAAAACAAACAATGAGTTCCCATGAGTTCTCTACTGTAATACCTGACCCCATCAGGTGAGCGCAGAGCTGGCTGAGCATCTGCTTGATCTCCCAGTTCGTTGTGTGTGGGGGTGTGGGTGGTCTCAGGGGCAGGGGTAGTGGTGATGGTTGGTCTCTTCACTACCTGATGGTTGGTCTCTTCACTACCTGAGCATAGCTCAGTGGGTGAGGGTGTAGCTCCTGTCGACGGGGTTTGGGTGGAGCTCTCGGATGTAGGAGTGTCTCTGCCCTGGCTTGAGGAGGCCCATAGCTGCCCTGGTGGGGTCTTGGAGGGGCATGATGTGGAGGAAGATGAGGATGATCTGGTCTCCAATGGGGTTGTCTGGATGAGGGACCAGTGGGATGCTTTGTTGGTCTAAGGGGGCTGTGGGTTAAGCTGCTCTTTCTGCAGGGTGTGGACTGGTCTCTATTGAGAGCGACTTCTGTCAGCGTCCAGGCAAAGATGGGGACACTGTCATTTTAGCCACTTTGTGGGTGGGAAAGAGTTTTTTCTTATTGGAGTCTATGAGGATGACGATGTCCAGCTTCTCTCTCTGCTGTGCTGGTCTGGGGGGGATGAGGGTTTGTGTTGATTTGTGGAATGGGTGGAGAGCTGGGTGGGGTGTTGGTTTGTGAGCCAGAGGTAGGGCTGGAGGTGGAGGGCTGCTGTTGAGTTGGTGGGTCTTGGTTGCTCTCAGTGGGTCTTTCAGAATCTTGGTTGTGGAGTGCATGTGAGTCCAGCTGCTCTTTCAGGGCCTGTAGAGCTTTGTCTCTCTCCTGAAGCTCTTCTGACAGTTCAGTGAGTTCTCTCACCTTTGCCACATTGATCTCCCTCTCCTGTTGCAGCTCTCTTATCTCAGTCCTCAGGCTGGTCAGCTCTCTCCTGTAGCGGTCTCTGTCCTGCTTCAGCTTGGTCAGTTCAGAGCTGATGATAGAGGTGTCTTGCTGCACTGTGGTATCCTGGTTTGTTTGTTGGCTGATCAGCTCTCTCAGCTGTACAAGTTCTCTCTCCAGCTCTGTAAATTTCACTTTCAATTCATTGATGTATGAGCTGGAGGTCTTGGTCCCGTTCTGTGCTGGTGGGCCCATTCCCAAGTGGCTGGTCAGTAGTGGGACAGCTGGGAGTGGGGGTGCTGTCTGTGTCTGGTAGGCTGTGGGTGTTGACGGGGGGGATGACTTCTCCCGTTGGGCCCTTTCCTTTATAAGGAGAAAGTCCCGCTCAAATTGTTTGAGGTTCCCCTGCACCTGACAGTCCCATTCTTATAGATGTTGACTGTCATCATGACAGTTTCTTGGTCTTCTTCCTCTTGGATTTGGAGTTTCCAGCTGTTGCAGATCCCTGCTTTCTTCACAGAGGGTCAGTGGGCACTGATAGCGCCCACTAAAGTGACATGCTAGTGACTGGTCTGTGAGGAAGATTAGATTGATAACATCTCACTCTTGTATAGATCAGAAAAGTGTGTCTCAGCTTTTTCCTTCAGCATTTTTCGGTGGATATATTGTCTCTCTGACGCTCCCACTCACTTGAGTCTTTGGGTGTTGTCGTCTTCTCAACTTGGTTTTAGTTCACCAGTAGGACAGTGGAGTTAGTTGGCCATTATCATTTCTGCTGAACCTCTCAGTAGAGCAGTGTCTGTTGAGCAGTTTTTTACCCCAGTTTTGCAGTTTATTTGTTTCTAAGAAGGAAATTCCTCTCAGTAATTATTTCCTCTTCTTTCTTCTTTCAATTTTGTTCATCTAATTTTAAAAATGAAAAGAGTAAATATCTTCAGAAGCTCATGAAGATAGTACCATTCTCTCTCAGTTTATACTAGAATCTCTCTCTCTGTCTTCGTCATGTGTTCATTATTTAAACAATATCACATGAGAGGGAGTGATGTTGTGCTTGTTTATCATCAGGACTGTGATTCGGTCGTAGGCACGAGGCTGAAGATCTCCGTCACCTTGAGTCCCGTATCAGACAGCGTGTGTGTGTGTGTGTGTGTGTGTGTGTGTCGGTGTCTACTCAGGCTGTGGACAGTATCAGACGAGTGTGTTCCCTGACAGCTGGTTTACTCCCAGTTAACGGCAGTTTACCAAAACAGGTCACCAGGGCCGTGCAGAGACCTTTGAAGGGGCAGGTGCTCAAAGTTTAAACGGGGCACATGGAGCACGTATTTGAAGCACCATAGAGAAACATACCTTACAGTATAGCTGGTTAAATGGTAGCAACCTATATTCGTAAAGAATGTAACATGGACTCAACATACATTACTGTCCTCTCCTTGCGAGGCATCTCTGCAGAATGAAATATGACGAAGATGAACTACAATCTGATGCACATAAAACACACACACACACACAGAGTGACATTTCATACCTTCTCAAGGCATATACTCTATAACCAACATGAAATTGCTCCATGGTGCTGATTCGCAGCACTGGTAATTAAGTAAAAATGAATCTAATGATATAAAAATCATGTATTTAGATGTATTTGGGCTTTCATTCAGTTTGACTGACAGCAAAGTTATAAAAGTTTATAAAACTACATTTTATACTAATGCATAATATATTTAGTTTGTGTGTATACAACTAGAAACAAGTAGTGTACTGATATGTTTAAACAAGAGGTTGAGAAAATCACAATTCAAATTCTTCTAATTATTACTATTGTTATTGTTGTATATGTAGGCTACATTGCATAGTTTTACTGAAATAACATACAGTATAGCCTATGCCTCATTGCCTCTACAAACACAGGAAAACCACTGCAACTGACAGTAAAATTGTACATCTCTCTAATGCACTCGGCCAAAGACAAAAGAAACATATAGAAACAAAAAGAAGCCTGACTCAGCATGTGTCATTAACTCGGCTATCAGTTGCACACACTCACTTGCTCATGCTCACTTTACTTCGTCAGTCATCTTTCAATGAAAGAATACACCAGATGTGCACAAACAAATATCGCTGCACATCCTACTCACCGGAGTCATTGGGCTATCAGCTGTTAAATAATTAGCAGCGCGAAGGAACAGGGCTCCACTGGGCACGTCTGGGCACGTCTGGGCGGTGAGTGACGAAGTGTGGGCACGTTTACGTGGATCATGTGACCGACCGAGGGCAACCACATACACACACACATACTCGACAAAAGGGCACTTTGGGCATCGAGAGGAAAAGGGGCAGGTGCTCCAGCACCCCCCCCCCCCCCCCCCCCCCCCCCCCCCCCCCCTGCACGTGCCAGCAGGTCACAGCTGCCCTCCTCCTGGACCTCATAACTTTCAGTAACTCTAGTGCATGGACATTCAGATCAAGTCACACTTTAAAATTCCCCTCATTTCTTGCTCGCCCCCCACTATATCATCACGGCTGTGATTTGGTCATAGGTACGAGGCAGTAAAACACACGACCTCGAGTTGATTTGTTTGTTTATTCAATAATTTTTTGGCTCCGCTGACACGAATAGTTTTGCATCCGCTAGACGCGACAGCGGTTGCCTAGCAACACATAAACATTTTCCTGCACGCTGCTTGCTAATTTGTGTTAGCTCGGTCCTCATGTTATGTACAACCCAGCTGCTTAGTATCATGAACATTTATCTCTCTGTTTTCAGTGAAATCAGAGGCTATTAACACACTTTGTGTGATTCAGATGAGTTAGTTTGATCAGTTCGTCACTCCAGCGTGTGTTAACTCACTGCTGTGATCTCTGTCACCTTAAGTCCCCTATCAGACAGCGTGTGTCCATCCATCCAAATCCATCCGTCACAGCTGCCCCGCGGACTTACTCTTGACTTTGAGTAACTCTAAATTCCTAAATTCCCGTCCTTTCTTGCTTGCCCCCAAATCCTTTCTCTCTCTCTCTCTCTAGCTGTATGAACCTGTGCTTACACCATACTATAAAGATATCCCACTGTCACTCTTACTCTAATTAACCGGTTTTGAACAGCTGTGAAGCGGAGTGATACATGGAGAGTTAAAAGTTAACAGTCCCAGTGATGTTGTACTCCTGTATCAGCACTCATGGAATGCCTCTTGACCAGTCAAATTGCTTGGTCGGAACTAACTGTTATATAATGCACTTTATAGTGTAATCTTTTTCCACTTAAAACAAATACTAACATAACAACATTACTAACATAATTCATAATTGAAAATTAAATGAAACAAATGATTTGGGAGTTTCTATCTTCTGTTTGCACAGGATATTTATCCAATTGTGATTTATATTAAATTATTTTGTATTCATCTCTATGATGACGACATTTGTTTAACTGAAAATCTACCATTTAAAGGAGATGTGATTTTATATTTCCACCAAAAGGAGGCAGTGCACCTCCATCCTCTCAACAGGGATGGACTGAACAGTTTGGATTGTGTGTGACTCACCAGCTTGTCAGTGTAAGATTACATATCAGTTCTTTGTTGGACTGTGGATGGATTTACCGTTACATGGCCATTAGACTAGAATGAATCCCACTACACTACAAATAAATCTAATTAAAGGTTGAAGCCACCTTTCAGTAGCTGTTCTGTTTAAAAGGCATGTTGACAGAAAAAACACTTAGATTTTGGAAGGAAAGAATAGGCTATTATAATTTTGTCAACCACTGAGTCTTTCACACTGGATAGGATGCACATTTTATGCTCTAAGGCAAAGGTGTCCAGACTTTTTTGAATTGGGGTCAGAGTAGATAATGTGAAAGTGCCGGATGGCCGCATGATACGCCTCTTGATGGCATGAGCTGAGAATGTGGGTGGACAAAACCATTCAGGTTGTTATTATACAATAGCTGACAACCAGACAGCACCTTCTGCAGCCTGATTCACACATGGGTGGCAAGAATCTGGCTTGACTGAACCTGTTGAGTCTGCATGATACATCACAGAAAGGCATCCAGTTAAAACGCTGCCTATAACAACATAATAATATCCCCACGTGTCTGACATGATGGTCATCTGTCTTCTGTATAAAAGACATCTAAATCAAAAACTAAACTGAAACCAACCAGGAACACACAAGGAGAAAGTCAGGGGTGAAGATCACAGAAGCAAACACAGTGGTGACAACAGATGGATTGACCAACGACAAGGGGAAAGACATGGTGATATACAGTATATAAAAGGAAGTAATGAGGAAAAGGAGACAAAGGTGGACTAGGCAGGGACTTGCGTAAGGAGGGAAACACAAGGATATCCAATTCAATCCAATCCAATCCACTTTATTTATATAGCACGATTATAACAAACACAAGGTTTCCAAAGTGCTGCATAGCAAGGTAAAAAACACAATAAATACACAATACACTATAGGATAAAATAAAACCAGATAAAATCAAATCAAATAAGATAAAAACACAATAAAATAAGATAAAAACACAAATAAAATCACATAAAAATAATTAAAATCAAATAAAATAAATAAAGTGCACTGCCTGCACAAGGTAATAATAAAAATATAGAAGTATGCACATACACAAAAAGTCATAAAATCAACACTCTACATGGTGTCAAACACCAAAGAAAAGAGATGGGTTTTAATAAGAGATTTAAAATGACAGGATAGGATAGGCTGACAATGAGACAACGAGGGTGGGGTAGGTACCATAAAGGTGAAGCAAATGGCTTACACAAGACAGGTGTGCGGGGAGAACAGGCAGGAACACTTAGCAGGAAAAACACAGGGACAGACGATGGGTTTCCAGTAAAGATTTGCGAAAAAAGTAAGCAATATTTTCGAAATTTCAATAAAACACAATCATGAGATGACTGTGTTTCCACTGAGTGACACTATGCTACTTTTCTCATGATGTTACATGACTTTCCTCTCGTGATAACATTACAATAACCATGGCGATGGATGTCCAAAACATTGGCAGGTTTATTTCTATTGCAGCCACTCAATAAAGTCAATCTAATATCGCCGTAATTTATTTGTTTCGTATAAGAGTTAAGAAGATATTGGTCTCTTTCTCTGTCCACACATACCAAGCCATGTTTTGTTGGATGTCATGTGACTCTGTTATACTTTTTCTTCTTTTTTGAGTTTAATGGCTATTGGCATCCATAAAGTCGCATTACTGTCACCCTGTGTTACACATCATATGAGCTAAAAGTGAAAAAAGTGTCTCCATTTTCAAATCGCCTGAAATACCACCATATGCGAACGTAAAAACTTTTTTGTGATTAATGGGAGTTTTATCGAAATTGACATGTTTCCGTTAGGCATATTTTGTATTTGAAATTTCAATGTGCGCAATTTGAAGGTTAATGGAAACCTGCCAAGTCAGAAAAGCTGAGTGGACTGCAGTAGTAGGTCGAGACAGGTGAAAGTAATCAGGGCAGGGTAGACAAACACCAAGGAGGGACAACACACAAAGACAGGAAGGAAAAGCAGACATGACACATGAGGAGTGAATCTACAAAATTAAACAGGAACAGAAACACAAATGAATACATAAACAAGGAAAAACATAAGGGAAAAACACAAAGACAAAGTCTAAAAATTTACAGGCAAAACCCAGGATCATAACCGTCTTTAAGGGAGTTCAAACTAGCTCCATCTTGCAGCCAAAAATTTACACATTGATGCAGCAGCATTCATAGAATTATATAATATATAGCTTTAATGCATTAATTGTGACGCATTTAAGGTCTGTACATAACATGCTTTTTTTTTCCATCATGATAATCATGGGTCGGCATTCTTGTTTCTAAGTCCACTTATGCTAGTCCCTTGCAGTTTTTTGCACACAGTGTAAATGTGTTATTTTGGCCTGTTCTATTTGAATATTTCTGCATATTGGGACTCCTTAACAGTTTTGAAGTTGCTATGAGCTGAGCACACAGTTGCAGCTAATCAGACTGTGGGCAAGTGCAGCACCAAACACAGCTAAGCTCTGTTTTGGAGAACAACATTGGTCCACATTTGGTTCTAAAACATAATTAAAAAGAGGTGTGAATTTTTCAAAGTCACCCTTTAATTACGTTTAGAGCAATATTTGTGAGATTTATTCCTTCATGTAAAAATATGTTCAAGATAATGTCACTGATCAATAAAAATGTTTAAAATTAAATCTAAATGTTAAATCTAAATGTTAAATGTTCAATCCAAATGTTATACATTATATCTTAATGTTATATGTTAAATCTAAATTTTAGAAGTTAAATCGAAATGTTAAATGTTAAATCTAAATGTTGAATTTTAAATCTAAATGTTATACGTTATGTTCTGTCTAAATGTTAAACCTTAAATCTAAATGTTATATGTTATATCTAGGACTTTTATAAAAAGGTGCAACAATCAGATTGAGAAGCAAGGGTTTAATCTCAAACGATAAATGTAGTTGAGTCAAATTGTAAAGAAGCATATGACACTGAAATAGTAAAGAAGTAACAGTAAAGTACAAGTGCCTTAAATTGCCAGTCCAGTACTTGTGGAAATTATAATAATATTACAACTACTAATAACAATATACTTTATTTGTATAGCACATTTCATACAAGAAATTCAACCCATCATGCCTTACAAGTAATAAATTACATATGAAGTGCTTCACATCAAAACACATAAAAGACAAAAAGACATAATAAAACCTGCATGTAAAAAAAAAAAAAAAATCTGAATAGAATATATAGAATGCATCTTCAAATGGATGAAATCCACTTGATAATACTAGATAAAAATAAGATAAAATAAGGATAAAAATTTAGTGCACATAATGCTTAAAATAAAATGCAAAATAAAATAAATAAATTAAAACCCACTGACATTATTAATGAAATAAGCATACAAATAGATTAAATAAAATGCATAAAAACCAAAGAAAATACATCTTAAAGATGTGCAGCAGTACGCAAGGGCAAAGCAGAATGCAAAGCAGCCAAAATCTCAGGCCAAGAAACAGCGAGGGCAGAAGTGTTTAACAATCATGTAAAAAAGTTAACAACTTTGACTGTAGAACAGCTGAGTGTTTGACAGCCACAGCATTTTATCATCGTGGAACAAATAGCTGATGGTCCGACAGCAGCGCAGTGAGACAGACAAACAGAGCAGAGCTTCTCCTTAAAGCATGCAAGTGTCTGAAACAGACACATTTGCAGAGGTGGAAAGTGACTTCTTTAGACTTCTACAGACTACTTTGGGTTAGTATCAGGCTTAATCAGACTTTGGATGAATTATTTAGAAACACCAGGACGCAATACTCCGTGTCTCATCCAGCCGCTCGCACGGAGCTCTCATTATTACCAGGGGCAGATGTAATGTTTGGGGGCCTGGGGCCACAAGCACATGAGCTTATTTTCACTCTTTCTCTAACTGGGAAGGTTGGCAGGCTGTTGGCAGCTATAGTAGAAGTAGGCCTACTCAAAAGTTTTTAATTCCTGAGTAAAATGATTAATAGCACAGAAGTTTGACAGAAGTTTAAGTCAGAGTCCTGCAGTCAGGAGAGGTTGGCCTACACAGTAAATTCACCAGTGTTAAATATGCAGTGTCAAAGTTAATTTACTCTTTCATTGGTATTACAACAGCAGTTAGAGTAAGATGCCCCCCAGTGATGGTGGAGGTGAAGTTAGTTTAATATTTGATATTTGCCAATTTTTACGGCTGTTATATTCAATTCCTCCGTGTCAAAGCCTTGATTTCTCTCATCTTTTGGATATGTTGGAGAGGTCATTCAGGCAGAAATTTCAGTTTTAATAAAGTAAAAATCACTACAGATGATTAAACAGAACAGACACACTTTGTATTTGGCACAAGTTACAGTCAGATGATCCACAACATGTACACCTTCATTCAAACAACTGTGTACAACATAGATATTGGCAAAGTCGATGGGAGACCACGTTTTGCCGAGGTTAGGGCTTGACTGCTAGGTTAGTGAATGCATACACTGAAATATGGGGTGGGCATAATATTTGCTGCTAACCTATAAATGTCGTGGTATAGTTTGTGTTTTTTGGATATTGTTAGGGATTTTCCTATTACACCCTGTCTTTTTTTGATACCATGAGACTGATTTGCTTTGTTTGCCAGACTCATCTGGTGAGTACCAACATGCTTGTGAGGCACATGTGATTGATTCATGGTTTCTGTCCTGGTAAATCACTTCGCCTGAAATGTGCTCAGTCAGGATGTTATCATGTTTTTAGTACATTTTTCAGGCTTCAGGAAACATTTAAACACAAAACATGCCGAACAAATTGAGCATGAATCAGAAACTGATGATGTTGTAGACAGTGACAGTGTTGCAGATAATACTCAGTCACAAGATTCAGAAGAAGCAGCCAGTAGCTCTCAAGTCTTGCCAGTATCCAACATAAGTACTCATGATTTATGCGCATCTGCTGTACAGCTTCAGGTCGCTGGTGTAGGCCAGTCTACTGTAAACAGTTGTGTATCCTCTATGGCAGAAGTAGTACTGGAGTTACAGAGTCAAGCTAAAGATGCAGCTTTAAAATGTTTATCTTTGCAAGACACTGAAAACTGAACAAAGTTTTGAAAGTCTTGAAAACACTTTTACTTCATTAAACTCAGAATCAAAACGAAAAGCATATTTTGAACAGAAATGGAGAATTGTGGAGTCTGTTGAAAAAGTTTTCACTGTCAGATTTGATAACAGAAGAAACAAATGTACTGGAACTTACAATCAGATAGTGGTGACTGAAAAATTTGCCTATGTTTCAATTCTAAAAATACTGCAGTCTATTCTCAGAAATCCAAACGTTACTTATATGCCAAGCCCCTAAGGATGGTGTATATTTTGATGTAAATGATGGGATGTATATTAAGATGCATCCTCTTTTCTCTAAGGAAAATTTCGCATTCAATTATTTTATGATGACTTCATTGGGATCCAAAACAGGTGTCCATAAATTTGGTGCAATATATTTCACATTAAGAAATTTTCCACCAAAGTTTAATTTATCTTTAACAAATGTACAGTTCTGTGCACTCTTTCATGCCCAGGACAAAAAATCATACGGGTTTGACACCATACTAGAGCCAATCATCACTGACCTGAAGGTGCTTGAAACTGATGGGATTAAAGTTCCCATGTTTAAAAGTCCTGTTTATGGTAGCATTGTGCAAGTCACTGGACATAATCTTGGAATACATGAACTGTTTGGATTTGTGGAATCGTTTAGTGCTGGGAATTGCTGTTGTTTTTGTGTCAAACCGTGTTCTCTGAAGATGAAGAAAGTGTGATTTGCAAACAAAAGATATGCATGCAAAACATTGCCATACTATACAAACAAATCCACAACTACCTAATGTGTACGGCGTGAAGCGTTCATGTTTACTAAACTCCATACAAAATATCAACACAGCTGATAATTTTTCTGTTGATATCATGCATGGCATTTTAGAAGGAGTTACACAGTTTAAGGTAAAACTTGTATTGGAGTATGTGCAGAGGAACTTCTTCACTGCTAAAGAACTGGCTGATAGAATACAGTCATTCGATTATAGCTACACTAAGAGGAGAAATCGGCTTCCTGCAGTTAAGTTATTTGATGACGGTAATGATTTGGGCTTGAATGCCATACAGTCTTGGTGCTTATTATGCAACATGCCATTGATATTGGGGATCTGGTGCAAAGAGATGATTAGTACTGGCGTCTTTTAATGTTATTTCTGAACATAGTAATACAGACGGTATGACCATCTTTCTGAAACACATTATTGTTGAGCATCATCAGCTTTTTTAACGTCTGTTTCCTGCTAAAAATCTATTGCTTAAGCATCACGTCATGACACATTATCCTCGATGTATAAGGAATATTGGACCAATTTTGCATATGTGGTGTATGCGTTATGAGGCAAAGCATAACTTTTTCAAGACCCAACTGAAGAGTTTCAAAAACATTATGAAGACGTTTGCAAAAAAGCACCAACGATACATGGCCTTGCACTGGGAATCTTTCAGTCAGTGTAAATTAACAGTTGGTCCAGGAAAGATGTTGCAGCTCAGTGAAATGAAAGAAGGTTCTGAGATTGCTTCCCAAACTAAATGCTGTAATATCTACTATTGTTCTTTCTGTTTAGTAGGTAAAGCACTGTGGCACTGAATATTGCCCTGGCTTAATAGTGTGTGTTGAGGTATCTAATAAGATGATAGCATTTTGTAAGATATGCACTATTATTGTGAAAGATGACCAAGTTGTACTTAGTAGCTCAGGTGTAGAAACTATTTGTTTTAATGGACATTACCATGCATTTAAAGTATTATTCAAACCATTCTGGCCACTGAAAGTATTTGTTATTAATGAGTTGTTCTACTTCAAACCAGTGGATGTTCAAATGGCATATGGCCGTACAGATGCCTCCCTTTTTATAATTCCATATTGCCATCTTATGCAGTGTGTTTTAGTGTTGAAGCAATGTTGATGATTTTTCACTTGGCACTTTGTGGATGTTTCAAGAAGAGATAAGGGTACATTTTAGCATTTTGTTGACATTGTGTAATGCAGGTAGCAGGATGAGGCGAAGCAAGATAACCAAGAAATTTGGCTGTTGTGTGAAATTTAATTTTATTCGTTTCTTTTTATTCTTCAAATTTAATTATTTGACAACAGAATGAAAATAGATAATGTCAGTCATTTTGTGATGATCACCATTTAGCAAATCAAAAGTTGATGGTTGTCTGGCTGCACTAATCCTGCTTTCATATATCCTCCTAGAGAAAGGTCCCTTTGTCAGTTGTATTTTCCTAAGGGTGGGTTGTTGCACTTTAAAATTGATTAAAAAGGATTGTTATTTATATTTAACCTAAAAACAAACTTCCATCATCTGGCACCACACTAATAGAATCTAACCAAGATCTTTGCAAATGAGCCACTATGGCCATCACTCTTCCTAAAGGAGAAATGTACCAATGTTCAACCTTATTTATCCACATTAGGAACACAGTCCAAAAAAAAAAAAAAAAAAATCCTGCAGTTGTTGTTGATGTTCTCTGTCTCTCTTGGGCACTTTATTGTGCAGCTGTAAAGTTTGTTCTTTCAACACCAGCAACATCATTTGACATAAGCATTGACTTTAGTACACTGTGTCAAAGACACAGAACATCAGGAGCAACTTCAGGTGTTTTTCACTGTTTCCCAAATGTGAATAGATAAGATTGAAAAACTATCCTTTAAAAATCTAATTTGAACCCTAAGAGAATTAATAGAATAGAGGGCCCACTAATTTGTGGCAAATTGAATGCTGAATAGTGATTAAAATTGCAACCCTATTTTTAGTTACACATACAATATTTGACATTAATGTTATTGTTTCATTTGAAAAAATGACAACCCGATTATTGAGGGGGATTTATTAGGCACTTAAATTGGCACCCAAGCATCTCATCACTGACTCATCACTGACTTCAAAACTTAGCCAACTTTTAAAGTCAACATAAACACAAGAGGACAGACACACTCAAACCTGTGTGTATCCTGTAAAATGCATTTCATATACGTACTTTTCTGACCCCTCCCGGGGTTAGGGTTTCTTTCACCACTAAGGCTAGGGACATTAGGCAGAGTATCATTCCCCCAGATTGCATTTTAAACACAAGTAGGGAGATTCAAAGTTATTTTAGCAGTTTTGAGCCAGTGTCTTTATCCTTTTTAGTAAAGATTTTATCCCACACAAAACCAACTACGTGCAGCCTGGATTTTATTCTGACTAAATTTCTTGTAGCAGCATAGAGGTGTTTATCCGCTGTCATTTGCCGCTGCTGGTAATGAGCGCTGCTGGTGGCCGTGATGAGGTGGGCTGGTATAAAAGCGGCCTTCCTCCCACCAGTTCTTCCTTTTGCGCCTCCCTCCGTCATCACCGGCGCGTCACTTCCGTGCTGGAGGTCGCTTGGCCGACAGGTATGGCTGCACGCTGCTTCACCTCGCAGGTTGTTTGTGTCTGTTTGTGTGCTTACGGCATTGGTGTTGTGTTGTAGGGCGATTGCCTGTGCGCTGCTCCATGCCCCGTGTAGGTGCTGATGCATTTGTTGGCCGTGGTAAGTGTCTTCTCTCTCTGCGGTATGGTTGATGCTACTAATTGGCTAATGCTAGTGTGGTCACAGGTAAACGCTGGTCGCTGCCCGGAGTCCTCTCTCTCCCTCCTCTCGTGTGTGTCTGTGTGTGTGCCGGCTGTGACTGAAAAGGTATGTGTGTCTCGTAGTGCGCACCGCATCATGTCCAGTCATTTAGCCATGCTAATAGTATTTTTCTTGGTTAGGTGTTAATGTAACCAGCTGATTGGGGCCGCTGCTGTTTTGTTTTGTTTTTTTGTCTCCGCTGCTGCTCGTCTCCACCGCTTCTGCTTTGCCCTGCTGCTGCTTGGCTTCCAGGGCACGGCGTGAAGGCTTAATTGCTTGTTCAAACGTCCTGTGCGTGACGGCTGCTCGGCCGCACGCCAGGGGCGAAGCACAATTTTAAATATTGTGTGTGAGTGTGTAAACGTGCGGGTTATGTTCTGTTACTTTTGGATTAGTTGTATGGGTTAATTTGTATTTTTTCTTTGGATTAACCCTGATGTTGGCTACTTATGTAATTAATTTGTTAATTAGGTTAAATTGTAAGATTTTCTATATGTAATTCGGTCATTGTTGGGTTTGGGTTTTGTTTTCTTATCTTTAGCTTTCCTTTTTTTATGATTGGTTACATTGTTTAAGTTCTGCTTGGGCAGTTATTGATTGATATATTTTGTTAAGTTTAAGCTTGCGACCTGTCCCTTTGATTATAATTTTTGTTAGATTCTGATTTTTTTTTTTTTTTTGTTTGTATTGTTCTGTTGCAACCCCACTAATTTGTTTAATTTCCCTTGTTTTCAGTTGCTGAAGGCTGGTGGTGGCGGTGCTGGTGTTGGTGGTGGTCTCCCCTGTCTGCTGTGTCCCTGGGAGTGGGTTTCTTCACTGAGAGCGTGTCTGTCACATGTGCCTGGTGATTTAAGTTGACTCCCTTTATTTTATTTATTTATTTATTTTTTTGGTGGATCTCTCCCCTGCACTAGCTCTCGTTCATCCACTAGGCCTCAGCCCCGATTAAGTTTTTTTCCCTCCCCCCTTACTGTGTGAATGGTTGACCAGTGCTTTTAACAACAATTATTTAATAAAATGTGTTTTATTTTTTGGAACCACGTCTCCTGCCTTTTGAATTAACGAACCTGTGTGCCTTAAGTTGTAAAATTAATTCTCTGGGTGAAATTCCCAGGGTGGCGTTGTCGAGCCCCTTTTTCTGGTAACAATATTATTCTTATATTCAGTCACCCCCCTCCTCGCCACAAAACTCAAGGAGGTTTTTAATACGGTTGGGCCCAGCATTTTATATATTATTAATATTTCTTTAGCAGAAGGTGTAGTCCCCTCTGTGTAACGGGTGGTTGTAGGACTCAGATGCAGTACGCCAACACGCTCGTTCAGTTGGTAATAACTTTTATTTAAACCAACACAGTTTATGCTCAGCTTACAGGAAAAGAGTTCGTTCTTCGGGCAGGAAGCCTTAGCAAAGTCTCTGGGTATCACACGAAGTGAAGAAACGAAGCTTGTACCCACAGTGGCTGGCGGGGCGGAAACCCCGTAGCTCCACGAGCCGTCTCCACGTGCTGGAACGCTGACTGGGATTGAGCAGAGGGATGGTCTGGAACAGGCGGGGGTTCGGTAACCAGGAAATCCGTCCACGGATGTAACAGCACCGACAGGGATCAGGCAGAAGGAGCGTCTTAGCCGAGCGAAGGAGTCTTTACCAGTAGAGCCGTCAGATTTCCGGAACGCCGAAACTGAACACGTGGTCGAGGACAAAGAGCAGGTAGGTTCACGGGGAGTCAGGCGAGGAGAGCAGGTCTGGAACAGGCAGAGTCGGCAACGGGAGATCTGATGGAGAAACGCTGGAAAGACATGCATCGTGCAGAGGAACAATCTGGCAATGAGTGAGTGAACTGGAGTGTCTTATATACTGCACTGATTGGAGATGAGTTGCTGAGGAGAGAGCAGGCTGCAGCAGTGGGCGTGGTTATCAGGTAGAGCAGAGCAGAGGGAGGGTGAGTGGAAAAGTACTGGCAGCAGGTAAGGAGGAGAAACAGCAGGTCCATGACACTCTGTTTTTAAACATCCTGTGGTCCAACCTCTTTAGAAGAAACCCAACCTTGATCCCTCTGATTTTAATAATTTTAGACCAATTTCAAAGCTTCCATTTTTATCCAAACTTTTAGAGAAGGTGGTTTCTGTCTCCTTTCACTGCTATGCAGACGACACACAGATATACCTTCCCCTCAGACCTGAGGACCCTAGAAGCCTAGCTGCTGTCAAAGACTGTCTATCTGATATCAACTGCTGGATGACAAAAAATTTCTTCAACTCAACAACTCAAAATCTGAAATAATACTGTTCAATTTCCGAAACAACTCCCATATCATTGAAAATAACCTTGGTGAATTATAAGTTAATGTCAAACCCACTGCTAGAAATTTAGTAGTAAGTTTTTGATTCAAATCTATCATTTACAAAACACATAAATAAAGTCATCCAGTCATGCTACGTTCAAACACGCATAATAGCCAAAATAAAATCAGTACTTAGTCAGATCTAGAAAAAGTCATATGTAGCAGGGTCTTATCGCTAACCTGTTAAAGGACTAGTAGGGAATCAGTAGACTCCAGGGACTAACAGGAGGAACTTTGCAATGATGGTCAGGATTGGATGAAAGCTCAATACTCAGGAAGTGTGATGACAAAATATTCTGTATTAGTGATGACACAGTATAACAAAGACAAAAAAACAAAAGTAACTGAGCTCAAAGTATAATAAGTAACAATAAGTATGGCCATGACTAGAACCAGTAGTTGTTTCACACTCATGAATGTCGCGTAAGCCCTCGCCACATATCTGTGTATCTCGTTTATGGATAACATCATGACATTTCACATTAAATTTTCTTCAGTGCAACTCCCTCCAGTTGCCATAAACGGCCGTCCAAGTCAAGGGGTAAACAGTCCAAAAATAAAGAAATCAGTCAGTCCACAAAAAAAAAGGCAAGAGGTTGAGCTGGGGGGAATGTGTGTGAGCGTGTGCATGGATGGCAAAGTGAGGGCACAGACCCTCAGCTGGGCCGCCTCCTACGACACAGGTATAAGCAGAGTTGCAGCTGTTCAACAGTTCATCCAGTTCATCTAGCTCGCCATCTTGGTTTGTTGTTTAACAAAGGAAAAACCAGGCCTGTCCAACAGACAAGGTCAGCTTTAACATACATGGCAATTTTGTCATTAACAAAAGACAAATAATCAAACACCAAAATATCAATTTGGTGTTTGATTATTAAAAAAATCAACAATTAAAATGTCATACTGTCACAGGACAGTTATTCAAACAATCAACGCAATTGAAATATTAATGCAAGTGACATAATACACACTGCTTTCAGATCCATAACATAATTTGGGTTCGTAGACTATTATTAGCCACAGGCTAACAACCGCTAGGCTGAAGAAGCTAGAGCTAGCTGCTAGCACGTTTCTCATTACAAACAAAATTCACAAGGCATCGTATTCACATGGCTATGATTAACACTTAAACTCTTGGTGTCAAATTCAAGTTACACTATGGGTGTTATTGTCCTCACAGTGTAAAACCTGAAACATACAAAATAACACTGAAAAGTGTAGTGTAAAATATTAACTCTTACTAGAGTTGAACTGACTCTGAAAAATAACTACACTATGCTCAGTGTAAATTTTACATTCTGTAGGTAAGGACCATATGTTCTCTGACCAAGTGTTAGAATTGACTCTAAGTGTTTCATTAACACAGCCGATTTTACTGTGTATTATCAGCACAATGTGCTTAAATTTACCTGAAGTTTGTTTAAGATGGAGTTTTTAATTTTTATATAATGCTGGAAAGTTTAATAAATAATAATAAATCATGTTTATTACACTCAAACACACCATGATCACATGGATCACAAAACAAACCACAAAAAAAGCAAAATAATCATTCATTAATCGTAAACGAGGTAAAAATGTTCAATTAATTGTGATTCTGTGACCCCTTTGAATTTTGATTGAATACCCTTGCTCTATGGGGCTCAGGAAAGGGGAGTACATTGGAAGGCAAACATTAATGAATTCCCAGTTGATGTTGAACCACTTTCTGACCTAGACGACACAGTGAAAACATTGACATTGTCCCACACAATGACATAGACAGCATGCCCCGCGTGCTCATGATCCTGCTGCTCACGCCCTCACACAACATCTTGTAGATCATTCAGAAATGTCAGGAGATGTTAAGTGTTATATGGCCCCAAGGTGACATGATGGTGGAGAACCCCATGACTACTGTTGGCAGCACATATCGTGATATTGCCACCACACTGCCCAAGGACTGCATCAATGGCCTGTTGGCCAATCACGTTTCGGCCACTCCTTCTCCTTTTGGTGGGACTGAACCTAGCTTCATCAATGAAAATATATTTATGTGGTCTTTCCAAGGAATCCAGTTGTAACATCCTCTATGTAGAAATAGATAGTTAGTTAATAGATAGTTTTGAAGTTAAACTGAAGAAAGACTGATTTAGGCTACATACATTACAACATCACTACTTACTTCTACTACTTCTGGAATCTTTGCTCCTTGACCCTTTCTGGCTTGTGCTCAAAAGGCACTCTGTACAACTGCTTCATGTGCATCCTGTTGCGTCTGAGGACACGATAAATGGTAGAAAGCCTGACACTGTTGATGCCTTCAAAATTCACATGGTCTTCAATGACCTTCTGCTGTATTTCACGCAGTCTCATGGTATGGTTCTGACAGACCACTCATTGTCATTCCACGGACAAGAACATGGTCTATCACAGTAGCCCAGATTTCATCAGAACTTACTGTTCTTTGTCTTACTCGATTTCACTCCCCTCTTACATGCATTCTTCCTCTGCCTCTCAGATTGTTTCTGTCCATTGTACAACCTTCCAGTGCTCTCTGAACTGGCTTATATTGGGTCCCTCACATCATTAGCCACAAGCGTGATCAATTTTGAGTCGTTGTATTTAAGCTGTGACACCTTTGCTTTAATAGTGTTTAACTTTTACTACCTGTGCTTACCATTACACAACATAGGTGCATCACAGTGCAAATGGGTTTGCAAGGTGTGTCTAACCAGGTGAAAAGTGCTAATGGTTTTGCCAAAAGAGTGACAGATTCAATAAATAGGTTCAGGCCACTGAGCAAGACAGTAGGGTTTAGTGTTTTAGCAACTGAAAAATACTGTAATTTGGGGCTGACTGCTCAAATCTGTTTCGAGGATAACACCAAGACTTGTGACCACAGATTAATTCCAGGGAGTCAAGTTCCCCAGCTTACTGATGTAAAACGATCTCCCCTTAATATATGTTTTGAACCAGTTTAACACACACTCGGAGAGACCAACAACCTTTTTAAGACGATTGATTTAGATATCGTGGTCAATTGTATCAAAGGGTCTTAGATCTAGGAGGACAAGGATAGAGACTTTACTCTGATCAAAATTTAGTCTTAGATCACTGGTTATTTTTGTAAGAGCTGTTTCAGTGCTGTGGTATGTTCTAAAGCCTGACTGAATAATATCCTCCAGGATATGAGTTTATTTGTACTGAAACTACCTTTTCAAGTATCTTACCAATGAAGGAGAGGTTGGAGATTGGCCTAAAGTTTGTTAGTGCATTACTGTCTAGGTTGGGTTTCTTTAGTAAGGGTTTTACAAGAGCTGTCTTAAGGGCATCTGGAAAGATGCCCGTTTGGAGAGCCGTTTTTATAATTTTCAGGATTCGACTTGAAACATTATTGAAAACCCTCTTTAGAAACACTGTTGGCACTGGGTCAATACATGAGGTGGAGGAGTTACACTCTGTGATAGTCTTGCAAAGATCATGTAATGTGAGACAGGTGAATTTTCCCATAGTTACATCTGTTTTACAGGGTATGTTGAGGTCATCTGTGTCTACATCAGCAGTAATGCTGGCTCTAATGGGAGTTATTTTGTTACTGAAGAACAATGCAAGTTCTTCACAATCTGATGTAGAGAACTGTGGTGGAGTTAGGGCAGTATTGAGGAGCTGGTCAATAGTGGAAAATAATATTCTAGAGTTTCTAGCATTCTCTGTAATAATCTTGGAAAAGTAATCTTTTCTTGCAGTCGTATTGCTTTGTTGTAGGCAGTTCTGGTTTCTTTGTATATATTACAATGAACTGTGAGCCTGTTTTCCTCCATTTTCTTTCCACTGCTCGACAGATTCTCTTAGCCTCATTTATACTGTTACTGTTTAACCATGGGGAGATTCTGTCACTTGACCTCTTTTAAACCTTCAGTGGAGCAACAGTATTTAAATCAGATGGAAAGGTATTGTTGAAAATTTCCACCATGTCATTTAAAGGGCAGTCATAGCTGTCTGACTCAAGTAATTTCATAATATTACAGAACTTAACTTCAGCCTGGCCATCTATGAATCTCATTTTAACCAAACATTCCCTCTTAGTATTTGTTAAATACGCAGTGGTGATCAGAAACAGGTAATTCTAATACGGAAACATTGTTGACGTTCAACCCTGTTCATAACTAAGTCTAGAATGTTACCATGCTGATGAGTGGCATCTTACATGTTGAGTCAGTTCAAAGCTGTCCAGCAAGTTCATGAGCTCCACTGCTTTTGAGTCATTCTTTTTGTTGACATAAATATTCAGGTCTCCATTCAGGATTACTCTGTTATATCTTGTGACAGTAAGAGATATCAACTCTGAGAGTTCTTGTACATACAATGATGAATATCCTGGTGGCCTATACAATTTAATGAAAAGAACTGATAATTGAGCTCAAGAACAAGATATTCAAATGATGTAAATTTACCTAGGTCAATGTCATTACACACAACAACACACAACTCTGTTGAAAAGATGGAAGCAATCCCTCCTCCTCTCCTGTTTGTCTGACTGACTGATAAAACTTATAATTTGGGGGACAAGCCTCTATCAGTGTCAAGACACCAGTAGCAGTGTTTAGCCAAGTCTCAACTAAAAACATAATATGCAGTTTCTTTTTGATGATCATTAACAAAAAATAATTTGTAAGACAATGATCTGACATTAAAAAAGAGCTAAATTCAGCTGCAAGGATTCAGTGGCAGGTAAGGAGACTGGCTGTGGCACAACATTGACAAATTTAAAATTACTGAGGCAGATACCAGATGGTCTGTGAATGCTACAATGTGTTTGACCATGCCACCGGCTGCTTAAGATCACTGGTATGTTCAAAGAAGCGGAGTGGGGTCTGTCTCATCTCTGAGTGATGACGACTGTAGCATTTGGTGTTTAGGAGTTCATCAATTTGATTGAACTTTAGTGTGGCAGCTTAAACTTGGTGAGGGTGGTGGAGGGAGGGAGCGACGATGCTGTTCTCTTCTGTGAGGGTGCTGGAGGTGGGGAGGGTCGATGTTTGCTCCCTGATGAGTATCATGGAGGGCAGGAAGTGGGTTGATGGATCCCTGATTGAGAGGGACTTCCTCTGAATGCCTTAAGTGATGTGATGCAGGGGGTCAGGTGAGGGGGGAGAGATGCAGGCTGTCTGCCTGTGCCTGCTGTACTTGTCCTTCCTGCTTATCTGTGCCTTCTTGTTTTGGCCTGGCATCCCAAGAGCAAGACCTAGGTTGACGCCAAGTAATCTGGATCCAGTGATATTTGGAATAATCCCATCAGGTCTGAAGCGGTTCCAAAAGATGTTGAAATTGTCGGAAAAAACTTTATCCCTTTGGTAAGACACACTGATGTCAGCCATGTATCCAGGGCAAGGAGTCTTGTAGAAGACTCAATTCTTTTCCCTAAGGTTGGAATGGGGCCTGAAATGAATACATTTCGTGTCTGAAAGTCACTCAGTTTCTCCAGGAGTATGGAAAGTCTTTCTCAGGATCTGTGAGCCAGTTTTCCTTCAAAAAATGTCAAAAGACCCAGCGTGGACAATGTTCTTCATATTACATGGGTGTGTAGAAAGGGTCACTGACAACATCTCTGTTAGCTTCCTGAGAGATGTTTCAGACACAGTAAGATTTTCAGTCTTTGCCATTCGAACATGCCTGGTTATAGAATCCCCAATTGGGATTGTGTCTGGCTGATCAGATGTGGAGTAAGCCATATTTCTCCTGGTCCTTGGCCTCTTGGGTGTGGATTTAGCAAAATTTCTCCTGGCTCTTGGTCTAACAGGGTTTTGGGGGGCTATTTCTCTGGTTCAGTTGCGGATTTGTGGCACTTTTTAGAAATGAAACACTTAGAATTGGTAGTACTTGGTTAAAGTTACTGAAAAAGCTTTAATAGGTGGTCAGTAAATAAATAGGTGGGATGTGTGTTTGAACAGTTGGAAGAGGACCTTTGTGCAGATACTTTCAGGGGTAGTGGGGAAATATTATCAGAACCAACATGGAAGATCTTGTATGAGCACCACAAATGTGTTACCAGTTATCTGTTATGAAGCCACATGTGGGTTCCTGCAGGTCCAGAAGCCATATTTAAGACATAATATTCCACACTGTCTCAAACCCAAACTGCTACTGTTGGTATCCGCATATACACATCTTGACTTCTTTCTCCTCCTTCAGCATTTCACATTTCCTGACTGATTTGAAAATGCACACCATCTGTCTATTTGGCTGTTTGTTAGCAGGTTTTCCTTGATGGGAAGTCAGGGAATTAGGCCAAGGAGAAAGTGATTTTTTTTTTTTTTTGCAGAACCAGCTATTTGTAATGGATTTTTTAAACTACAGGAACACAAAGAATATATAAGGATCCTCTTCTTTTTTTCTAAATGACTTGAATGATAAAAACTCTGGCACCTGTAACCCATTATTAGCGTGCATTCGCCAATGTGCACGCAGCCTGTTACAGTCGCTCCTGCTTTTCCGCAATTTCCCCCTGGGGATCAATTAAGTATTTCTGATTCTGATGATTGCATATTTTTGTTCTGTTTATATGGTAACACTTCACAATAAAAAGCTACACATGTGCTTGTATTGTACTGTTTTGTGCTCATAGCTGTTGCACAGCTAACGGAGAAATTCAATAATTTTTTAGACCTTTCTTATTTTTCTGAAAGCTAGATTTTTCTTTCATGAAGAAAGCACTTAAGGTGTTTAGAAAACAACATATTCCCCAACTTCATCATCCAGCTGGTGAAACATCCAGTGCCTGGACAGTCCACACGAACAGATCATTTCTTTCTCTCTCTCTCTCTCTCTCTCTCTCTCTCTCTCTCTCTCTCTCTGTCTCTCTCTCTGCCTCTCTGCTGAAGTGACTCATCACTCAGCAGTGCTGGGACTTGTCTTTCAGCTCAGCACATTCTCCTTATGGCAAAACCAAAATTAGTTGAAATTTTTAGCACCAGCAAAAAGTGGCTCACCACAGAACACTCTATTTTCCCTCTAATCTATTGTGCTGCAAGCGTTCACACACTCACACATATGGGTACAAATGTGTATAGATAAACACCAGCATTCCCTACAGTGTGTGTGTGTGTGTGTGTGTGTGTGTGTGTGTGTGTGTGAACACAAGGTGTAAAATTTTACAGCCTTTGGTCTCCTGGTAAATATTACATGGCGACTGAGCCCATGTGATCAATGTTTTTCTGGGGTGTGTTCGTTATAAGCAAGGGCGATTTGGACGACATATCAGTGCTGTTTTAAGGTGAACTACAACAGATTGTGTCGACTGCAAACAAAATGTTAGCAGAGGGGTTTTTTTAAAGTTGATTTTTTGAAGAGCATGAAGCTGATTGAAAAAAACTTAACACTCTGGGCTTCAGTACAACATGCAGACCCCAGTGGATTCAGATTGGCAGCCACACCTCCTCTACATAAGTGCTCAACACCGGAGCCCCCCGGGACTGTGTGCTCAGGCCCCTCCTGTTCACACTGTACACCCATGACTGCACTCCCAGACATCAGGAGAACTCTATTGTGAAGTATGCGGACAACACCACCATCATCGGCCGTATTACAAACAACGATGAGAGTTCATACTGGGAGGAAATCAACAATCTTGCAGAGTGGTGCACAGAGGACAACCTACTGCTCAAGATGTGTATGGACATCGCCACCCTGGGAATTCCACCCAGGGAAATATAAGTTACTTCAAAGTACCAATAACAGTACAGATAAGGACATTCAGGGTTTGTTATCCTATTGAGCAGGAGACATGGTTCCGTTTAAAAGAAATTCCGTTCTTTATTACAAAAATACTTAAAATGTTAGAAATCTCATTCGGGGGCTGATTAGGGTGCCTAATCAGAGCTGAGGCTTACCAGTGGGGCGAACGGTCAACTAGGGTAGATGAGGATCTCAAGGAAATCACCCCAGACACACGTGGGCACTCACACACTCTCAAATAATGGTGAATATACTCAAGACATGGGGTGCACAGCACATCACATAGGAGGGAGATACCACCACCTGGGGACACCAGTACCACCACCTTCACACTCAGCTTCTGAAAAGGAGGAAAGTGGACAGAAGCAATTAAAGGGGCTTCCCTCAAATCAGTTACACAATTGAAAATAACATAAACAGGTGGCAGGTATAAAGTGGGTGGCAGCCACAATTAAGCAAGTTAAATAAATGCAGTGTCATATAAACTGCCGCAATCCCACAATCAGTTGTAACAAAAAAAAAGAAATTCCAAAAAAAAAGAAATAAAGGTAGCAGAAAGCCACCTCCTTGTAACTGAATCAAAATAAACAAACTGTAGCAAATACAGTAATTGAAAGGAATGGACAAGAGAATATCACTTAAGGAAATATACCATCACGTGACAACAAAACAACATTAACCAAAGGCTAGACAGAATAATATCAAAAGGAAAAGAATAAACAGTCATGTGATGGCAAGAAAAAATAGAAAATCAGGAATACATTAAATAAATCAGATCGCCCAATAAGGGATGGTTAGACAAATCAACAAAATGAACCCCTTGTACACACAATACATACTATTCAGATAACCCATCGTAAAAGGTTTGGCTGTTAATAATGTCCATATGCAGCCCAGAGTTATGGCGTCCACACCGTCACAGCCAGCTATAAGCAGGTGGTTAGGAGAAGCGGTTGGAGAAGAACCAGGTAGCAGTACAGCAGACACTGGTGGACACCATGTAGAGTTAAAGCAAAGTTAAGCAAGGGCAGAGCCGTGTCAGCGAAGCAGTGTCCGCAACGCAGTGCAGACACAGGCCGCAGACAGGGGTTGGTCAATTACAACAGGACAGGCCAACTTACACCCAGCATAAAGAAAATCTCCTTCTGCTACACTACGTTTAAGAAAAATGACAAATAAATCTACCTTGTACCTTGTATGTCATTTTAACATATTATTATTATTATTTAAGATGTGTCATCTCAGTTGGTACATTCAATGCAACTTACTGGCAACACAGCCAGTAAATCACAATAATGTTACTGTAGAACTAAATACTGTAGTCTCTGATATACTGTACAATCTATGGTTAATGGACCTGTACTTGTGTCGCGCTTTTCTAGTTTTATGACTACTCAAAGCACTTTTATACCACACGTCACATTCACATTCACACACTGGTGGCTAAGGCTACAAAACATGTTGTCATCCCAGCTCATCACATATTGCAGCTCTGCAGTGGACGTCCATGTCTAAATATAACATTTTAGGTATCCTTCTGCCTCTGCTCATTACATCCCAGGATGGCACTACTGTGATGTCAATCGGGATGTGAAAAAAAATGCAGAGGGGGAAAGTCTGAAGGCATCTGGTGGACAGGTGGAGAAAGGCAAATCTGTAAAGTTCCTCAGTAATGTGACTGCAGATAATTCTAACTGTGTTTGTGCTGTGAATAGTTTTAAGCGGCCAATATTAGGGGCCGATCACACTAAGACGCATCTCTAGAGAAGTGTCGCCAGTAAAACCATTGTTTTTGCATAAAAGTTAGAATATTAACTTTTCTGCTCAAGGCGGGGAGTCATACTGCTCATCAGTGTCACTTTTAGCCATGCACACACAGCCCATCTCCACAGGCACTCCCAGCTGTTTTTTTAGATCCACTGCCAAGGTATTTTTGGAGTGGTCGCCACTGGCGCGGTAAGTACTGTGTGTCCATGACAACAACCGACTACAACCAGGAACGGCACTGCCTAAAATGATATCCTGACCGCACCGCGTAGAAAGAGAGAGTTATGACATGCCCACAGACACCCACTGTAATCAGGGCATGTGGAAGTCATGTAGGACATAGAGCTCCCAATACTTGGATAAAAACATGGATACACTCTTTGGTCATGTGAGTCATTACACATCCTGGCTGCTCCCTTAGTTCCTCTTTTCAGTCTGTCTGTAAAGCAGATATATGTATGTATATCTTCACACAGTAATACACCTGATGACTTCAACACAAAATGCACATTACGTTATTAGCACAATGTATCCTATGAGGCTTTCCCACTGGCACACTGACAGAGCCTTAAGCAAGTTGCACCTCCACATATTGGATTTGTACTGGTGGCCATATGTTGGAGATGCTGGCAGTAGACACACACACACACACACACACACACACACACACACAAAATATATATTTTAAGGAGAACTGGCACATGATGACTTTTTGTTGAAAGAGCTGTGGGATGTGAATGTTTGAAGCATCTCAGCTGCTCTCGGGTCAGTGCAACGCTCTGGGGAGGGGAGGCAGGAGTAGAAAAACACCTTTCTTCCTTGTCAAGCAGTGACCTTCAAGGTGACACACAGGTGTGGAGGTATGATTCATTCAGATGTGTGTGTGTGTGTGTGTGTGTGTGTGTGTGTCAAGGATAGTCAGGAGGTAGGGAGAAACATCTCTCTTACACGCGCATGGGCTGGTTGTGTGTGGAGGAGTAAAGATGAGCGGCTGGTATCTTAGCAACAGCACGTTAATAGAGGAGAGGGTAGAATGCGTCGGTGAAGGTAGATGGTGTACCAAACTACTGAGACTCTGCACACACACACACACACACACACACACACACACACACACACACACACTCATTCATGTCAAGACTCCACACTAATGAGGTAGTTTGTAGCTGGAGCCCCTGGACAGCAGACAAAAGGTTTTCTGTGTAAGCTACCCGATGTTTGTTATCTGAGTCACAGAGACCTGTGTAATGTTTTCAGGACTTAATCACCATTTTGGAAGCTGATACTGATATCTCTCAAAAAGCAACCAAGATCTAAAATATTTCTGCTAATTTTCATGTCATAATATTTCAAGTATTTAGTGCAAAAGTAGCACTGTGGGCATTTTTAATTTGCACATGAATTTTTTTGTTTAGTTTTGTTTTGTTCTTTTTAAACACACAAATAAATTGAATCCTGGTCACCATTTGCTTCAATAGTTTGGGAGATGAGTGCAACGCCTTTTCCCCGTGAACATCTGGCAGTGTGTTGTGGACTATAAAACTTCACCTGACTTTTCATCAGCATGAGGTTAAGGGACATTGAGGAGATAAGGGCTGCTTTTTCATTTTTGGGTGAAGTATCTCTTTAAGATTCTTTCAAAAGATTTTTAACAAACAAAGAAATAATTTAGAACACTAACACATGATGATGATATAAACTGAATTTTAATTGTGCAAAGTTTATTTTAACCTTGCAATGATACCTGACAGTTTGACTGATCTTACACTCTGAGTCATCAGTGCAGCTCAGAATAACATGAGACAGCGGTGTGATGAGAACTGGAAATACGAACCAAAGATTATCTTTTGTAGGAAAAATAATCCACAACAGTAAATTGACTCCAGTTACTTAAAAAATGCAACATTTCGGTCAGACAGACCTCATCAGTCATTGTGTTTTTATGTGGCATATTCAGATGAGTTTCTTCATCATCCAGCTAAAGCAAAAAATACTCACTCTGTACTTACATCATAGATAACAATATGTACAGTACTGTCTAGTCTTAATCCACTTGTGATATTTGGAAATAATTTTAGTGTTTCTACATCCCTTTATTCTATTAAGATTAAAGACTGTCATTTACTTATCTGATATGGCTTTTTCCTGTCACACCCCAAAGACAATCAGTGTCCTTGTTTCATATTCTATCATAGGACGTACTCCATTCATGGTTCTGAAGATGTCATTGTAAATAACAATGCTTGTGACTGGATAGGAAAATCTGGAGTTGAGTGAACTAGTGGAAAATCAGCAATGTTATACTGGGAATACAGACGGACAGTTTTCGGTTAAGTGAAGAAAGGCAACCACAGGATACCCTGGGTATATTGAACTGGCTTCATGTAACAGGCCGCCGATATTCACAGAACAGTAGGAGATGGAAACATTCATTAATTGTTGATCTTCTGGGTATTGGGTTGAATTCAGCATTACATTTGGATGGAAACTTGGCTATGGTTAGAATCATCATGGGAGAAACACACTCTCAACTGCTTGTTCCCATTGTTTTCCAAACTCTGGGTTGCAGCCCAAAAATGGGTCAAGTAGTTAACATTAAAAGAAATTCTTAATTTCATGGCAACTCTAAAAGCTGCATCATTACTGCACCACAAGAGTATAATCATGAATATTTAATATAGAAATCACAGAAAATAGGTTCAGCTGTGTCTGAAAAGAGTGAGGGGAGCCCCGAGCGTATGCTTGTATTAAAATTGCATCCAGATTTGGATGATACATTATATAGCATGTTCTCAGTTTACTTTTGGGCTGCTGGAATTTCTTTGCAATCACTTCTCTTAAATGAATAGTTTAACACTTTAGGCAGGCCACTGCTGGCCATTTGGGTGCCCTACTTACTATGGCTTTACCTGCTATTTTCACCATTTGTCCTAATGTAGGCAGCTCGGTGCTTATTAACACTAAACATACCTGCAAATGATGCACAACCCTCCTCTTGCAAATTTTCCTTTTTTCTGTTCTCTGCCTCCGACTCCTGTTGCAAACGCATGCTGCTGCAAGACCAGACGGGAGGAGGGGCCGCCTCTGCTCCTGAGTCCTGATACATCCCTGATACATCCATCTCATCCTTGATGGCACGCGCACACAATGATGCACGTCGCAAGACTCTCGACTGCGACACAAGATTATTTTGAGCAAATATCTATAGTGTCGGCTTATGTTATTGTCTATGTGCTTCAGCTTAACTTAAAATAAAATTATTCATCATTTAGGCTTGTGATTATTATGATGATTGGCTCAGTTGGTGCCCCTTTGGCACCAAGGATGCCCTACGCACAGTGCGTGTATGTAGCGGCGGTGCTGACTTTGGGTACTAAACTTATTTGTGTTGTTGTTATAGCTAGATAAGAAGATGGGTGCCATGGCGCTAGAGCCAGGAGGGGAAAGCTCACTAATAAACCAGCCCATTCCCATTCCCAACTCATCTGGTCAGAAGATTTCCAAAAGCCACCTGTCTCACCTGACAATGTCAGTTTGAAATGCTGCCGCTAATGACATTACAAAAGGAGCTGAATAGTCCTTATACAGCGATGGATGGGTCAAACAAACCCAGGACCTTCCCCCAGGAACCCAGCCGCTGCTTTCATTTCCCAAATGAGTGTTGAGCCAAATCATGATGTTTCTATTCTTAACTTAACCAGATGCATTTGTTGCCAAAACCTAACCATGTACTATTGTTGCCTAAAACCTAATCACATGCTTTTGTTGCCTAAAACTAAAGACCTGCTTTTGCTGCCTAAATCTAACCCCCTGCTTGTGTTGCCAAAACTTAACCACATACTATTGTTGCCTAAACCTAATCACCTGCTTTCGCTGCCTAAATCTAATCACCTGCTTTTGTTCCTTAAAACTAATCACCTGCTTTTATTGCCTAAACCCAACCACATGCTTTTGTTGCCTAAAACTAATCACCTGCTTTTGTTCCTTAAAACTAATCACCTCTTTTTATTGCCTAAACCCAACCACATGCTTTTGTTGCCTAAACCTAAAAATGTGCTTTTGTTGCCCAAACCTAACCACCTGCATCTGTTCACTGATGTTGTACATTTATTTTGAAAAACTGTACTGTATGCATCTAAAGACCAGAAAATGTACATTTCCTGTGTGAACAGAAGTGTCATTTGCAAAGACACAATGGATTAAACAGATATAAACTGCCATGCTTTTCCAAAATGGCAGATGTGGGAGGATACCTAGCAGGTCATATATAGATATGAACAGTACTGCCTAAGCGGAGATATTTAATGAGTTGGAATGGGAATGTGTTGGATTAACATGTTATATCACATTTTTCATGCATACATCATCAAAACTGTAAAAACAAGTTTTAGTTTGTGGATAGTCTCCACATCACCATGAGGTTGAGAGAGGACCTCTCGAGACTCCAGGAAGTTTTTAGTCGAAAAATTGTCACAACACAGACAACAACACAAAGTAACAGGAACACCCGAAAATTGTTGTTTTTACAGTTTGGGATTTCTACAGTTTAAAAAAACAAAATCTAATTAGTGAGCTTTAGAGATGCAATTATAGATATTTTTTTCACTATTTCTCTGTTTCCAGTCTTTGTGCTAAGCTAAGCTAATTGCCTGCTGGCTCATACTTCACATAAGCGCATGAGAACATCTTTCCATCTGACGCTTTTTAAATCAAATGTGTGTATCCCAAAAATCTTGAACTATTCATTTAAAGACAGAATTAATTCATGCTGAGCATTTCAAAAACAGAGTGAATTCTTCCAGGTGAAGAACAACACTGACTGGATCACATACACAGAGAAAAGGGCTCCAGGTGCTATTTCAAATTGAATCAGATTTTTTTTTGTCTTTTGTTGTCCTCTTTTTGTGTCTCCATCCAGTTCTGTCAAATCTTCATCTGCACCTTTTTTGTTTTGATGATGCCTCTCCACCTCTCTCTCGCTGTCTGTCTCACTTTCTCCATCTCACACCTTCACACACACTTCTCAGAGGTGTCTCTCTCTTCCAGAGTGTGAATGGGATTGGTGTCACAAGGGACTGGAAAAGATGTATTGATGGCTGGGTGGATGAACTGAACTGGTTATGGAGGGAGAGGAGTGATGGAGATAGAGAGAGGTAAAAGAGGTTTTGTGACTGTGATTTGACCCAATTCTGATTCTGCACCACAAATACTCTACACACAAAGATGGGAGCAGAGTGATGAAATAAGGATAACATTTGAAAAAAAGCATTTGTCATTGCTTTTAGTGTAAGATTGCAGTGCCAAAAGCCACCTTTCATGTCTGCATAAAAGGCATGTGTCCAAGTTTCATGTATGCGAACTGTTCTCACAAAGTTCCCTCTGAGTGGACAAATGTATTCAAGCAAGTGTAACTGTAACACAAGCTCCAAAATAAAAAAAAAAAAAAAAAAAAAAAAAAACAGGTTGTGCAACGCACATGCGCTGCTCACGCAGAATGTGTAGAAGGTGTAAGTGAAGTTTTTCCTTGTTGGAGCACACTGAAAGAAGAGAAGGGGCTAAGGGCAGACAAGAGGCAGGTTTCCATTAATCCTCAAAAATTGCGCAAATTGAAATTGCAAATACAAAATACGCCTAATGGAAACATGTCAATATCACAATGAGAGTTCGCATGAGGTGGTATTTCAGGTGATTTGAAAAAGCCATATTTCTCAAAACTGCAATTTAAACATTTCTTTTGCTTTTATAGCTCATAAGATGTGCAACACCGGGTGGCGGTAATGTGACAACAAACTCACATGACATTCTACAAAACATGGCACAGTATGCGTGGATCGTGGAAGAGACTGAGATCTTCTTAACTCTTATACAAGTCAAAGAAATTATAGCAATATTAGATTGGCTTTATTGAGTGGCTACAATAGAAAAAAACCTGCCAATGTTTTGGACATCCATCACCATGCTTCATGGAATGCTATTGAGAGAGAAGTCACATAACATCACTCAATGGAAATGTAGTCATCTTGCAAATGTGTTTGATTGAAATTTTGAAACTTTTTACACAAATGTGTAATGGAAACCTGCCTATGGATATTGTGTTACTGCTCTTGGACAGGCTGATATTTGAAAAATACAAGTGCAGTTCTTTCTTTCTCTCTTCCCTTATTTGCACAGAATGGCTTAAGGACAATGCTCTTGAAAAGTGGTGAGCTCACCAGCAGAACAATGTCATGAGCACATGTCGACAGCATTTGCTTAATTACTCTTACTACCAGAGGAGGAATATCAAATGCTTCTCAGTCCAGCTTTAACAAGTAATGAACTGATTTTCTGGAGGTTTGGTTAGCAAGGAAGGGATGCTGAGGGAGAAGGTGGAGGATGAAGGACAGAGTGGCAGTTCATGTAAAAGATACATCAAAGAGAGTTGGATGGCGCGGAGCCAGGATGACAAGCAGATGTGTTCAGAGACAAGGAAGGTCCTTGGCACTGAGCAATATCCTTCCCCCACTGGGTGTCGTTACTGAGTCCAAGCCTCTGATCAGTGGCTTTAAAGACTCCAGAGGGTCACACACTACTAAGCTGGACATGATCACACAATAATGACACAAGTATTAACACGCATCATTTTTGTTCCATCTCACCTGCAGCGAGTTCCAGACTATAACCTCCAAACTGCGGATCTTTGACATTTCTATCTGTTGATGCTTTAATGAGGGCGCAGGAGTAGAACAAAGATTTACTTCTTCAAAGGAAGCTCAACAGCTGAACTGTTTTTTAGTGTTAATGAGGGTAAAATAATGATTTCTACCTCAGTTTTAAAATGAGACAAAGAGTCCATAGCCAGTACCACTGTGGTACTTTAAACTAAAGACTTACACATCATAGCTTAGTATGTCAAGTGTGTTAATGTGCTTTACATGCTCTAATTAGCACTAAACACAAATGAGACGGCATGTCATTATTTTTTACAAGTATTTAGTCAAAGGTTACATTCCCCAATCAGGCTCAGGGGATAAGGGGAGTAACAACAAAAATGGAACCGGGTGTAGAAGAAAAAGGCAGGCAGAAATGGGTGTATAAACAAAAATCAAAGCAATAAAAGTGTACCAAAAAAGTTTTCAAAACAATGCAAAATAAACTACTTTCTTTAAAAGCAAAGAAAGTGATACTAAATTTATTAAATGAGTGAAGTAATGAATACAGAGGACTTCACATCTTGATATTTATGACAGGTACAAATGTATATAAACTGTCAAAACATTTCTAATATGTGCTTATAAGTTTCTTATATGCAATAATATATGTGGTAATTATGCTTGTTATATATAGTCTTATTAATGTTTTTAAGAAGTGGCCTATTAACTATTATCAGTGCTTATTACAAGACCTTAATATAAAGAAATCTGAAACAGGCACAATAAAGAGCACACCAACCTTTTCACCAGTAACACATAAGTTGAAGTACAGCAAAACTGAAATTTTGAGTTGATGGTAGTGCTACATGAAAAGTCAGAGAATCACTTTAGTTTATCCTGAGGCATTTCACTCAAATGTTAATGGTCTGGGACGTGCATAGGTACTTGTTGCCCAGCAGCAGCAGCCCATTTGTCTAACTGAGCAGCCAAAGAGGACAAAAATTGTTCTGCTGTTGCTGTTGTAAAAGAGAACTATAGTGTCAAAGTTAGACCAAGTTGTAAAAAAAAAAAGAGAGAAAAAAACACAATGTGATGCCCTCCCTCTTTCATATAACACTGCTGTTGTCTTGCGGGCTTTGAGTGATAGGCAGTTAATGGTATAACCAATGGCCAATAACCAATGTAGTGAGTGAAACTGTGTGCCAAGCAGGCAGGCAGAAGGGAGTGGTTGCACCTGAGATGAAAAGAGGAAGTGAATGCACCTGTGGGAGGGAGTGAATTATTGAGAGGAGCAGATTGAGTGGGCACGTATGTTGTGGTGAACATTGAGGGGCAGAGACAACTGTATTTTGCACTCATTACCGGGGGGCATTTGCTGTTCACAGACCGTTTAGGGCTGCTTGCGGTGAAGATAGACAGTGAGTTTCAGGTTCAGCTTCCTGCATGAGGCAGGGAGAAGGTAAAATTAGTGAGGAAATAAGAGTTCCTACGTGTGCTCTCCAACCTGTGACAAGTCTGTCCTGCGGCCTGTGGAGATGCCTCAGTACACTTGGTGGCCATTGTTCCAATGCCATGATTGACACCAAGCCAACGCCAAAGCTTGGGAGAAACAGTTAAAGAGACCTACATAGATCCTCCGGTGCTGCTGCATGTGTGCCCTGATAGCATATGTCTTTGTGGTGCAGTGACTTTGCTTGTGGTGCAATATTTGTGAGTTGTGCTTTGATGGGTATGTGATGTTGGCATGAGTTGCACTGCAGTATTCTGTGGCTGTGCTTTAAAGGGGTGCTATTGCTGTGCAGTGGTTTGGATTGCTTTGAGCCCCGTTTTCTGCCAGCATGAGTTGTACTGAAGGGGAGTACAGTCTTTGGCTGCTATAGGCTACCTATGTGCAAGGCTGTTGGCTGCATGAAGTTGTGCTCATAAAGAGACTTTTGTGTTCCCTCTCTATTATCACTTATCACTCACTTGAAGTGTGTGGCAGGTTTTTTTTGGGAGGGGGTTTCAGCAGAGACACCTCCCCTCTGCCAGGATTTTTCTTCTCTTTCTTCTCATTTTGCTGTGTATTGGAGGTTTATAGTTTCAATATATTTCAATATAGGTTTATAGTTTCAAACTTTGGTTGGTGGTGTGTAGCCCCCAAGCTGAAAACAGCGCACAAGTGAGGTCAAGACAAAAAAGGTGGCAAACTGCAGTAGCAGAGGCTACAAAAACTGCAGGCACAGCATCATAAAATTATTATTATTATTATTATTATTATTCAAATATAGTGCAAAAACTGGCAAAATGCCAAGTGATAAAGGTCCATCCAAAATGAGGGAGAATCTAGGGTTGTCTTTCACTTTCGCTGCCCAAAACTGAAGGAGAGAATGAGAATGTAAAGTGACGCAGACTTGGCTTTCTGTTGGACAGGTAATTGCTGGTGGTGAGCTCACTATCTGCTTTTCCATTAGAAAAGATGTAGCATTCCCAGTAAAGTACAGCTGCTTACCGTAGACATGCAGAAAAAGAGGTGTGGCCAATATGGATACCTTTACAAACTGTTGGTGACAATTCTAGCAGGGTATATCTTTAAACTCATGGTGTACGGTATCAATCAAAAATCCACCAAGGCTTCCTTTTAATGTATTCTTTGCTATGTGACAGTCATATTAGCCTTCAATTAAATGGCCTCCCAATCAGCTAAAAAAACACGTCATTATTTTTATATATGTAATAAATTAATATTAATTGGTGCTGAATAGGATAATGACTTCTCCATTTCGAACACAGTGCATCGTTTCTAATGTCCAGCCATGCACATTCGCAGGTCAGAGCTGAAAACTAACTCTGAAACAGGGTACACATTCTTCAATTCATTAGTTGTGCAGGTAAATATTAGGCAACTGTGTAGGCTGGTAATGCTTTGCATGGAAGCAGACTACATTGCACTGAAACAGACTCCTCCAGGACAAAGAAAAACCTGGACGACCATGATGACCTTATGCATAATTGTGCCATGAAGAACTAGCAGTTCTCATTCCGAATTTGTAAAATAGTGTTGCTTTGTCAGTGCTTTCCCTGAGAGACTGCCATTTCCTCAGACATTTCATTATTCTGAAGCCCCAATAGTCCAAAAAAATTATAACTGCACAAAAAGTTGAAAAAGGGATAGTTATACACACAACGCGTAGGTGCAAGGCTTTAAAAAAACTTTCATTAGAGAAAAAAAATGTATGACCTGTTGAAGATCCAAGCAGGATCAAAACGTTGTCTTTAATAGACTTGTGTGGCACGGAGTAAGTGTGCAGGTGTTATCTTTTTTCCCTCATAACTGCACAAAAAGTTCATTAGTCTGACACTCAGGTATCCTGAAAATCCTACTGGGAAGGGCCATTTCTGCAAAAATACCCTATACGCTAATCAGACCTTAATACTATGGGAGAGGCATGAGTCATCCTACTTGACTTCTCAGTTGGTAGTACTAAGTGCCTTCGTTGGTTGGGTTGATTAAGGGTAAGCGGCAGTGTAGGACCATTCATTCCTTTGCCACAGTAAGATGGTCGATCTGATGATTTTGCAAAGCAATTAGCCATGTGCTTCTGTCTTAAGTTGTGTGAAACTTATTTTCAGAGAAATAGCTCTTTGGAGCAATGCACTTTTGTTTTCAAGAAGATGGAGTATGATACAAATGGCCTTTTGGTCCAATGCGGTATGTTTTGGTATATTGGAGCTTAGTTGTTATGAGGAGTCAGAACAATGGCATGACACCCTTTTCCTAACCAAGTTGATTTTGTGCTATTTGAATCCCAATGTTATCAGGACAATACTTTCATGTTTCACAACAGTGATTTGTAACAGATTTGGAAGGTGTTAGATCATAAAAGGCTTACATCTCAGTCATACTGGGAAGCTTTTTGTCATTTTTCTGGAGGGGTTACTGATTTCACAGTGAATGTATTCCAGGTTTTTTTTCAGAATGAATGCATTTTGCAGAGGCAGGATTATATGCAAGTTTAAAAAAAAGACAGTTGAGGTGGTGATTTTCCTTTTCCTTGCTCACACCACTAAATACATTCTGCCTTGTTAACTATACAAATGAGGAAAAATGTGACAGAGTAAACAACAATGCAGCAGCACAGCATGCCTCAATACATTTGTACAATTCATCTACCCTGTGTGTGTGTGTGTGTGTGTGTGTGTGTGTGTGTGTGTGTGTGTGTGTGTGTGAGTGTGTGTGTGTGTCAGAGGGAGGATGAGAGGAGGTGGCTAGCGCTGGCTGGATCTGGGGCACGATCTGCAACACAGACTGTCTGTTCACACAGCACACACTCTGTAATTGGGCTCAGAGGAGCAAGGAGATGTGCCCGCAGGCTTCGAATTATGCTTATATATGGCATATATTGCCATGCTAACATTCCTGTCTCATATCTGGCCATACTGTTAGCCTGCAGTAAGTACACCGGCAGAGCAAAAAACAGGGAAGAGTGGAGCCGTTTCCCCGAAAATGAAAGAGCATCAGGGTTGACTGTCATGTCAAAGGCAGTCCTGGTTGTCTTGATCCAAATTGGCTTTTAGCCTGTTTGTTTTATCTCTGGAAACATTTTTATCTCAAACAATAGATCACTCCTGTGGGGCGTAACAAACACACTAACTCACAGTCAGGGATACACTTAAAAGGCTTGATTTACAACTCATTTATCACAGGCAATTGATTTACACTGTCCATCATCTTAACTCAAAAGCAAAACAGCATTTAGGAAACACTTGTAAACAAATAGCACGGGCTTGGAGTCTCAGGGGTGCCAATGTTGCTATAAGGCTAAATTAATCTAAAGATAAACGAACTGAATCACTAAAATGGAATGTGAAAAAAAGAAAACAATCATGGTGTTTGACTTCACTTTCAGAATTACAGTAATAGTTTTGAGTTAAAAGATCAGCTCCTCAGCTGATGCTTCGAAGGACGTAAAAAGTATGATCAATTACAGCATAACAAGCATAAACAACATAACGACATATTGATCCAAAAGTTAGATCAAGTCAGTTTGATTTATAAAGCCCATAATCACTATTCCCAATTTGCCTCAGAGGGCTTTACAGCATACATCATCTCTCTTAATTTTCATGAAGTCTTGAGTCCTAAATCTGATATTCTACCAAAATATAAAATATAAATATTAAATTCTGGAACCAAAAGTATCCAAAAAGCTGACTCAGCTCAACTAAACCCACCTGATGCATTATGAATAATTAGACGATATGTCTTTGTCCAGTTTGATTAATGTGATGCTGATGTCTGAGTGCATTCATAAAGTGAGAGCTGCAGCTCATGGCACAAACAGAACCCATCATCTGTTTCATGTCTGAGCATGTGTGTCTGTATGGTTTTCAGTTGTGTGCGCGTATGGTTTTCAGTTGTGTGCATGAATGGTTTTCAGTTGTGTGCGTGTATGGTTTTTAGTTGTGTGTGTGAATGGTTTTCAGTTGTGTGCGTGTATGGTTTTCAGTTTTGTGAGTGTATGATTTTCAGTTGTGTGCGTGTATGGTTTTCAGTTGTGTGCATGTATGGTTTTTAGTTGTGTGAGTGTAATGATTTCAGTTGTGTGCGTGAATGATTTTCAGTTGTGTGGTGTGTGTGTGTGTGTGTGTGTGTGTGTGTGTGTGTGTGTGTGTGTGTGGTTTTCAGTTGTGTGTGTGAATGATATAGGTTTCATATGTGAATGTGAGAGGTAATTCTGAATAACATCCGACACGGCCCCTCATATCCAGCTGTGAAGACACACAGAGACCAATTTTTTCTTCCATAGAGGGTTAAGGAAAAGAATGAGAATCCAATACGGCTACAGCCAAGACCTGTCGCTTCTGCAGGGACATTTGATTATTTGAACACAAAGCACCTCTCTCCTCAACCTCAAACTTATTTTCACTGTCTCCACCTTGATGGAAAGCTCAACACAGTTCAGATAATAATCCAATCCAATAATGGATTCCTAATTGCTAAATGCAGGAATTTATCAAATAATGTATACACAGATGAAGCAGGTTGAGGGAAATTGAATAGAATAAAAACTTGATTACATATCAGATTAACTCCTTGAATAAATATTTTACCTAATTTCACAGCAGGTGTTTGGCATCTGAAAGCTTATTGGCAACACCTGCTTTGATAATCCTTACTGGTATGTGGCTGGGTGTTGTAGAGCAACAACAGTTTAGATTTGATTTGCTTTTTAATGAGGATTCCGCTGCAAGAGTTGTGTCTTTTGTGTCTGTGCGTTTACACGTGAAGATTAATTTAGGTGCCTGAGAGGCTTGATGAACAGCCAGTCGATAGTTGCTGGTCCAGGAGCAGAGGCTCAGCAGCTTTAGATGCTCCTGTCAGCTCTGATCAGTGTGATGGAGCAGAACACAGGCCAACAGGCCAACAATGTGCCACAGAGGTTACTGCAGTATCAGGAAAGCCAATATCTGTCTTTGCCGAGTCCTAGCTCAGGAATATATTGCTGGTCTCGTGGGAAACCCTTTTAACTGCAGTTTGGTTGGTCTTCATGTAATATCAGCTGAAATTGTGCTCGGCTTTGGATCTCTCTGTGTGTAATAAAGGGGTGAATGAGCTTTGACCAACATACAGTATATGATTACTTGAAAGTGAAGAAAGTATCCTTATTCAAAGGAAAGAATATTCAAATGCCTAAACAAAACAGAAACTTCTTTTGGAATTTGGATTCCTTAGATGGCCCTCGGGGTCAGCTAATGACCCTAACTGCCTTGTTGAACTTGGTGACTCTGGTAAGCAGAACTAAATTACAACAGATTTTTTTGCCCGACCAACAGCTAAGTTAACTTATGACTAATTTGTGGCAATGAGCTGCTAACTGAGCTCCTGCAAAGACTCAAGGAGACATCAGGAGATCCCATCATCATAGAAACTGATAATTTATGCTTTTGTTGTGCAACCAACATGTGAAATACCCGCACATCTCCAGACTGTAAGAGAGGATCACATTAACTGATTTTCATATTTAAAGTAAAACAGACTTTGAAATGTTGTGTGGAGGTCTCATACCTACAGAACTGGAACTTTGCTTACATGACAATTTTTAGGCTAAACTCACAAACACAATCTGTGCCTGTGTGTGTGTGGAGGGGTGTGACCTTTCGTAACCCCCTGCCAGCAGCGTGCTGCACACTGAATGGAAAGACTCTTAGTCCAGACTTGCATTTTGATATGCATCTCCTCTATCTGTATCTTAATTATCCTTCCGTTACACTGCTATGTGCAGATGCTATATTGTTTTGTAATCATGCAAATTTTGATTTTCTAATTATAGGTTTTCTTTGATAGACCTTTGGTCATAGTGAGTACTTTCATACTCTGTTATACAGGTCTGGTCTCTGTTTTAATCCTATTAGATCTCAGTGCCGCATTTGACACCATTGACCATCAAATCTTACTGCACAGACTGGAAAACTTAATTGGCCTTAAAGGAACGCCACTAGCCTGGTTTAAGTCGTACTTATCAGATTGTTCCCAATTTGTTCACATCAACGATCAACCCTCCGCACATACTAAGGTCTGCTTTGGAGTGCCACAAGGTTCGGTGCTTGGACCAATCCTTTTTACTTTATATATGCTTCCTCTAGGCAACATAATTTGAAAACACTCTATAAATTTCCATTGTTATGCTGACGATACGCAATTATATCTATCTATGAAACCAGATGAAACTGATCAGTTATCTAGACTTCAAACATGTCTTAAGGATGTAAAAGCCTGGATGAACCATAATTTCCTGATGTTGAATTCAGACAAAACTGAAGTTATTATTCTTGGCCGCAAAACACCTCAGAAGCTCCTTTTCCAACAATGTAATTTCTCTAGATGGCATTACCTTGGCCTCTAGCACATCTGCAAGGCACCTTGGAGTTTTATTTGATCAAGATTTATCTTTTGCCTCCCATATAAAACACACTTCAAGGACTGCTTTCTTTCACTTGCGTAACATCGCAAAAATTAGACATATCCTGTCTCAAACAGATGCTGAATGCTAGTACATGCATTTGTCACCTCTAGGCTGGATTACTGTAACTCCCTATTATTTGGTTGCCCCAACAAATCTCTTAGGTCTCTCCAACTGGTGCAGAACGGATAAATAAAAGGATAAATAAACGTGTCTGGATAAATAAACATGTCTGGATAAATAAACAAGTGAATTTCCCACAAGTGGGATAAATAAACGTGTCTAAGTCTAAGTCTAACGCTGCTGCTCGTGTTCTAACGGGAGGCAAGAAAAGGGATCATATTTCTCCTGTTTTAGCTTCTTTGCACTGGCTCCCTGTGAAATCCAGGATTGATTTTAAAATCCTCCTCCTTACTTACAAAACTCTGAATGGTCAGGCTCTATCCTATCTGTCACAGCTCATAGTTCCTTACCAACCCTCAAGATCTCTGCGCTCTGAAAATGCAGGGTTACTTGTGGTTCCCAAAGTTTCCAAAAGTAGGATAGGAACCAGAGCCTTCAGCTACCACGCTCCTCTCCTATGGAACCATCTTCCAGTTTCGGTCAGGGAGGCAGACACCGTGTCAACTTTAAAGGGTAGACCTAAGACCTTCCTCTTTGATAAAGCTTATAATTAGGGCTGGCTCAGGTTGCCTGGACCAGCCCATAGTTAGGCTGACATAGGTTTAACCTGCCGGGGGACTTCCTTTGATACGCTGAGCTTCTTTTCCTTCTCTCAATGCCGCCATCGGAAAATCATGCATGTCTGTTGTTGTCTGTCTATTGCATTACGCTTACTGCTAAGCTTAGCCTTATATCTGTGACAGCTGTTTGCAAGCTTAGCTTAGCCTCAGTAGTTTAGCTTAGCCTTACATCTGTGATAGCCATGTGGTACTGTCACTACCTGGGGCTCGCGATTACAGAGCCTGGGTCTGTTGAACTGCACTACGCTAATCCTGTTGCCTCTCGGGAGCATTCCTGCTCCCTTGTTTCCTAGTTTTCTTGGATCCTGGCCATAACCGTGGCTGTGCCTGACCGTGGTGATAGCTGTGCTGATGCTGCGACCCTGCCTTTGGTTGTGCTCGTGCTGTGGCTGTACTGATACTGTGCCCCCCGCTCGCCCTGATCGTGGTCTGGTCCTGGTTGCGCCGATGCTGTGATCTTGCCTTTGGACACCTCCCTATCAACATATGCATGAGACTGTTATCATCTCCCTCAACATCATCATACAGTGCAATTAATGATTTCACACTTATCATTATTGTAATATGACATGCATCTGTTTCTATTATTGCCGTGCCTCTCTCCCCCTCTCTCCCCCTCTCTCTTTCTCTTTCCTTTTTTGCCATGATTGTATTTCATTTGTTATTTACGACATCTATTGCTCGTCTGTCCGTCCTGGAAGAGGGATCCCTCATCAACCCCTAACGCTCTTCCTGAGGATTCTTCCTTTTTTTTCCCGTTACAGGGGTTCTTTTTCAGGAGTTTTTCCTTGGGTGATGTGAGGGTCTAAGGGCAGAGGGATGTCGTATACTGTAAAGCCCTCTGAGGCAAACCATGTTTTGTGATAATGGGCTCTATAAATAAAACTGACTTGACTTGACTTGACTTATATTCTGATGATGGTACTTGTAGTCCCACCTTTACCTCTCCTTTTTTTAAGATTATTTTTGGGGGATTTCCCCCTTTATTGATAGGACAGCTGTAGAATGATAGGAAATGTGGGAGAGAGAGAGGGAATGACATGCAGCAAAAGGCCACAGGCTGGATTCAAACCCGGGCCACTGCAAAGGCCTTGGCATATGGGGCACACACTCCAACAGGTGAGCTAGGGGCCATCCCAACTCAAATAGGATTTTAAATAACCTTTAATTATATCAGTGTTTTGACACTGCAGTGTTATGCTTTCTCATTTTACACATATTTGTTATGTTTGTTAAATGCTGTGTAATAGTGTTCATGTTTGGCATTGATCAGCAGAGGAGAGTGTCATGGTTTAAAATATTGAAGATTTGAAGGCCTGTAGTGAACTTTATCAACACTTTAGGAAGAAATTAGGTCTATACAGTTCAAACAGTAGAAGTGACAAAAGAGAGGAGTGTATTTTTCCTGCTTTGATGGTCAAGCACCAAACTCCTTTGTCACAGGAGTTATAACCCCCGTGAAGTCAAAGGACTTTGCTTTTGGGGCTTTTTGCTTTTGCCCTTTGGAGCTTTTGCTTCTTGTTGGAGGATTTTGATTGGTCTGCTTGTGCTGCAACCCTGAGATATTATGAGCTGCTGTTAATGCTCCTTGAAAGAGAGAACTGGGGCGCATGCGCGGGACTGAACGCATGGGGTGCGAGTAGCTCCAGGAAAAGGAGTGCCTAAAACTGCTACTTAAAAAAAATCCAGAAAGTTTTTCTGTGGATAAAAGGCAGTGTTAAATTGATATGTCTCTGGATTAAAAAATCTCAAAGTTTGGAGAGATCCCAAGCTGCGGGAAACGGACAATTAGAAACCATGCGGCCAAAGACCCGAGACAAAGAACAGCAGGGAGACGCCAAAGACGGTGACGACCAGCTGAATGACATTCAACGTAATATAGAGAAAATCCTGGCAACGCTGGTTTCGGTGGAACATAAAGTAAAATCAGTGGAAGCTAAAGTGGAGTCACTTGACAAGAAAATTGAATTTATTGTCACCGATGTGCACAATCAAGGTGTGCGTATTGATTCACATGAAACAAGAATACGCTCTCTGGAAAAACAAATTGAGCAATTGGAGGATCAGTTAGATGCACAAGAAAACAGAACGAGAAGAAACAATATCCGGATTCTTAATTTGCCAGAAGGCGAGGAGGGAGATAATTTAACGGACTATCTGGTCGATCTGCTATCCAGTGAGTTGGATGTGAAAATAACTTCAGAAGATTTGGAGCTCTGTCATCGGATCGGCATCAAGCAAAGCAAGGCCAAATATCCACGTATGATCATCTTTAAAGTATGGAACCACCAGACCAAAATTAACATACTAAAAGCACAAGGTGAGAAAGAAGTCAGGATCCAGGACCAGACCATCCGCTTTGTGCAGGATCTCTCCACAAATCTGAGGAGGAAGCGCAGGGAATATCTCCCCATTCGTCAGGAGTTGGATAAATGCGGGATTAAATCCCAACTACGGTTCCCGGCAACTCTATGGGTATGGAAAGGAAGGCAAAAGCTTCAGTTTACAAGCACAGCAGAAGCTCAGGCCAAGCTCAAAATCATCATAAACAGCGAGAGCTCAGGCTCTCGTGCATAATAGCGCACGTGCCATGGTTAGCATGCAGTGAGCCGCAGTCAAGCAAGAGGGATAAAATGTTCCGGTAAGCAGTAACTGAAATCTGACTTTGAGTAACTTTTGCATTATGAGTTCACTATGTTTCATATTGAAGAATACCCCTCCCCCCTCCCCCAAGATGAACTATAACTAAAGGCACGTTGTGAAAACTGCCGGGAAAAATTTGTGTACTTTAATAGGCTTCATTGCAGACAGCGACAACGTGAACACAACGTGCCTGAACACAACAACAGTGACGTAACACAGAAAGTGCAGAGGTAGTACAAGCAGAGGTAGACCAGCAGCGCCCTCTATTGATGAAAGTACTCTATATATCAACACTCCCACTTACTTTTACAATAGGATTTACAAGTCCCCTTAAGTAATATGTCAGAGCCATGCTCTCCTTTACAAATAAAGTCATGTCAAAACATCTGTTTTTTTAAACTTCACTTGTTTTACATAGGTTTCCTGGAACTTTTTTTTCACATACATTTTTCTCAAAAAACAGTTGTCCTTCCCTTTTTTTTTATTGACTATGCTGGAACTCTTTTTCACATTTTTAAGAAAATTGCTTTGACCAGGCAGCGTTCTTCGTACACCTGTCAAGCATTTTTACATAGGGAAAAGTCCAATCTCTCCCCTGAGATATTCAAATCTCTGTCTCGCCAGTGGCTTGGTAAGGATATCTGCTTTCATGTCAGTTGTTGGACAATACTGCAGTTCGATCTGTCCATTCTGCACACATTCACAGATGTAATGGTAGCGAATGTCTATGTGTTTAGTCCTGGAGTGATTCACAGGATTCTTTGCGATTGCGATGGCTCCTTGGTTGTCTTCCAGGATCACTGTGGACATAGACTGCACTCCGAGATCATGCAGTAGTCGTCTCAGCCAGGTTCCTTCTTGAGCCGCTTGACTGAGTGCGATGTACTCTGCTTCTGCAGTTGAAAGTGCAACGGTTGCCTGTTTCTTGCTGAGCCAGCTCACCGCTCCTCCACTCAGTAGAAAGACGTTGCCTGTTGTTGAGCGGCGATCATCCTGATCTCCAGCCCAGTCAGCATCTGAGTATCCGATTAACACTCCGGAGTCTGACTTCTCATACTTGAGAACAAAGTTCACTGTCCCTTTCAAGTACCGAAGTATCCTTTTTACAGCAGTCAGGTGTGAAGCGTCCGGATTTGCGTTGAACTTTGACACAGCACTCACAGCTTGAGCTATGTCTGGTCGTGTGGTCATTGCAGCATACAGCAGACTTCCAACCATTGACTGATAAGTGTGTTGGTGCACTGGCTTACTGACACCATCACTCTTCTTCAGCTTGACGTTGGCATCTGCAGGAGTTGCTACGGGATTGGCATTATCCATTCCGTATTTTTGAAGTATGGCTTCAATGTAATGCTTCTGATGAAGAATGACACAGTTCTTTTCTTTGTCTTGTATCACAGAGATGCCCAGGATGTAAGACAGCTCACCCATGTCCTTCATCTTGTAGCGCTCCTTGAGAGCCGTTTTGAGTTCGTTCATGCTCTCAGTTGACTCTGTAATCAGAATCAAATCATCCACGTAAACTGCAAGTATCTCAAGCTCATGTCTTGATCTCACGAACACGCAGGGGTCTGATGTGCTCTGTTTGAATCCAATTTCCATCATGAACTCTGTGAAAGCCTTACTCCAACAGCGAGGAGACTGCTTCAGTCCATAGATTGATCTCTTCAGTTTGCATACCAGATGCTCCTGCCCTGGTTTGATGTAGCCCTCTGGTTGCTCCATGTATATTTCTTCTTCCAGGTGTCCATTAAGGAATGCAGTAACAACATCCAGCTGGTGCACATGCAGATTGTTTTGAGCAGCAAAGGACAGTAATGTACGAATAGAGCTGAATCGTACCACTGGTGAAAACGTTTCATCATTGTCAGCACCATACGACTGTGAGTAGCCCTTGGCAACAAGCCTGCACTAGTATCGTTCCACTCTTCCATCACTATGATGCTTGACTCTGAACACCCATCTTGATCCTACTGCCTTTCTGTCTCTTGGTAAGTCCACTAAGTCCCATGTCTCATTTTCCATCAGAGACCCGTATTCCAAGTCGGCCGCTTCTTGCCACTTTTTTGCATCAGGACTCTCCATTGCCTCTTTTAGTGAGAGTGGCTCTGTCACACGACACATGTTGGCATAATGATCAACAGTCACTACATCAGCATACTCATCGTATCCAAATCTTCTTGGAGCATTTCTGTTTCTGCCACTTTTCCTGACAGTGCTCTCGACAGGGACCTCATCATCTCATGTTTCACTCTCATCTGTTGTCACGGTTATCTCATTCTCTGTGCAGGGTACTTTCACTTCCTGCTTCCAGTTGAAGTTTGATTCGTCAAAGACGACATCACGGCGGATGAGAATCCTCTTTTTGTCTTCATCATACAGGCGATAGCCTTTTGCATTGTTTGCATATCCCACGAAGCGAAGCTTCACAGCCTTTTTGTCCAGCTTTTTCTTATCTTCATCTGGGACATGTGCATAAGCAATACAGCCAAACACCTTCATGTGACTCACATCAGGTTTTTTGCCACACCATCTCTGATATGGTGTTTCTCCCTTCAGAACAGAAGTGGGTAGCCTGTTCTGTATGTAGGCTGCTGTGGCTACAGCCTCTGCCCAGAACATCTTTGGTAACTTTGCATGAAACAGCATGCTCCTAGCTGCTTCAACAAGTGTTCTATTTTTCTTTTCAGCGACACCATTTTGCTGTGGTGAGTGGGGTACAGTCATTTCATGGTGGATGCCTTGAGCCTTCAAATATTCCTGAAACTCCTTTGAGGTGTACTCACCACCATTGTCTGTTCTCAGCCTTGAGACGCTCAGCCCACACTCGTTTGTGAAAATTTTCTCAAATTCCTTGAATTTGCATAGCACTTCATTCTTCTGTCTCATGAAGTACACTTTGCAGTATCTTGAGAAGTCATCTATGAAAGTGACAAAATATTTTGACCCACTTATAGATTCTGTCTACATGGGACCACAGACATCACTATGAATCAGCTGCATCCTGCGCTCAGAACGTATTTCTCCAATCGACTTGAATGGCTTTTTAGCCAGTTTGCCTTCCACACATCCTTCACAGAAGGGAACCTCTTTATCTGCAGAGAAGTCCACTCCATTCACCAGATCTTTTAGTTCCTTCAGCTTGGTAGTGTGTCCAAGGCGCTGGTGCCACAAGCTAGCAGCTACTGATGCACTGTGAAAGACAAATTCACTTCCTTCCACATCCAGCTGATATAGTCCATCAGCTCGTTGTGTTCCCATTCCTTTAAGAGTTCCATCTTTTCCACGAGTGTAGCAGCGAGACCTCTTGAACTGAACCGTATTTCCCTTTTTGGTAGCAGCTCCCACTGAGAATAAATTCCCAGACAACTTTGGAACATATAGCACATCATACATTGTGACATTTTTTGCATCACTTGACTTGAAAGTCATCTTCATGTTGACATTTCCAATTCCTAGTGCGTCAACCACCCTGCCGTCACCGAGTTTCACTGACTGTGCTTTTGAGAACTGCTGGTATCCCTGAAGACTTTCTTGATCATATGTCATGTGCTTTGATGCTCCAGAATCAATTAACCATTTACCTTGTTGTGGTTTGTCAGAGTTTTCCCTTCTAGTCACAAATGCACTCTCTGATGAGTCATCTTCATTCTCCAGCATCATATTTTTTGCCTTGTGGGTTTTCTTTTTTGGTTTATTTTTCAAGCTTGGACAGTCATGTTTAATATGGCCTTCTTTTCCACACTTATAGCATCTCCACGTGCTTTGTCCTGCTGCTCCCACTGCTTTGGAGACATCCTGCAGATTTCCACGTAATTGTGACAACATTGCTGCTGCACCTCCTGACATAGCACCACTGTTATCATTAGCATTAACTCGCTTTTGTTCTTCATTGATTAGTGCTTGCTGAACAAACTTCAATGTCAGGTTGTCAATCTTTGTTTCAAGTGCAGTGACAATAGTTGCATAACTTGGTGGCAAACTTCCCAAGAGTGTCACAATTTGGTCCTCCTCTTCAATGACCGATCCTATTGCTGCTAATTGATCAGTTAGCTCTTTCATTCGTTTAAGATGCTCAGTTAAACCATCTCCTTCTTTCATCTCACATCTGAGATATTTCTTCTTCAGAAATAGTTTGTTTGCCAAAGTGTCTCTCTCAGAATGGCCTTTCAGCGTAGTCCACGCTTCTTTAGGAGTCTGACAGCTTGTTATCAGATACAACTGTGGTGTACTTACATTCAGCACCAACATAGAGAATGCTTTCTCTCTCCGTTTTGTAAACTCAGCCTGTGCTGCTGCGTTAGCATCTCCGGGTAGCACGTCTTCCTCCGTTAGCATGCCCCACAGTCCTTTAGCCTTTAGCAAGTACTCCATCTGAAACTTCCATGTTGCCCAATTCTCTGGTCCGCTTAGCCTGTCAATAAACAGCTTGTCTTCCATTGTGAATTCCCACAATACTGTTTATCTCACACCGTTTTCTGTGTACTCCAGCTTTTTAGCGACGCTCTGGGCCCATAACCTGTAGTTTAATAGGCTTCATTGCAGACAGCGACAACGTGAACACAACGTGCCGGAACACAACAACAGTGACGTAACACAGAAAGTGCAGAGGTAGTACAAGCAGAAGTAGACCAGCAGCGCCCTCTATTGATGAAAGTACTCTATATATCAACAGTTTGGACTGGTTATCTTAAGAAGCACAGAGGAGTTTTTCGTCTAAATTTTGTTTATAATCTTCTTTCAGTTCTTGTGGGATGGGGTCATGTGGACTTTTGAGTTTCCATTCCCAGCAATGTGTAAGAATGTTTATGTGTCTATGTTAGGGGATATTGAGATATTAATATATTAATACCATGTGATGTTAAGATATTAAGAATCCAGATGAGGGCGGGTTGGGGATTGCAGATGAAAATTCCATGAACATTTCCTCCACATTTTGATAGGAGACGCAGGTTTGGGCACAATGAAGGAAGAAGAGGAGCTTCTAAACCCTTTAAAGGCAATGCGCCTTAAAGTAGTTTTTTTTTCATTTTGTTTTATGTTTGTTTATCGTATGATGTTAGCTCAACTATATACATAGGTAGGGTAAAACGTATTTCTGTTTATGAACCTCACCATGATGTTGCTGAGTTGGAGAGTAACCATTTAGTATGACAGCGAATCTAAGAGAAGTTATATCCGGGCTATCGCCTGAATCAATTAATAAAATCCAGTGCATTACTTGGAATGTGCATGGTTTACATAATGGGGTAAAAAAACACAAGGTTTTGGCTCATTTAAAGGGTCTTTCCACAGATGTAGCTTTTCTTCAAGAACTTCGAGTATCGAGTATCTAAAGAGAGACTGGGTAGGGGAGGCTTATGATGCCACCTACTGCAGTAACAGCAGAGGGGTGGGCATTCTGATTCACAAAAGGATACCTTTTTCCCTAACAGCAGTCCATAAAGACCAAGAGGGTCGATTTCTGGTGTTGGTTTGTAATTTATATGGGGAGAGGTTCACATTAATTTCATTATATATACCCCCGGGAGCAAATTTAGTTTTTCTGGACAAAATTCCAAATATCCTAGATACTTATGAGACAGGGACTATAATTGTGGGAGGCGATCTCAACAATACTTTTGATAAGCTTGACCGACAGAGTCATAAAAAAGGGGGCTTCAGAGACCCTCCAAAAAAATTGAAAGATTTTTTATTGACAAATAGATTGGAAGATACATGGAGAATATTATTTCCAACAACAAAGGATTACACATACTATTCCAAGTGTAAAAACAGTTATTCAAGGATTGATTATATTTTTATTTCAAAAACGGCTTTAGAAAATGTATTGAGCTCAAAGATTCATGGAATTGTTATCTCAGACCATTCCCCTGTATCCTGTCTAATTGTGCCGATGGATAATAAAAAGAGTAATCACATATGGAGAATGAACAGAGCACATTTACTCGATGCAGAGTTTGTGAAATATGTTAATGAAAACATTGATAGCTTTATCAACACAAATGTAAATAATGGACAACAGGATACACCATCCCCTGATATAATCTGGGACACGTTTAAAGCCTACATGAGAGGAATGATAATTTCATTTTCGTCAAAGAAGAAAAATGATTTCGATTCCCAAATTAAAGACAAAGAAAGAGAAATTGAGACACTGGAATCATGTCATAAAAAGTCTTTAGGACTGGGGGACAAATTGACCAAAGCAAAACAAGAGTATGAACTTTTACTTTCAAAAAGAGCCAATAACTATAGATTTAATTCAAATAAAGCATTTTATTTAATGGCAAATAAATCGGGTAAACATTTAGCATCACTTGTAACGAGAATACAGTCTAGACCAACAATAATTCTCAGAGACAACGAGTCAGATGCACTTATTAGAAACAATAAACTTATCAATAGTACTTTTAAATCGTTCTATGAAATGCTGTACAAATCTGAACAAGGCAATTTAAGCGATCCAAATTCCTTCTTAGATAGAATCCATTTAAAACAACTCTCAGAGGATAAAAGGGAAATTATTAGTTCAGAGATTACCGAAGCTGAAATATTACAAACAATTAAAACATTTTTACTAAAAAAAGCACCAGGCATGGATGGTTTTCCAATTGAATTTTATTCGACATTCTGGAGTAAACTGGCTCCAATATTTATTCAAATGACCAGACATATGTTAGAAAATCAGGCACTGCCTAAATCTATGTATCAAGCAATTATCTCTGTTATACTGAAACCAGGAAAATCTGGGGAATCACCTGCTGACTACAGACCCATTAGTTTAATCAACTGTGATAATAAGATATTAACTAAACTCATGAGCAATAGACTTTCAAAGATTCTACCAGACTTGATACATAAAAACCAAACAGGTTTCATTAAAAACAGGCGTCTGCAGACAAATACAAGAACTTGTTTTGGTATCATTCAGCATGCTAAAAAACACAATTTAAATTTGACTGTTATGGCAGTGGACGCTGAAAAAGCGTTTGACCGCCTCGAGTGGCCTTTTCTTTTTAGAGTTTTGGAAAAATTTAATTTCCCAGGGGAATTCCTTAATTTTGTGAGACTTGTGTATAAATTCCCTAAAGCTAGAATTTTTACCAACAGTGTTCTTTCAGAGGAATTTACTTTGGAGAGAGGTGCAAGACAAGGTTGTCCTCTGTCCCCACTTCTCTTTGCTTTAGCAATGGAACCTCTGGCAGAGAGAATTAGACAAGATCAGCAAATCACCGGTATCACTATAGGAGAAGAACAATACAAACTGAATTTATTTGCTGATGATCTTTTGATGTACTTAAATAATTTCGATGAATCTATTCAACCTTTGCTTACAATATTTAATGAATATTCAATGGTTTCAGGGTATAAAATTAATTTAGGAAAACAAGTAATGGCAATAGGAAAATCTAAAAATACAGTAAATACGCTAAGACAGGCATTTAAATGGACATCTAAAATTAAGTACTTGGGATGTAATATTAATACTAGTAAGAAACAGATTTACAACAATAATTATATTCCAATACTTAACAGCATGCAATCTGAAATGAATAAATGGTCAAATCTACCGTTAAATATCACTGGAAGAATTAATTTATTTAAAATGATGTGGCTTCCAAAATTTCTTTTTCTTTTTTCTACAGTCCCTGTAACCCCACCAAAAATTTTCTTTAAAAAAGCATATTCTTTTATTTCAGAATTCATCTGGGAAAAGAAAACTCCAAGAATAAAGAGAAAAGTTTTACATATATCAAAAAGTATGGGAGGATTTAACCTCCCAGATTTAGAATTGTATTACCTTGCAAATCAGGCACTATACCTACACCATATTGTTAAACATACGGATGAAGAACAATGGATTCAGGTTGAAAATGCTCAGGTCAGTCCTCAAAACCTGTTTTCATATTTGTTTTCCAAAATTGAAAAAAATACCTCTGCCAATTTTATGGTTAGAAATCTAGCAGCATCATGGAGAAAAATGAAGAGTCTTTTAAGGGAATCTATAACACTGCCGAAGCAAACTTTATTGTGGAATAACCCTTGGATAACTCTCCAGAATAAAGTGTTAAATTGGTCTACATGGTGAGAAAGAGGTATTGAAACAGTTGAAAATTTAATGAATGGTAACAAATTCATTTCCTGGACTGACTTTAAAAGCAGATATGATCATTATAATGGGGAATTTTTCAGGTACATGCAGTTGAGGAGCCTATTCCAAAGTTTTGACTTAGAATTTTCAGGACAACATAGTGAACTAGAAAAACTTATATTCAATTCTGAAACATGTCACAGCTTAACAGGCAAAGTCTATAAAATTTTGCAGAAGTCATATTTGGTTGATAATTTGTTGAAATCTAGAACTTGTTTATGGAACCAGGATTTAGGAAGGGAGGATATAAATTCCAAGTGGGAACAATGTTGGAATATAACAAGAGATATTACAGTCAATGAAAATTTACGCCTGATTCAGTATAAAATAATGTATAGAATATATTGTACCAGGGATAAAATGCATAAGTATGATGGAAAAGTCTCAAATAACTGCTTAAAATGTGGAACCCCAGATTCTCTGGTTCATGCGTTCTGGGAATGTTATAAAATTCAGAAGATTTGGTTGGAAATAGAGAATTGGCTATCTGAGGCTCTTAGTACGAAGCTTCATTTCAACCCATCACTGTGTATTTTGCAAGATGTTTCTAATAATAATATGCATTTTCCACAAAAATGGATCATTCTTTTCTCATCTTTGATATTAAAGAAACTTATTCTACAACATTGGAAATTTATATACCCTCCCTCTCTTAGTCACTGGAAAAAAGAACTGTCTTTTTATTTGAACATGGAAAAGCTTATAGCCACTGAAAAAAACAAAGTGATTCAATTTGATTTGTTTTGGATATTTTTATTATAATTATGTATCGTGTATCAATCGTTTTTTGTTGTTTGAAAATCAAAATAAAATAATTATAAAAAAAAAAAAAAGAAACAGGATGATCATTTAAATTAATTGCTAATTAATAAGTAAATCCCCTATTTAAACCGCTTTAACTAAGTCTGAAATATTTCTGACAGGTAGGAAAATGCCAATGAGTTTGGAGAAAAAGAACATCAGCAGTTTACAAGATGCCCTCAATGAACAAGTGAGCTCTCTAAGAGCCTCAAATTTCAGTTTTTAAAAGAAACTCTTCTTTTTCCTTTTCCTGTCCACATCAAAAACTTTCTTGATTTAGCTATTCATTCCCAAAAAGTTCAGATCCAGTGTGTAGGATTTAGGGACATCTATTGGCAGAAACTGTATATAAAATCTCTAACTTTGTTTTCATTAGTTTCAAATCAAATTATACAGAGGGCTATTTGCATTTTAGTTTAGTTTAAAGTTCTGTAACTTCACCACTAGATGTGACTAAATCCTACACACTAGACCTTTAATTCATTACTGTGACTGGGTGGGTTAACCCCCGCTGCTACGGTTTCCTCCCACATCCCAAAACTTTCAGAATTTGGCTTATTATTCCTAAAAAATTCATTGATTCATTATCAGAATATTCTGATTCATTATCAGAATATTGTGTAATAATACAGTAATAATACAGTGTTAAAGCTCCTTAAATGTGTTTTGACTCAGCTAACGTTGAATGAGCAAGGTTGATCTACAGGAAAATAAATATTTGAAAAAACAGAATGCCTAGGAGCATTACTGCTTATATTCAGTTAACACTCGTGAATCTAACTTATGTTTACCTGTTTTTTTTGGGTTTCTGAGAAACTGATCATATTGATATTCCAACTGTCCATTTTAATCAAATCATGCTTTTTCGAAGGACAAGGGGGGCCAAAAAATGTTAAGAACCACTTGTCTAACTGATGCAGCTTATATCCTATATCATATCACATATCCAGAAACAACAGATCCTACAATTCTCATATTGTAACTCAGTAGAGTCTTTCATATGACACTTTCTGCCTGATAATTACATATATAGTTCCAACTTCACAGCCCCAGAGTGCAACACAATCTTCTGTCAAAAATGTTTCTAGTGTGCCCTTAAAGAGGAGCAATAGTATGGCAGAGAGATGAGGAGAAACCCACACACAGCGTTTGCCTTCACCACTCTGTATTGAGTCACATACACATTAATAGGCCACTAACAATGATGAGATAAACACTTAAAGTCGGTGTAAAGCGATAATTAAAATGTGTTTCAAATTTAAATCCCAATATCAGGAGTGTAAACAGTCGGACCTGATGAGACCACAAGGTTTCCGGCAGCGAGCTTAAACACTGGCAGCATTAGCCTGGAACTTTCAAGCAACAAACACACAGGATCCAAATGTAACACTCTGTAGTCTTCAGTGGTTTAACTATCGAAATAGTTTGTTTGCCTCAGAGCTTATTTTCTACAATGATCCTAAATCCAATGGAAAAAAATCCCATAGGCTTTTTGACCAGGGAACCAGGGTGGTGCTAACTTCTGTGTCCACAGAAAAACTTCATCCCTGGGGAACTCCATAGTACTGCGCTCTTATAGGAACAACTGCTTCAGACGACATGAGGTATATAAAGTCTCAGTTAACAGCTTGTGAACACAGGCCAAGGCACTTTGTACTCCCCTGTCCCTTGCTACCTGAAGGAGGCATCCAGCCTCACCTCCTAACTCAGTAATGGCTCCCCTGCCTAGCTGTTATCACTGCTAGCAACACTAAAAGCTGCAAACAGCACCGTCCCACCCTGGTACCACAGCCATGGACAAAATACTTCTTTCTTTCTCATGGGCCATTCAATGCACTTTTATTCCAGGTTGCTAATCCACACTCTGAACAGAGGTTCAAATAATCAGTCATCAGTTCTCAGGTACACGTGAACCCCTCCCCACAAGTATCCACCGGGAGGCAGAGACCGACCCCCTTATTTCTTCACTACAGTATTTTTCCAACACATTCTCATCCCAAATCATCACATACTGCCGCTTTGCAGTGGACTTCCACGTCTACATGTTATGCTCTAGGTATCCTACTGTGTCTGAGTTTACGCTGTAGGGCAACAAAAGCACATTGCAACCAATGGACATCAACAAACACATGCTGCCACAGATGGTTTGGCATAGAGGAAGGAGGCACAGGGTAAAGTGTAAAAAAAAAAAAACATCATCCCATTACCCTACTACCCTGCCCTGTAGGCACCCTTGCACACCTGATATCACGTCATTACGGGCAGTGTTTTAACCTGATGCTGTTCTGTGATATTCCATGGGGATGTGGCAAGTGCTGTCCAATCACGTTCTCAAGTGACATCGGCTACTGTAGCAGGTGCCTGTCCTGTGGCAGATAACAACAATACGACTAGTTCTGTCCAGCTGCGTCTTCATCTAATGCCATCCAGAGGCATATCATGCTGATGCAGAAGGTGGTTTTTGGCATTGGGATTGTACATCAAAATCTCTGTCAAGTATGGGGGAGTATTTGACAAGTTTGGCTGGCTATGACATACAGTAAACGTCAACACAGAGCCTACGGTGTATTTAAGGCATCAATTCCAATATAGAATAATGCTGAAATAACAAACAGGCAAAATCTTTTTTAGTGTATTCAGCAGTATTTATTTCATTTACATTGTTCTTCTTGTACCATTCTGGCAAAGAACAGTTGCACTCAGACGCACCATATGTTGGGTGGTGTTTCAGACGGTCTGTCTTTGTTATCATTAATTTACACGGTAACATGTTGGCAGAGGGGCAGCCTATCAGAGAGCCCCTGGAGAGCGGTGTGGGAGCTCTGTCTTGACTCAGTAACAGCAGACACATGCACCCTTCACTGACCTTGTGAAAACGTGTGAATTTTTGTCTGCTTCTTTTCCCTTTTCTTCTTGTGGCTCTCTGCACATTGTAATGCAGATAACCCTAACCCTAACCCCTTTGCAGTTTTCCAACTAAATCATTGATCTCACCCTGGCATAATTAGATAGTGAGGTGCAGCTAATAAAACCTGCATGTAATTTACAGTTGCCTATATTCACCTCAGCTAAAATCAAGAGGACCAATTCAACTTGAGAAGCTGCTTTTGTTAACCTCTGTAATCAAGGACATATTGTCTCAGAAACTAATTTGGATACATTCTTTACCCCAAAAATGTGTATGTCTACATGAGTGCTGGAGTGGAAGGCTTCAGGGATGCGGCACTGTTCAATTGATGAACTGGAAATCCATCTCATTAGCTTGGAATACTCAATAATGTCCTAATTTTACAGTAATTGTCAACAAATTGAAATAAATGTGATTAAATGTGATATAATTTTGCTCTGTGGCACCGAGTTTTGGAGAGAGATGACACAAGAGACAAGCAGCAGTTTCCTTGTGTGTTTACAGACACAGTTGTCCAGAGGTCCGTTTCACAAAGCAGGTTTAGTGAAAACTCTGAGTCTGTTAACCCTGAAATGAGGGAAACTCTGAGTTTTCTGTTTAAAAAAAGGGAGGTAACTCAAACCAGAGAAAGAAGTGTAACTCTAGCCTGTTTCACAGAGAGGGGTAACTTAAGCTCTCGGTCAGTTACCGTAGTAACAGACTCTATGAACCTAACCTGGTCGGGACCAAGTTTTTCTCAATGAACCTCGAGTTTCTCTCAGTCTCCGCCCTCTTTCAGCCACATACGCTATTTGATTTCCTCATTCATTCATTCATTCATTCATTCATTCAGTCAGTAGGCGAGTGTCGGAGTATAGTTCTGCCGTCTGTCAAAATGGCATGCCCTTTCATTAATGATCCAGTGGATGAAGGAGCAGCATTACTGCGCAGAGAATTAGGCCTAAATATTCGTCGGGAGATTGTTTTCAGACCGCGGATAGATGTTCTCGCATTTCAGGACAGTTATCTTTTTGAGCGGTACCGTTTCACATCACAGTCCATATTATACATACACAACCTAATCCGTCCTTACATTTGCAACATTACCAACCGCAGTCATGCTCTCACATCCCATCAGATATCGTGTGTTGCGCTGTGGTTCCTTGCAAATGGCACTTTCTTGTATAATGTCGGAGATGCAGAGCATTTAAGCAAGGCATCTGTATGAAGGGCGGTCAGAAAAGTGTGCCTGGCCCTGAAACGACTTTTACACATCTTTGTCGTTTTCCCTGGACATAAACCTGTCAGAGCCATCAAGGAGGAGTTCCACAGGATTGCAGGTGAATGATGTAGAGATCTGTTAAATTAATTTTGAATCATATTCCGTTAATGACATTGTGCTGCAACCTCAGACTGGGATTAGTAATTTTAATTTCTTTTAGGATTTCCCAGTGTGATTGGCTGCATAGATGGCACACACATCCCCATCCCCATCCCCAGGTGCGCTTCTCCCCCGCGGGATTGCACCTAAATGAAACAAAATGAAATAAATTAATATGCTACCATTCAAACAGTTTTCCCCTGTAATAGTATTGTGATTGCAAAGGACTACATTTAAACTTACGCATTGACCCGGGCAGCAATGTTCTCCCACGCCGTCTCCCTCGCTTTTGCAGCTGCAGCGGTGTTGCACTTCTTTCTAAAAACGTGTTCAAACTCCGCATATGAGCGCATTAAAATTTCCAATTCGAGTGGGGTGAAGAACGCAGCCCTCCGCTTCCCCGTTGCCATGATGACTCGTCGAATCGGGGCTCCATTGATGCTGGCTTTTTATAGTTGTGGTGCACGCACTTAACTCCAGGTGAAACTACTCCGAGTTGATTAAACCAACTCAAATCAGCTCTTCTGGAACCGGAAACTCAGAGTTTCCTATCTCAGAGCAGATCAACTCAGAGTTCAGGGTTACACTCAGAGTTTGTTGAACCTGCTTTGTGAAACGGACCCCTGTTTGTGGAAGTTCATTATCACTTATGGCTTGTGGTTGTCATCCACACAGTCCTGACTGGTAACTGTGTTGGTGCCTTTTGTCTCACAAGGGACAAAATATCCCATTTTGGGGATATTTACACATGATTTAAAGGACAGCTGCAGAGGGCTGACATCTTTTGGCAAACACCTATTTTAAAATCCTCCTTATTTAAAAACAGCAATAGCAGCATTAATTAGAATTTATTCAGCGGCATAAGTTAATGAAATAATGCTTTCTAACAGAACCTTAAAATGTCATAGCAGATGAATTCTGTTTACAGTTTATGCACATCTAAAATTACTGAAGGAATAAAGTTTACAAATGCATGTTGGACTTCGGCGTGAGTTTCTGCTAAAACACATGCTCCTTTTCAGTCAAGGTAACAGGTTTTGTCAAAATCCAGCAGTGTGGAAAATGTATTAAAATACTCTACCAAGGTGATTCATTGCTAACAGCAGGTATTAATAGCTCTAAATGCCCCATTGGTCTGTCACACTGCAGACGTTTCTAGTTCCAGAGGGAGCCGGTTGCTCCAGAGCGTCACATGCTTAATGCTTTCTGCCTGTCTGTTTATTCATGGAGATAAGTATGAACTGCCCTTTATTTATAAAAGTAATTAACATATTTCAAGAAGTAATTATCTGTAGCAATTTTTCAATTTTCATCTTTATTTATAAAGCCCATTATCACAAAACACAGTTTGCCTCAGAGGGCTTTACAGCATATGACATCCCTCTGCCCTTAGACCCTCACATCGTCTAAGGAAAAAATTCCCCCAAAAAACCCTGTAACGCGAGTGAAATAAAGGGTAGAAACCTCAGGAAGAGCAACTGAGGAGGGACCCCTCTTCCAGGATGGACAAACGTGCAATAGATGTTGTAAATAACAGTTAAATTACAGTAATGACAAAAAGGAAATAGAAAGAGAAAGAGAGAGGGAGAGAGGGGGAGAGAAGCACAGCAATTATGGTAACAATAGCATATCACATAACAAAAGTGATAGACGTAAAATTCTATGATATCATAGGTGATGATAAGAGTCCCATGCGTATATTAAAAGTGGAGGCATGACGCATATGAGGGCAGTAGAAGGTTGCATCAAGCAGGATCACGGCATCTGCACAACCAGGTACAGCATCAGTGCAGCCACAGCACGAGCATGGCCAAAGGCAGGGTCACAGCATCAGGTGTGAGAACACCTAGTGACTGTCAACATCCTTCTTCCTCCCTGTACCTTGTAAAAACCATGTGTTTGTACCGCTTTTTGAACTGGGTCATGCTTGCACATATCTTCAGCTCCCCACAAAGTCCATTCCACAGTTTCACCCCACGTATAGAGATACAAAAAGTTTTGACTGTTGTGCAGGCACATAGGCACATGTTTTAAATTTAATTCCCTCCTAAAATTATAACCCCCATCTCTATGAATAAAATAATTTTTGAATGTGTCCTGGGAGTAGGTTGTTTATTGCTTTAAACACGATTTGTGCTGTTTGCTTATTTTATTATCTTTTCCTTCCACTGCTGTAAGGAACATTGAGCTGGGATTCTTATATATAAGGTTATCAGTCCAATCCTCAGATTACAATGGATCAGGGATTTTTTCTGCCAGGTTCAGTCCAACACTTTATTTAAAGTTATTAAAGCTATTAACCACATCATACATATTGTCCTTTTTAATGTTGTTATCAATAAAATAATAATAACTTTAAGCTTTATCAAAGAGTAAGGTCTTAGGTCTACCCTTAAAAGTGGAAACTGTGTCTGCCTCTGTGACCGAAACTGGAGGATGGTTCCATGAAAGAGGAGCTTGGTAAATGAAGACGCTGGCTCCCATCCTACATTTGGAGACTTTGGGAACCACAAGTAACCCTGCGATTTCAGAGCGCAGAGCTGTTGAGGGTTGATAGGGAACTATGAGCTGCGACAGATAAGATTCTTGATCGAATATAACTCCGAGGTTGTGGATGTTGTGCTAGAGGTGAAGGTAATGCCATCTTAAGAAATTATATCCTTGGAAAAGGAGTTTCTGAGGTGTTTGGGGCCAAGAACAATAACTTCAGTTTTGTCTGTATTTAACATCAGGAAATTGTAGCTCATTCAGGCTTTTATGTCCTGAAGGCATGCTTGTAGTCTAGATAACTGATCAGTTTCATCTGGCTTCATAGATGGATATAGTTGCGTATCATCTGCAAAACAATGGAAATTTACAGAGTGATTTCTAATGATGTTGCCCAGGGCATATATAAAGTAAAAAGGATTGGTTCAAACACAGAACCTTGTGGTACTCCGAAGCAGACCTCAGTATGCGTGGAGGATTGATCATTAATATGAACAAACTTGGAACAATCTGATAAGTGTGATTTAAACGAGCTTCGTGTCGATACTTTAACGCCAATTAAGTGTTCCACTCTGTGCAGTAAGATTTGATGGTCAATGGTGTCAAATGCGGCACTGAGATCTAATAGGATAAATACAGAGACCAGTCCTCTATCAGAGGCAATCAATAATTCATTAGTAATTTTTTCTAGTGCCTTCTCTGTACTATGATGAACGCTGAAGTTTCTTCCTCTTTTTTTTCCCCGTTACAGGGGTTCTTTTTGGGGAGTTTTTCCTTGGGTGATGTGAGGGTCTAAGGGCAGAGGGATGTCGTACACTGTAAAGCCCTCTGAGGCAAACCATGTTTTGTGATAATGGGCTATATAAATAAAACTGACTTGACTTGAAACTGACTTGAATCCTGACTGAAAGTCCTCAAATAAATTATTATCTTGGAGAAAGTCACAAAGATGATTAGCAACTACTTTCTCAAGGATTTCAGACATAAAGGGGAGATTAGATATTGGTCTATAGTTTGCTAAAACGTTTGGATCGAGAGTGGGCTTCTTTAGAAGAGGTTTAATGACAGCTACTTTTAAGGACTATGGTACATAGCCTGTTAATAGAGACACCTTGATTATATATAACAAAGAGCTGTCAATTAAGGGTAAAACTTCCGTAAGTAGCCTAGTTGGGGTGGGGTCTAGCAGGCATATTCATGGCTTGGATGCAGAAATCAATGTAGAGAGTTGGTGAAGGTCAATGGGGGAAAAACAGTCTAAATAAACTTCAGGCCCCACTGCCATATCTAAATTACCTGTGCCTGAGGTCAGGTTAGTTGAGGGCAAGAGGTGATGTATTTTATCTCTAATAGTTATAATTTTATCATTAAAGAAAATCATAAAGTCCTCACTGCTGAGGGCCAAAGGAATACAAGGCTCTGTAGAATTGTGACTCTGAGTCAGCCTGGCTACAGTGTTGAAAAGAAACCTGGGATTGTTTTTATTTTCCTCAATGAACAATGAGTAATAGTTTGCTCTGGCGTGGCAGAGGGCCTTCCTGTACATTTTAAGACTGTCCTGCCAGACAGGACTCTTCCAGGTTGGTTGAATGCCAATTTCTTTCAAATTTTTGCAACATTTGCTTTAATTTGCAGGTATGTGGGTTAAACCTTGGAGCCAATTTTCTTTGCTTCATTAACATAATTAAAGGTGCAACAGAGTCGAGAGCTGATCACTGTGAGCCAGTAGTACTATCATCAAGACAATCAATTTTAAATTAGTAAAAGCGCTCTCAGTCACATTGAGACATGGTAGTGAGTTCAATGCAGAAGGAATCAATTCCTTAAATTTAGCTACTGCACCATGGGACAGACATCTAGTATAGTAACTCTTGCTGAGAGGTGTGTAATTGAGTAACAAAAAACTGAAAGTCATTAAAAAATGCTCTGACAGAATGGGATTCTCTGGGAAGACTATTAAATGTTCAATTCCGATGGCGTATGTAAGAACAAGATTTAGGGTGTGGTTGAAGCAGTGGAAAAAACACAGACTTTATAACCAACACATCCTTATCCCCAAGTTGTCAAAAGTTGCTGTTTTGCAGTGGACTTCTGTGTCTAAATCTTACATTTTAGGTTTCCTGCATCTGTTATTTACATTCTATTGTCACTACTCTGATGTCAGCATATGCACATGGTGGGATGATGCTGCATGTGGTTGTGTTTAGGTATGGGGCACCAATTGTGAAGGTAGAAGGTAGATTTATTGGTCTTTTTTTTTTAAAAAATGGAGCCAATCCCAGCTATCATCGGGCAGAAGGCTGGGTACACCCTGGACAATTCGCCAGACCATCGCAGGGCTGACACATATAGACAGACAACCATACACGCTCACAGTCACACCTAAGGGCAATTTAGAGTCACCAATCAACCTGAGCTGCATGTCACGGGGAGAACATGCAAACTCTGCACAGAAGGGCCCCCGCCCAGACCGAACCAGGGACCCTCTTGCTGTGAGGCAACAGTGCTAACCACAAAGCCACCGTGCCGCCCTTCAATCACATGTCATCCATTGTATTCTCCTGCGACCAGACATTAGCCAGAAGGCTTGGTAGAGGAACAGCTCTCGGTCCAAGTCGGGTCAGCCTCGCCCTAATGCCGGCTCTCCTCCCTCTCATTGTCCAGCGCTTTTGGTTTCATTTCTCCCCTCTAGTCTGACTTGCCGCTTGACACATGCCACCGGTGGGGATCCTCTCATGGTCTGCTGCATTCAATCAAAAACCCGTACAGCTTTTCTCAATGTTGCTAAGTGCTTCTCTGTCGCAGAAAAGTTGTGCATCAGCAGAAGGGGTCATGGTGTCGAAAAAACAGTTGTGTACTCTTAAAGAAATGGCAATGTTTCTCCACATTTAGCTCGAAAACATGATTAAAAAGACTTTGTCAGATTTATGCTTTCATGAAAAAATATGTTCAAGATAACGTCACTGTCAAATAAAAATGTTTAAATCTAAATTTTAAATCTTAAATCTAAATGTTATATGTTCAATGTTATATGTTAAATATAATTGTTATATATTTTATTTAAATGTTGGATGTTAAATCTAAATGTTAAATCTTTATGTCACCATTCTAAATATTTAGCTAATTAGAAAATTCACACTGCAGCTTGGTGGAAGTACCAAAATATGGGCTCAGTGTATTGATGTTCTGTGTACATGTCGACTGACGGATTTTGGTTTTGAAATGATAAAATTAAAAGCCAGAAATAAGTTTTTAAACCATGCTTCATCTCTGCTTCACTCCTGGCCTATGTGAGAAACATTTGCCATAAGGAGAGCGTCCCGCACCTCTGGAGAGGAGACAGACTCGCTGTGGCAGCTGAATTCAGCCAGGGCTAAACTGCTATCACAGCGAGGGCTGTCACAACAGGCAACAGTACTGGGTCTAACCCTGGGAGCTGAGGTCTGTGCTGGCTGTAAGCTGCTACTACCGCTAACCAATTACAATTGTGGCAATGCTACGAGGGTTGAATTTATTTACTGATTTGTTTGTTAGTTAATAAGTGCCCGACAACGCCACCTAGGGGAATTTCACCCCCAGGAAATACATCAGAGGGAACCACCACTCTAATATTAACAAGGTCACCCAGGTTCGAGAGGCACCAGAGACTGAGGGATTCCAAAATAAGGTATCAAAAGAAAGTTTATTAACAATATGTCAAAGATTAAAAGGCTGAACAAATCTCAGTGATGATGCAAGCAATAATATAATAATAATAATAATACGTGGCAAAATATTACACAATCCTCCCGGGTACCTTAACAGGTTGGTTGAGTTGCAAATAAAGTGCATGAGCTAGGTACAGGGCTGAGGGCTCACCAGGCGAGGATGACTGAGAGGGGAAGAAAGGTCCTGATGATACGCACCACACGTGAAGAAAAAGAGAAACCACACACCATCAAATGACACCCGGGTGCACTACTGTACAGGGAGTGAGGGGACCGCCACCGCAGGGATCAGTCACTCACCACACCAACCCAGCAGCTCCTGTCCAAGAGAGAGAAGCAGATATTAAGCAAGGCAAGAGGGCAAAAAAACCAAAACTAAACCAAAAATGCCCCGACACCACACTCTGCCAGGCCCAGGAGGTCACCACCAAGGTTGATTGTGCTTCAGTTGCCGCTCACACACAGTTAACCCAATAAACCAAACAAAAAAAAAAAAAAACTTATGCAAAAAAATAACTGAATGACTAAACACAAAATCTACAGAAAACAATGATCACAAAATCCATACACAATAAAAATGAATATCTAAGGACAATACCAAAAGAAACAATAATCAACCAATGATTGAAAAGTTAACTGGCGTGGATCAGTTCTCCTAGTACAGCTTTAAATCCTATGCTGCGTGTTACGTCCACATGATCCACACCACATACAGTGCAGGCAACACTCACGGATCATCTGGAGGGATTTACTCCAGGCGTGCGAGACCGCACGCACACGCCGAACACACAATTATATAAAAAGAAAAGAACAAAACGGAAAACAGTGGACACAAATGTAACGAGTGGAGAGCTTGCTGCAGCGAATCCGCGACAGAGCAGGTAGACAGAACAGCAGCAGCAGCACAGCAGCCCACGTCAGAGGAGGAGCCACCTGCTGTGATACAGACTAAAATTAATACGTGAATTGCAATTAGATGGATTAAAACAATCACGCATACATACCCCTGAGTGAGGGCGCAGCGTCACAGGCAACAGGAGAGATAGCCACCAACCAACCACCTTTACAACTGCTAACAGCAAACAGAGACCAGAATCACATAACGTGCAGCCCGACAGAGCGCATGAGACACGCCAGACACAAACGAGCCAGCCTACCTGAGGGTTCCCAACGCGGTGCACGGATTATTGCGCACGGCTCCGAGGCCACGCACTTCCAACCCCCGGCCAGAGTACAGGCCAACTCTGCCGGAGAGCAGAAAGCGTATCAGACACGGCACCAATACAAGCCAGAGACGCAGTAATAGTGTCCGAGCCTACCTGGCAAAGTGAGCAGAGGAGACGCGCCGACCTACGTCTCAAGACAGCCACGTAGATCAAACTCTGCCACGCCAAACCACACTGCCGACACACACGCTCAGGTTTCCGGATTAGTTGGGAGGGCGCACATCTGAGGCGCAGCTCTCCCCCATATATAGCTTTGGCTGGCCTCGCCCAGTACGCCGGTGAAATTGGATGATTGCTCCCAGCCCAGTGTCACTCAATGGGCGGGGAGCAAAGGGGCGAGCCTACACAGCTATCCACCTGACCCAGCACATAACTAACATGAGTGGAGACGGGCTGTGCCGTCCTGCCACACAATCATCATCGTCATGTTTACACAACAGCACGGACTGTCAGGATGGCTAGGATTAAGCAACTAAGTCACAGACGGTTAAGTTTCGGCAAAAGAGGCACATGGTAAGATAAGGTAAGGTAAGGTAAGGTAAGGGATCTATGGGAAGCGATTTCCAGACTCCCACAAGAAAGTCAATTGTGGGCCAGTTTCTGGTGGCCGCGTTCCTAAGTGACCCTGCAAATGCGTTGTATGTCAACGCGCCAGGTATCATCTGGCTGTCCGCCAGCATTTAATAACAAAGCTACCAGTTTATCAAAGCACGTTCTCATTTGACACCGTTAAGGTGGCTTTTGACATCACACTCCACACATGTCATTTGACAAGCTGAAAAGACAGAGGCCATCTTGATTTCATATTCAAATCTTCTCTCAGTCGGTTATAAAGAAAAGGAATTATTGCAATATGTGTGACCCACCAAAATACTAACATGTGGGGCCATATGCATAAACCTTTGAGCAGATTCACAACTGTGAATAAATATTTCTGTCTGTGTCCATTTACAATCCGTTTAGCAGGTTTATTTCTCCATTCATATCCATTCCTTTCTATCTCTCTTGTGGCAGGAGTATAACATCGCGGTCTGATGAAACTTGGTAAAGTTTTCCTTTAAAGTGCCCCATTTTCATCCATTTTACATGCACATCATTATCTTTTATGAAGCCGTCAACCAGCCGGTTCAAAGCTTGTTTGAGACATTTACCAGCAAAGAGCCTGAAAGAGGCTCCAGGCCATGAAACCTTCACGCCGCCCCCATCCTCTTTTACACCCCATCATCCCGAACCTCTGATGTGAGGGCATCTATGGGCCTGTGAAGGGATGAAGTTACCACCGCCTCCTGTCTCCCCAGTTGCAGCCTCATCATCCAGGGAGAAACAACATAAGACAGGCTGGCAAGAAACCTCAGGGAAATATCAGAATCCAACCTGTGAGTGAAAAAAAGTGACAAGAAGTAAATGGCACAGAAAGAAAAAGGGAGAGAGAGGGAAGCTGATAAGAAGATGAAAAAGGTTCAAGGAGGAAGGAGAAGAAAAAAGGAGGATGGTAGAGAGGAGAGGTGAGCAGTGATGGCAAAGCATAAAAATTGCATTTTGATGGAGGCAAATTGATCAGCTCTGCAGTGGAGGCCTCAGGGCAGAGAGAAAGATTGAAACAGTCATGTCAGCACAGAGAGATTACTGCCACTTGTATGTCTGTGTGATGTGATGATTGCTCGCCATCACCTTCTTCAAGTTGTGCACAAGGATATTTGCACATGCAGTGTGACAGCCACTCTGCCCATCTTTGAGGTGAATGAACAGCCACACACACACACACACACACACACACACACACACACACACACACACACACTTCCATTGTCTGGATTTTCAGCCTGAAACACCATAAACATGTACTAACTGGATTATGGTCTCTAGTGGAAAAATACAGCCAGCACAGGTCTGAATTCAACAGATGGAAGAGTCAAAGTCACTCTGAGGACATTAGGGAACCCACTCTCAGCAGTCACTATTCCCTGCCTCACGTTCATCTTTCATCAGAAACAGTGTGAAGAAGAAAATACGGCTCTACGGCTGAGCCCACGTGAACTGGTTTCAATTTAAAAATACCACATGAGGTTTGATAAACAGCAGATTGCGTAGTCCATGTGAATATTTTATTGTTTGTCTGTGTTCTGCTGCCGGTTATGGCTCAAATTGGCTCCCGTCTGTCACATGCTGTCTCTGCTGCACCTCAACGCAGTTTGTTTTTGTAGATTCAAGCCAGGTTTACTTGAGCAGGTCTAAATGCAACAGTAGCTGACTGAAACAATTAGAATTTTAAGAAGAAGAAGAAGAAGAAGAAGGTACCCCCCTAAAAAATACTATTATTAGGGTGCCTGCCAGCACACAGAGTCTATTACTATTCGTTACGTCACACCCCCAAAGTGCCTGCACTGCGAAGCGCACACAAAACGCATATACTAGTACCCCCAGGCCATCCCACTGCTCTGGAGTTTGCCGTCGGTATCTATTATTCATCATACTTCTTTTTCAGATTCTTTTTCTTCAGGATTCGATTGCTATGTCTTTTTATAGTTTTGTCAAGCATTTTTCCCAAAAATCCCAAAAAACTGCCAAAAATTTCCCATTCAAAATAAATGGAGAGCCTCCAGAAATCAACTTAACAAGAGCTCCAGTTCCTGACTCTTTGAGGCCATAGAACATGGCCATACGTTCATGTAGAGAAATGATTCGGACTTTAAACAGTTCACCAGGCCGTGGACTGTGTTGACGTAAATGGAAATTTTGATAGTCTTTACGAATTTGCAGTTAACGTATTATGATGTTTTTCAGGAGAATTCAGATTTTACAATGGTTTCTTATGGAGTCAGAGATCAAAGCCAGTCTGTCGGTAGAGTGTAGAAGAGCCGAAAAATAATATCAAAATTTTCTGAACAAATTGGAGCTAGTCCCACAGCTAGCAGTCAATATACACAATCTGTATATCACTATGTAGGAAAACTTGTGGTGGTTTGAAAGCTGACAACCCAACACAGCTGGCTCGTGGGGCCTCAAAAGGAAGGGAGACAAAAAAATAAAACCCATTTACTCCAATACAAACTGAGATGAAACTTTTCTTTACACAGTGATATGGCCACTGTATCACACATTTTTCAGACAAAACTTAGATATCTGCATTTGTGACAACCTCCTTTCTCTTCCCATGGTAATATTTTGACTATTTGGTGAAACATTTGGCTGTAAAATTGAAGAGTTTGACAGGGACATTTCCTTCAAATTCAACTGCCTCCTTTCAGCTGACCTGAGAGGAGAGGGGGCAGGTGGGCCATTAATGGGCCATTAATTACCATGGCAACGGGCACTTACACACACACAGAGTGCCATCCTGTTGTGTAGTAGCTTAGCTTATTAGCAACCGCAGCTAAACGGTGGTATAACGACAGCGGTGCTGTCGGTTTTAATATTTACGTGATTATCAGATAATAGTATATCTATCTCTCTTTACACACACACACACACGCACATATACATACAACTCATCAGGGAATCATATCGTAATCTCGACTGGAGAAATCAAATTAACAGAATAGGAATGTGTTAATAAAAGGTGGTGCCTTGTAATATTGCCCTGTGTTTTATTACACAGCTCAACTTTAAAAAATACTATGTTCAGTACCTTTTAGTAACTGTCACTAGTGCTCCGCACTGCTCACTGATAACTGGTAGTTTGAATACAGACCGTAGACCGTACATACAGTCTCTGATACAGATATGGTAAGACGTCCATATTACAGGCTTTACAGCCAACAGCGTATGGATGTGTTGTAAAATGGTAAAAATGATGAATTGTGATTAAAAAAAGGATGAATTACAGGAAAAATATCCATTACTATGGCCGGTACGAAGCCTGTGCTGTGTCAGAAACTCTTAGAGTTACATGCGCATTTTCACAGTAGAGTCCCGCGGGTCCAATGCGCATTCATTTTATGTCTGGAGAAACACAGAACACAGAAATTCCAAATTTTGATTCGGAAAATAACACATTTTACGTCTTTAGGACTTAATGTTTTTAATAATGGTTATAAAAAAATGCATTCTGAAAAGTCAACATGTCTCAAAAAAAATTATCCAGTGATTTAAGGAGGTCTCTTTCCCAATGTTAACAAATGGGGAAAAGTCTTTCTGGGTCAGTGTGCATCACGTGACGCTGTAGTTCCACTTTTGGCCACTATGTAAATTTTGCTTCAGAGGGTGGTGCACTTCCTGGGGGCTTGGTACGTGACTTTTCCAATGCAAAGATGCCATTTAGTGATGCCTGGTCCACTTGTCCACGAGTAATTAATGGTTAACTGACCGTTTATATTGCCATTGATGGGCCTTGTGGCCCCTCAGGTGGAAAGGGCCCTTAATCGGACCTTGTGGCCAATTAAAAATGCCATTTAGTAATTAAAGGTCCTCCTCTGGAGGGCCTAGAAGTGGACCATTCATTGACCCCTGTGGCCCCTCAGGTGGAGGGAGCTTTTAATTGGCCCTTGTGGCCAGTTAAAGATGCCAGGTAGTTATTAATGGCCATTAATTGGCCCTTGTGCCTTGTGGGCCTGTTTGAAAGTGTGGCCCCCCCTCCTCCTCACATACATTAGAGGCCCCTCAGCAGCAGGCACCCTTCAAAATTTCTGCTGAAATTTTCTAGTTATTATTATTTTTTAACTCAGCTGTTACATACTTTCTGATTGATAAGCTGCAATGTTAACGGTTTTGCTGTTGGTACTAAAGAAATAAAGAAAACATTTCCATTTTATTTGGGTTACATAAACGTTATCTTTTACAGTTTGTATCTCACCAGATCAGTTTCTAATTTGCATTAAGATAAAGAGATTTATCTATGATGCATTTTCACTATTAACCCAGCTGTGATGACTATGGCGCATGTAGATACAGCAGCCAGTTGCTCCTCAAATCCTTGCTACTTTTGTTTTATATTTTTCTATTTTTTCGACTCCACTGCACCTTTTGCTGAAGCACAACTTTTCTACGATAGAGAAGCACCAACATCGGGGAAAGTTGTGTGGAATTTGGACGGAATGCAGCAGACCATGAAAGTATCCCCACCAACAGCTTACACCAAGCAGCCAGTCAGACCAGAGGGGAGAAACAAAACTGAAAACGCCGGATGAAGAGAGCGAGGAAAGCCGGTATCAGGGCGAGGCTGACTCGACTTGAATCGAAAGCTGTTCCTCTACCAAGCCTTCTTCTGGCTAATGTCTGGTCGCAGGAGAATTAAGTGAATGAGATGCGATTAAGGCTCACTTAGCAATGGGAAATCAAAGACTGCTCTGCGCACATCTTCTTGGTTAACCCCTAACATCCTGGATCAAGCTGTTGCACTAGATGGGTGGACCTTGTTGGGAGCCACAAGGACACACTCTAATGCAAATTCAAATGCACTGCAGGAATTCAATGATGCCATCAGCAGCAACATCATCAAGGAACTGGATGAAATTTTCATCGTACCTGCTGGTTTTAATCAACTTATCCTTCAACTCCAAAGATGTAGCAGGATCAAGGACAAATTAAATTTCATTTTTTAAACTTTGTTTTAAAATGATTAATAAATCTACGTGGTACATTGTTCCTTGAGGTGAACCTCTGTTTGCCTGACAGCCTGCTGTATGTTTAAGGGGCAGGACTTGGTCAGCTCTGCTACACACACACACACACACACACACACACACACACACACACACACACTGCTTGTTTATCACTTTTCCTCTTTTCAGAAATGGTGTTTAGATGTAATTTAAACCACATAAACACATAAACACCCTCTAAATCACTGCAGCTGCCCAATCCACCAGCTTTTTTATATCCATCCAAACAAACTATACCAACCATCTATGGAAAGGAAATTCTGTAGCTTTAGCTAGCTAGCATTATTTTTTATTTGTCTTGATATAATTTTTATAAAAGTGTGTGAAAGTGAGAGTAATAGTTATCAGTGGTAGATACATGTGGTTATAATTCAACAGCAACACGAAGAAAAGTGTTTCTTTCTTGCTCCTAACATTGGAATCTAGTGGGGTGAATTCTTGTGGCTACATGTTTCCACGGATTTGTAAAGCAACACTGTACGTAAACTCTCTAATGCTGGCCTTAAGGCAAGGAAACATGCAAGTGATGGGTCATAAATGTAAATAATGTGTCAATGTAACAAGCTGTCAAAAACATCTGAGTAACTTCCAGGTTTAACTGTTGCAGACACTGAAGTATACTAGCTAAAAAGGCACAGTTTACAAATGATAGTAAGCTATATCATAGTTCAGTTTTTGTTACATGTCTGTTTCTGACAATAGAGCTTCCAGAGCAGTGAGGACCCAGCAGGCTGTGTGCATGATTATCTCTGCAGCTGCTCCTGGAGGCCAGTGCCCAAATAGAGGGCAAGCCCAGGTACGGGAGCATCGCAGAGCTGCAAAATGAGGATGAGCTGGCTCTGACTGTACTGGTCTGGCATTTCTGACAAATGCCAGAAGAGTTAGCCCACCTTGCACCACCAGCAATATTAAAAAAACATGTAGGGAGAAAAAAACAGAGAGAAAGATCTGCCGACAGCAGCCCACTTGATGCTGGGATAGCCCATCTGATTGAGGGGTTAGACAGCCCAAAAATGTAAATAGTCTACCTATGTAAGGCAGTTGCAGCGTCTCTGGCCACTGTCACCTCCCCAAACTGCTTCAAGTGGATTGGTCTGTCCTGTATTGTCAGAGGTCAAGCAGGAGAGGTCAATCAGAAAGTAAGTAAAATCTATGGCAACAGAGTGGCATAATTTGAAGAAAAACACAATTAGAATGAAAAAGGAGCTCAAAGGTAGAGCACAGAAAGTTTGAGGGAAAAAAAGTACTTGAGGCATTAGCATCAAGCATTTTTTATTTGAAACTTTCAACATCCTGCAGTATTAACTGCAGTATTAACTGTAAGATATTGAAAATTTTAGACTTATTTAAAAGAAAAAAATGTTAGCATTGAAAATCTTCATTAGCAGCGGTAAAGACAACAATCTGCTGCTGGCACCTGAGGAAGAAAGAATGTTGACGACAGATGAAAGTCTAGCAGTGGGCCAATCCAGAGATAAAATGTCAGGGCCAAATTTTGCTCCTAAACTGACGCTGAGAGCCAGGGAGCAGACCCTCTTTGCCACGATGATCTGGGCTGAGTCCAGCAGCTGCAAGCCCAGCGCATCCACAATGAACAGGACTCTACAACTGCATCTACCATGTTAGCAGAGTGTCTTGTCAGATGCAATAGCATTGCATTGGGACATAAAAAAAGTAAAGCCAGGTATAACTTTTTTGCTAACAACTCTGTGATATTCACTGAATACAGCATACAACGTAGGTTTATACTCAAGTGTGAACCATGTCTGACAGATTTCATCTATAAACTGGGTTAAAAATACAACTGTTTTGTTCAAACTATTTGCTCTTAAGGCAAACAGTGTTTATAAGATTGCTGAGACCATGTGTCCTCAAAGCACAGGCTTACTGTAATCATGAATTATTCAATTTTTAAAGCTCGGAAGGCTACTGGATCAGAACTTAAGATGTGAAAGTAAAAGCATTCAACGCTAATGGGAGTCAAGTTTCAAGTACATCTTACCAGCCCATTCTCACTCCAGACTTGTGAAATAGCACCCCCCTGTCAGTGATTTCGGCATACCAGTGTGACGCCAAAAGCCATCTTCTGCGTCCAACTGGAACATGGCTGGACTGTGTCAGATGAGAACATGTTTGGACAGAATTGGTGGCATTGTTATCATACACTAGATGAAGGCCAGATGGCACCAGGCATGTCCATATGCAAAGTGCACGGGCGGCATCACTTGAAAACGCAGCTGGATGGAACCGGTCACGAGCACCTGAAATGCTGAAGGACAGCGTCAGGTAATAACACTACTGGGTACCACATAATAAAAGGAGCGCTTATGTTGTAGGTGGATGGGCCCCACAAACAACTGATTTTTTTGCAGGAGTTCGGAGTTCGCTTCCTGTGTGGATGTGTGTTTTTTTCTACACCTTTCTACACCATGTGCCTCTTTTGCCTAAACCTAACCTAATCTGTGACTCTTTTGCCTAATCCCAACCATCATGGGAGTCTGTGCTGTTGTGCGAACATAAGAAGCATGCTGCTTCATCCCACCATGTGCATTTGTTGACAGCACCATAATTGCATCCCAGAGCGTAAACAGCTGATGTAGAAGGACACCTAAAATGTCATAAGTAGACGCAGAAGTTCTCTGACAGAGTGGCACCATGTGATGAGTTCGGATAAGAACATGTTGGTTTTACAGAATTAAAGTTTCAGTAAAATCTCAAGTCCTTATTTTCGTTACTAAACTAAAGTCTTCATCTGGTGCAGACTCAGTGTGGGGCCAAATTTCATCTCCTTATAGCCAGAAACTTGACTGCTGTCTTTTTAGCTTTGCATTAGTACTGTGTTACAGACCTGTTGTGCTTGGGATAAAGGATGCAATATGATGCTGATGTTGTCAGGCAAATATTGCCATTTATTATTTAATGAACCAGTTAAAAAACAGATATACAAGAACACACACTCAAAATGTTTAACAAGGGGGAGCCAGTGAGGCAGAAACAAAGGAAAGGGCAGCAAGTGGGACTAAATAATAAAACAAAGAAAACAGAAACATTCTTCCTACTCTTAAAAAAAAATCTCCAAGGCCTTACTGCAGCTGAACAGCTAAAGAGACGAAACACACACTTAATTATCTATTCTATACTTGCACGACATACAAAAATACATTCTAGTGCCACCCATAAATTCTAGTGTGTCCAACAAAAACTAAGTGTGATGCAACTCCCAAATAAAAACTAAAAAATAACACCAACTAAATAAAAAAGAAGTCCTGCAACCACAAACCAAACATTCATTGAAAAAACACCAAAACAGCAGAATTACAGAGGCAAAGGGGCAAACTGTTCAAGCGAAAATTACAGTGCTGACTGGCCTTACTACAGAGTGGCTCATTTTTGGCACAATGACAGATGGGTGGTTCTTGTTGAAATTCACATAGAATAGAAAGGAGGGACCAACAGGACACAGGGCACAAGGTACAAGGTCGATTTATGTTATTTCTTAGTTTAAAAAATGAAATTAAAATTTGTCCTTGATCCTGCTACATCTTTGGAGCTGAAGGATGAATTGATCAATATCAACAGTTACTATGAAAACTCCACCCGGTTGTTGCTACTGATGGTATCATTCAGTTCCTGCAGTGCATTTTTTGAATTTGCATTGGAAGTCACCAAGGCGTGACCACAGGTGGGTGGTCCGGACGCAGAGCCTGAGTCACAGACACCTCTAACTAAATTATTGAGTTCAAGTCAAGTCAGTTTTATTTATATAGCCCATTATCACAAAACATGGTTTGCCTCAGAGGGCTTTACAGTGTACGACATCCCTCTGCCCTTAGACCCTCACATCACCCAAGGAAAAACTCCCCAAAAAGAACCCCTGTAACGGGGAAAAAAAAGAGGAAGAAACCTCAGGAAGAGCGGTAGAGGATAGTGAGGGATCCCTCTTCCAGGACGGACAGACGAGCAATAGATGTCGTAAATAACAAATGAAATACAATCATGGCAAAAAAGGAAAGAGAAAGAGGTGGGGGGGAGAGGCACGGCAATAATAGAAACAGATGTATGTCATATTACAATAATGGTAGGTGTGAAATTAGTAATTGCTCTCTATGATGATGTTGAGGGAGATGATAACAGTCTCATGCATATGTTGAAAGGGAGTTGTCCAAAGGCAAGATCACAGCATTGGCGCAACCAGGACCAGACCACAATCAGGGCGAGCGGGGGGCACAGTATCAGTACAGCCACAGCACGAGCACAACCAAAGGCAGGGTCGCAGCATCAGCACAGCTATCACCACGGTCAGGCACAGTCAAGGTTACGGCCAGGATCCAGGGAAACTAGGAAACAAGGGAGCAGGAACGCTCCCGAGAGGCAACAGGATTAGCGTAGTGCAGTTCAAAGGTAAAGTTTGAGTTGAGCCCCCAGTGTCAGTGTGCTTTTGAAAATATTAAAAGTTTGATCTCCACTGCTCTGGTTTTGGCCGCTCCTTGTCTGGGTGAGACTTTCCAGCTTCAGGCAGATGCCAGCAATGTGGGTGCTGGGGCTGTACTTTTGCAGATGGGTCCCAATGGTATCCATCACTCTGTCAGCTTTTTCTCAAGAAAGATAAACTCTCCCCAGTTGAATTATTCAATTGTGGAAAAAGAGGTGTTGGCTCTCATTTGGGCCTTGCAGCTTTTTGAGGTCTATGTAGGACGAGGCAAACCCCTAGTAGTTTACACAGAACACAGTCCTTAACATTTCTACAATCATTGCAAAATCCCAATCAGTATCTAATGCAGTGTTGTTTATTTCTTCAGCCATTCAACCTTGAGAATACACAACTTGCTAGTGAGTGTTGGACATTCCAGCTTCGCTTTGGGACATTTAAAGTACTCTTGTGGTTTCTCTGCTTACAACAAGGCCCTGAACAGCCACTGAGTTGGCTGATGCATCAGATCTCTGTGATTGAAAAATCTCAACACAACAATACATCTGAGACAAGTTCTTTCTAAGCAACTTGGAGTTGAGGAAAACATGTTTCTGACTCATCTGCATTTGCGTTTATCACCACCAACAACAACAACAACAACACGGGCTGGTTGTGTTCTTTCTGCCGTGTGAGTGAGCCCACTGTGCAGCTATAATTAGGCTGCCAGCCTGCTCCAAAAAACAGACCTAATGATTAAAGTAGGGCAGCCCACAGTGACAGAGCCCCTTGCAACCTGAAGCAATGCTCTCCGAAGCCCTTGTTGTTAATAATAACAACCCCAGGAACCCGCAACATTCATTTCCCAACAACATGTTCTGCTGTGGAAGATAAACTCCACACCACAATATTTTCTTTGCAGTATGTTAGGAAGCAACAAGCTAATCTAAAAACTAATCTAAAGGCTGCAGGAAGGCAAGTGCTTAGTATGCAAACACAGCACCAGAGTTGTATGGGGTATGACACACACTTGGCTGCCATCTGTGCTTGAAAAAATGACGGAGTTACATATGATATATGTACACAAGATATAAAAAACAACAATGTTCAGGGCAATCTTCACAAATTAACAGCAGCTTCAGGACTGTTGAAGTGTTAGTGCAATCACCAGGAGTACAAAGCTAAAATTAGGCTATAAACGAACTACACCACAGTATAATGACTTCATTATCACCACCGAAACAAGACTCTAAAGCCGTGTTCGATGTGATGACGATCTGTAGTCTCATCACCTTTTTAAAGACACATAAAAGCTTCAAAATTTATGAATGGGATTTTTACTATTAACTTGAATAAAGTCAGTTGTGACTCTTTACATTATGATTAATTGATCCATGGAGGTTTGATTTTTGTATAACTTTCCACAAGCTGAGAAAAAGGGTTTAAAAATCCATGACATCATCATAATGTAAAGTCTATAGGCTGAGCAGGAACTTGGGGGAGGAGCTAGCAGAAAAAACACAACTGCAGGTTTACGTAAACCTGGAAGCTAGAACCTTTTTTGCGCTTTCTCATTGCTCTGAATAGACTGGAAGTTAATCATTTATGGAGTGATGGCTAAACACAGAGAAGAACGGCTACAAGTGCTCAGTTGTTATAGGAAGAGTTTGTCCAGGAAGAGGGACCCTTTCTCAGTCGTTTCTATCATTCTTTTCCCCACGTTACAGAGTTTTTTTGGGTGAGACTTTCCTTAGATGATGTGAGTCTAAGGGCAGAGGGATGTCATATGCTGTAAAGCCCTCCAAGGCAAACTATGTTTTGTGATAATGGGCTTTATAAATAAAACTGAATTGAACTGAGCTGGAAAGGGCCATCAGATTGTCACTGGATCTCAATGTGGACAATGAAGACATTAAAACCTGGTGAAAATGTACTCAGGATGGGATACAACCTAGATATTAGACTCATTTTAATGGAAGGTGTAAAAGGCGTCTACACAGCTTGATCTAACACCTTCTCATCCCAACTCGTCACATGTTGCAGAACTTCGCATTTATTTAATACGTTTTAGGTATCCTTCTGCATCTGCTGTTTACGATGTTGCTACCGTGATGTCAACAAATGTACATGCTGGGATTATGCTACACACGGTTATATTTAGGCAACAAAAGTACATGGCAACCAAAGAGGGAACTCCGGACTCCCAACTGAATGTCCGCTGTTTGTTGGACCCACCCCGTCCTCACATTTCTTATATTACATCATTACTGATAGTGCTTCAACATGAAGCCATCCTGACGCATTTGATGCACACGTGTTCTGTCCAGTCGCATTCTCAAGTGACGCTGGGTTTCATGCGCATGTGAAAAGTGCCTTTTGGCATTGCGCATTTACGCCCAAAGCACTGTCAAAGCGGCACTATTTTATAAGTTCAGAATGAGAACAGCTGCTTGGTCAGGCACCAGGACTTTACTAGACTTAAGCCTCTTGCACACCGCCTACAAGCGGAACTATTGCAACATTATTCCGAAGGGAGGGGAAGGGACTTTATAGTCAAGTCAAGTCAAGTCAAGTCAGTTTTATTTATATAGCCCATTATCACAAAACATGGTTTGCCTCAGAGGGCTTTACAGTGTACGACATCCCTCTGCCTTAGACCCTCACATCACCCAAGGAAAAACTCCCCAAAAAGAACCCCTGTAACGGGGAAAAAAAAGAGGAAGAAACCTCAGGAAGAGCGGTAGAGGATAGTGAGGGATCCCTCTTCCAGGACGGACAGACGACAGCCACCCTATAGCGCAATCTCTAAATAACATTGCTCTTGCTTACAAATTCTTTATAAAGGATTTCACTGGTCTTTCTCTTCCGCTGCTGCTCACTCTCTCATTGTTTGCACATCTCCATCATATCCATTCATCACTATCTCATCCATGCATCCATCCACCTTTCCCCCCATCCATCTGTCCGTCTGGGAGGCATGGAGCAGTAATAAAACATAATGTCAGGGAGGATGAAGATGTCATGTTGCAGGCTTATCTCCGTGTTATTTCCACAGATGAGACAGTGCTTTGTTATTAACAAGGTTGCCTGGAGCTGCCTACGCACTGCGTCACCTTCTTTCTGAAGACAGGTCTTAATTTTAACACTGGGGAAAATAAGAAGACATCCAGCTCTGACTTTTGTGTTTATGATGAAATATTCCCATATCTGTCTGTTGTTGTTTTCCACATCCGCTGCTCTTAAAATTTGTATTCTAAGAGATGATATTTCAAAGGTTTTTGGACTAGTGGTTGCATTTGCAGCAGATGCTTTTCTCACTAATTAATGCCAACGAAGAAAACTCTGACATTCACTCACCAAGAGCAACAGAAACAAGCTCTCCCTTTTCTCACACTCACAGATAGAAAGAGCAAGGCACTGGCGCTGTTCATCTCTCTGCTTGGCACATTTACACCAGCTATAGGTTAATTGGCTAATCCCAAGTGGATAGAGGAATTGATGACCATGAAGAGGCTGGCGGAGAGTCAGTGAAAGACTGAGATGGAGACAGAGTGACGGGGAAAAGAGAAAATGAGGGGACACTGGGACCAATTTGTGGTCTTCTCCCATCATTAACTGATAGCTGGTGCAGGTCATTAGCTGAGTCTGTCCTGTAAGCTGGTCTCATGGTGCAGGAAGAGAAACACCTGCTGAGGGTGGCAGATGACAGAAGAAAGAGCCCAGAGAAGTCCATGAGGGGGAATGATAGATTCAGCTCCTGTCCTGTTATCTATTTATTCATTTAGGAATAGAAGGAATGCAGTTTGCCAAAAAAATTAATCTCTCTGCTATTAAACATTTAGATAGCCAAGATAAACTCACACTCATGGTGCATAGTCAAGCAAATATCTGACTGTTTTTGGTCCTTGAAACTCAGACAACAGGTTTCCATCCAAATGAAGTGCACATTTTCAGCAAAAGAAGATGCAAATAAATATACGTGTTCCCTTCTCAACTGCTCCGTGTATACAACTATACTAGTAGTTAGCTGAGATTTAACCCTTTGAAACCTGAGCAAATTGGCTTGTTTTCTTTCAAAAACATTGTAAGAAGGCAATGACCATCAACAGAAGACATTACTGAAAAATGAGCAAAAAAAGTTAAAAACAAAACAACAAAAACAAAAAACAAACAAACAAAAAAGTGCTTAAAATGTAAAATTGTGTGGCATAATTGTAAGCAATTTTTCCTTTTCCCTAGACATTTTTTTCCTGTTTTGGTATCATTATCATTATTATTATCAATATCATTATTATTATTATTATTATTATTATTATTATCATTATTATTATTATTATTATTATTGTTGTTGTTGTTGTTGTTATCTTAATCTACTAATTTCTTGAAATTCATGGAACATTTCTTATCAAGTTGCTCATTTCCTTTTCCACTATGTTTATTTTTTGTTGTTCTAAAGAATCACACCAGTTTGCTCATGGTTCAAAAGTTTAAAATACTTACATATAGACATCTGAAAGAAGCACAATGAAAGTGATGTCGCTCCAGGCTTTGAAGGGTTAAACCACTAATGGCACCTTTCTCCAGTTGGGTGCCATTAAACCATTGCAAAAGAAACATGTCGGAAGCCTGATGGAAATACTGCATTTGCAATTTGTTTGTTTGTTTAAGTTGTACATTTGAAAAGGTTCCAGTCTCCTCTTCACTCCACACCACTCCTTAATTGAAAGGATCATGTGCTTTTGCAACTTTTCCAGAACCACCAAGGGGTCAAAAAATGATATAGTGATAATTCAGCCCCTTCTCATTCCAAAGTCGTCAAATTCTGCTGCCTTGTCTGTGATTTCTGGGCAACAATACTTTGTAATGCAGCTGGACAGAACCTATCATGGTGTTATCATACTCTGGCATCTGTCGTGGCAGTATGATACGGGCAGCGTCAGTTCATAACACAACGGACGGCACCTGTCGCAGCCTTATTGTTTTTTTTCCCCAAGTTTTATTGTTATTTACCAGTACATTTGCAAATTAGAGAGCACAACAATAGTTGTGAAACCTATCAAGCTCAAAAGCAAAAATACCATCAACAGCACCTACAAAAAACAAACAAACCAACTGCGAACAAATAGATATATACAAACTTAAATTAAGGAAGAAAATAAATACATAAAAAGAGGGGTAGTTTTGCAGATTGTAAAGCTGCTGTAGCAAGTCAATATATGTGCAGTCTAAATAGGATAAATGCATGCTTTATCAAAGTGTTTTAATGAGGTAGCTATTCCATCTATTGACTTTAGGACATGTTTACTACGAAGGGTGATCATATTGAGTTATACTCATCTACTGAGCCTATATTCATATAAATTATTTCTCCAAGTTTAGCTTTTTTCAGCAGTACATCGGTGCGGTCTTGAAAGAAGGGAGCACTGCTGCCCATGCTTGTTGCATGATGACACGCTGAGTGCCCCCTGGCCATCGCCAGCGTATCATAACACTGGCCACCGCTTCTGTCCAGGGGGGATTCCATAAAGCAGGTTATGTGAAAACTCTGAGTGCATTAACCCTGCGATGAGGGAAACTGTGTTATCCATTCCAGAACAAACCTGTGCATAGCTCTACGTTTCTATGCAAATGGCAGTTTTGGTGACGCAGAACACTTTGGCAAGGCAACGGTGTGTTGAGCAATAAGACAACTCACCCTCGCTCTTAATTATGATACTTATGATTCTGGTGTTCCCTAGGCACAAACCTCTGAGGATCATCAAAGAGGAATTCCACAGGATTGCAGGTGACTGATGTATAAATCATTCATTTGAAGTCACTCATATATTCTATATTATATTCATATTTTAAATTGTTGGAGACATTTTGCTGCAACCTCAGACTGGGGTCAGTAGCCTAATTAGCTGTCATTTTACAGGGCTTCCAAATGTAGTATACATCACAATATGGTGCAACTAACATGTCATTCTCTGCACTGTCAAGATCATATGTGATGCAGCACAAATCATCATTAATGTAGAAGTCAGGTGGCCTGGCTCTGTACACGACTTCCGGATCTTTCAAGAGTGTAGCCTGAGCAACAGATTTGCATGTGGAAATCATTTGCATGTACAAATATCATCTTTTGTCTCCCTCTTGTAACACCCCAAATGTATCCACTGTAACTACAGGAGAGTTTGATGGCTACCTACTGGGGGACAGAGGATGTCCATGCCAGCCCTCTCTGCTGACCCCTTACCCTGACCCTGAGCTGGGGCCACAGCAACGTTTTAATGTGGCTCACTGCAGGACTAGAGCCCGGGTAGAGATGACCATAGGCAGGCTCAAATCCTGGTTCCAGTGCCTGCGTAAACTCTGGGTGACCCCAGAGAGGGCATGTAACATGATTGTGGCATTTGTTGTTCTCCATAATATTGCCACTATTAGATGAGAGCAACACCCTGCCGTACTGAACAATGACCCTGAGGATGACCATCAGATCCGCCCTGCAGAGGGCCAAGATGGAATGGCGGTCAGAGATAAAATTTGCAGGAATTACTTTTCTGATTAAGCCACCACCACCACCACAATCATCACCAGTCAAATAAAGTCAGATAATTCACACTTGATTTGGTCTTCTTTATTCCCTTTCAATTAAGAATGTAACAGTTAGAATTTGTAATATTGTTCGAACAAATAACATGCACCCACCTCAACTGGCAATCCAGTAATAGAATTTCTAGGTCTGCCTTTCTTATCTGACGGTCCAAGTACACCATTTCCTTTTCGGTCTTAATAAGGTGTACACGGTAAAGATCCTTTATTGGTAACTGGGAAAACATATGGATGAGATTTAAATTCTACAGTTCTTCATGAAGAATTTATCTGTCATTTACAGACAATCTCACTGTGTCGAGCTGTGCTGTGGAGGCTGATGGAGCCTCCTCCTGATGATGGTCAGCAGTGTTCTGTTAAAAAGGATAAGAACGTGCAAGTTGTTTTCCATCCATTCATGATTTATTCTCATCACTTCAGTGTATATGCCAAACTCCCAATTCCACACTAGTGAATGGGCAGAGAACTGCCAGTAGCTCTACATAACATTAATACTTATACCTCTGTAGGCCACTCTGGGTCCCTCTCTGTGGCAGCAGACAATGTTTCATCATCCTCCTCCTATGATGAAGGACAGCATTCTGTTTTAGTATGTTTAACTACCATATGTGGCAAGATTTGAGTATTGAGTACTTACATCTTCAGGGTGTTCTATTTCTATAGTGTCAGTGGCTGGAGGTGACTGGCTCAGATGAGTTCCCCCTAGGGATGCCTTCAACCACTGGCCATCCACAGTTTTGGCTCTGGGCCAGCTCCCCAGCCTCCATCAGAGGTGGTGGTGGTGGTCCTCCTTCACCTGTTTTTGTGGACCTCTGCCTTCTTTATGTTGGCTGAGTAGAACTTAAATGTTAATCTTTTGAAAATGAGTGCTGCACTGAATTGTCATACAAATCACCACATTTTAGTCAACAAACAATAACTCTAATAGGCCTATGTATAAAATAAAATAGTATATATGAAATGTATATTAAGAATAATAAAATAAAATAAAAACTCCATTAACAGATAACATTTAAAAAACACCCAAAAAGCTAAAATACAAACCTACAATAAAATGAATGACAACACAATCAATAATCACATATCAGCTAAATGAAAGTACCCACATTATTTATGCATCATAATATAATAGACCATCATCATAGTATTTCTCAGTCTCATAAAGAAAGTTAATATTGTGTTCATGGTATGTGCTCTATATCAATATCAAATGTTAATGTACTAAGCAGGATATTAGGCGAGACGACATTTATGTTTAAATCAGCACTGTGTTAGGGGTTAAAATAACTGCATGTTAAAATTGCCACTGGATGGGGCGGCCTCCAGCTCAGTGTCCACCCCATGTAGGCTGAGGTCGGCCTAAAATCATGGCTGGGCAAAATAATGCCTTACCCTTTTGAATTATGTTTTTATATTTCATATTCTGAGTTCCCTCTAGGGATGCCTTCAACCACTGGCCATCCACAGTTTTGGCTCTGGGCCAGCTCCAAAATAATGCCTTACCCTTTTGAATTATGTTTTTATATTTCATATTCTGTTGTTTCCATGTGCGCTTTTCCCCCGTGGGATTGCTCCTAAATGAAAACAATAATTTATTAACTTGACTACTGTTGAAAAAAGTAAAAAAATAAAGGTTAAGTCATTGTTAAGTCAATGGACACGTGCATTCAAACTTACGCATTGACACAAACAGCAGTTTTCTTCCATGTTGCTTCTCTTCTTTGCTGCTGCTGCGGTGTTGCTTTTTTTTTCTCAGTATTGCCTCATATTCGCTGTAGGCATCCATGAAGACCTGTAATTCAACTGTGGTGAAATAGCTTGATCTCCTCTTGTCAGTGGTTGCCATGGTGAATCGGGGTATCGGTGCTCCATTGATAATGGCTTTTTATTGAGGTCGTGCACGCGCTGAACTCAGGGTGAACATACTCAGAGTTGATTGAACTCATTCAGATCAGCTGTTCTGGAACCGAATACTCAGGGTTTCCCATCTCGGAGTAAATCAACTCAGCGTTTCGGGTAAAACTCAGAGTTTGTTGAACCTCCTTTCTGGAATATCCCAGGTGGATGCAGAAGGTGGCTTTTGGTATTAATTTGTATGCCAAAAGCACTGACAGAGCAGCACTATTTGATGAGTTCAGATGAGAGTGGGCTGGCATGTCCATGTGTTATGTTTTGAGCTGAGATAGTTTGAGTGAGACATTTTTGAAAAAAAGACTGGGCTCTTTTCCAGATCTTGTTCCATTCCTCATTGTCATATCACATTTTAGATCTATAGCCCAAGCCCTTTTCAGAGATGGAAAATTCAAAACTAATTATTTTTACACAGATATTTTGTCGCTGTGTTATATTACGCCACTAGACGGTGTCAGTTGGAAACACTGCAGGTGACAATCTAATGTAAGGCGCTGGAAGGTCCCTATAAGGAGGGCAAGAGGGGCGATGGATGAGTAAAACTAAACCTGGACTTTCACCCAGGAACCTGGCATCCTATATAAATGTAGAGCCAAACCATGATGTTTTTTTTCTAAACCTAACCATGTGCCTTTGTTGATTGTGGTATCCCCAAATGACAACATTTGGCACACAGCAACAAGTTTCACATGTTGTAGAAGAATCATATGAGGAGTTATCAATAAATATAATGCAATGTGCCAAGAAATGTACATAATTACAGTTTTTAAAAAAAGAACAACTTAACTTTGAAGGATTTGAATTTTGGTGACTAGTGATAATCAAAAGATCCTTGACATCTCATAACCCCCTCCTCCTCCTTCCCATTGAGTCACTTACTTAAAAGTCAACTCATGTAATTGTATAGCTGTATATAAAAAGGAGCAGCAGTGACTCCACTGACAGAGGAAACTGTTCTACTTCTATGTGGGTGAAACCACAATGACATTATTTTATCGTGCTTTTATTGAATCGGTTTTATCTTTTTCCTTGGTGTCATGGTTTGGAAGTCTCTCTGTAAAAAACAGGAACTCTGTGAATCAGATTGTGAAATGGTCAGTCAGCTTATCGGAGGCCCAGCTGAAGCCAGCATCCCAGACAGTTACAGCGGATAGCCAGTGCCATTTTTAATGATGAACTGCATCCTTTGCACTTTGAGTTTGAGCTTTTCCCCTCTGGGAAGAGGTGTAAAACCGCTAACAAACAGTTTTGTTCCAGCTGTCATCACGCTGATGAACAAGCTGTAGGAAGACTGCAAGAAACTGCATATTGCACAAGACCATTTTGGAGCCTGTATTTGTGGTTTATTTATTTGTATATTTTTTGTTTTTAGATTGTTTTTATTTAAGCTTTGATTTTGTAGTTGAGTGTTTTTTGGTTTTTTTTGGTATTTATTACATATTAACATTTTATCTTTTTGTCATGTGTTATCCTATATGTTGTCTGTGGCGTATGTCAGTGGATGCCTTGCGCTTCATACTGCAAACTGCATCTACCTAGGGGTACAAATAAAAGTCACCTGGACCTGAACCTGCTCCTCTATGGATCTAACCCTGGGATATGGAGCTAGATGAACTGAAAGCAATATATATATATATATATATATATATATATATATATATATATATATATATATATATATATAATCTTTGTGCAAGTTGCACGGACATTTGGAATGAAAAGTGAATTATTGCATCATTTCATCTGCTATATTTATTCCAATGAATTTATGCAGACATGACAAGATAACAAAATAAATCAGACTCCTGTAATTCGACACATTATTTTACTGCTGTTTGCTATGTAAAATTAGCCTGATAATCAGGCTGAAACGAGTTTCACTTCCTGATTCAGTCATACATCCTGGTCATGTTTGTTCCTCTGGCCAAATTGCTCAGTCAATAACAAGTCATGAAACCTGCCAGTGTCATTTTTTCCTTTCCTCATTTTCCTCCTCAAGCAGTGTGAAAACTTTTTTTGGAATACTTGGTAGTCTCTCTTCTGCTGTTTCTGCTTACACCAATACCACACTCATTTTCACCACATTTGTCTCTTTTTTATCCAAATAAAAACCGACTCGAGACATACAGGCTTTGATGTTAGCTTCTCAAAGACATCAAAAATTCTTGTTATTAGCACCAGGGAAAGTGCTGCTCACTAGGATTTGTACTGTGAACTGTCTGTGAGGCTGAGACAGGCTGCTGGAACCAATAAAAATCACAACAGATAAAAAGGGTGTATGCTGCTCTAAATCAGGCACAACAAATACACAAGCATGTGACAGACTGAAGGCTTCTTGTCAAAACTTCTGTCAATTTGGTCTTTTCATCAGGAACAGAAAGACATAATGCACAGTTGAAGCCAGCCTAAAACAGGGAACATATTCTTTAACATACAGTCTCTAATCACCACTGATAAGTACTGTTAAAAAGTGATCACAGTTCTACCAGGAGAAAGAGCTCTCTGGGTTCAAATCAGCTCTCAAACTGAAAACAACAACAACAAAACATTAGTAAAATGATGTTAAAATGATGGACAATTCTTGTTTCCCATGTAGAAACGTTTACAATATTTGGGTGATAATTTGATTGGCATTGTGATTTTTTTAAGGCTCAGGGGCTGTTTGGCACAATTTACGCTTTTTTCCTTCTTCATTTTTCTGATCATTTTGGCTGTGTTCATGCATATGGCATACATCTTGGCAAGACTGTGTACTTTTGTTTAATCTTGGAATTTCCAGCTCAGCTCCTACAATAAGTCTAAAATACACTTGGTACACAAAATTGTTGCATCCAGACTGATTAGTGCAAAAAAGCTAAGGAAAAAAAACATTAAATACATGAATTGTTTTATTTTTTGGGTGTCATTCTGGGCTTGATCTTGGAATTTGTCATTTTTTCCACCTGACGACCTCATTTTACCATACTTCGCATATGGAGAAAATACATTCTATTTTCACTAGGTGCATTGTCACAATCAGTGTTGATTGTGAAAATCTGGCATGTAAAGGGTTAAAATTCTGAAAACTTATAAATATTTGATACTGATGATTAGGACTGATGCTGGTTTAAAAAAAATAAAAAATCGACTCAATGAAAGTAAAAAATAATATTAATGTATGGTATTTTTTAAAGCTTGAATTTGAAAAATGCAAGTGTGTGAAAAATTAAAGTGGGCCTTAAGGGTTAAGTAATGCAATTCTACAAAAACTGCAATTTGATATTAAGATTTATTGAAATTTTTGTTGATTTTTAAACCTAGACCATGAGAAAAAGGCAAATTATATACCTCTAGAGATTGTATTTCATGAGATACATTTCCAGGAAAGATGCACATCTCATGCCAGTCTTTCTGAATTAATTTCAAAGGCATCATGTACTGCAGAGAAAAGTTATGAATAAAATATTAATTTTACCAATTTTATTCCGGTGAAGCACTTTGTGTCCTTGCTCTGTGAAATGTACAGTATAGGCCGGCTCACCTCTTACTTTCAGGTAAACTGACAACTGTTTTGCACTACAGCAAAATGTAAATTCTTCAAACTTGTTCATTTTTGTCGTCATTTTCAGTTCTAACTGTAACATGTAAAGATACATGGTTGTCTTACCTGACTGCTCTTTTCATTTTATGTGGTTTGTGGCTTTGCTAGAATCTTTGATAAACCAAACCTACCAGCATGGAAGCTAAACGATGTACTGATGTGGAAGGGGCCACAGCAAAAGTTATTTTAGCCATCTGTTAAGTGACTATCAGTGTAAACTATATTTGAATATTTGCTTCTGTGTTGTTCTGCTAAGAGAAATGAGTCTGGTGGCTTTGAGATGACAGCTTCAATTCTTTGTTTGAAAAGGCTGTCTGATAGTAAGGTGAAGTGGTGAAAATACTCTAAATATATTCAATGGAGCTACTCGCGCAGTCGCCGGCTATCAATGACATCACAAAATGGCAACGGCCATATCTCAGTTATTTTAACCTCACCTCAGCATAGCGGGGATAAGTGGGGGTGTACTGGTGATATTGATGGGTTTTTGGGGGTTTTTTTGTATTTAAATAGAGCAACATTTTATTTCATTGTAGAGCTTTGAGTCCTCAGCTCCTCGCCCACTGGCTCTCTCTGTTCAGCAGACCACAAATATGACAAGAGATAGCTAGCTGCATAACCACCACACATTGCAGCCAGCAGAAGTTGAGCTCATAATAGCAGCTGTGGCAACTTGAATTCAGCCAGTGAAAACCCTCGTGCTGGGATTCACAGCATGCTCTGTCTAATCTGTGTAAAGGCAGCAACAGAAACAGGTTCCGTCCAGCCACATTCTCATGTGATGCCGACCATGTGCATCATTTTTACTTTCTGTGGGTTTGTGGTTCTGAGTGAAAAGTAAACTGTCACATAACTATCTGAGCAGAGTAAACTGGAGCTACTGTCAGTGTGGACATGTCCTGAGCTTTTGGTGGCTTCACACTCCATTACCTTCCCCCAGTCAGAGCAGGCACATGCTGCCAGCCTGCCCATTAGACCTGTTTAGCCTCATTGCGCGGCCGAGCTTCCCACTCTTTTAATTCTATTTCTGTGTGTTGGCCAAAACACAAAGAGCGCGCCAGTTTGCCGAGAAGCGTCCAGGATGCTCGGATGCAACAGAGCGCGGCAGCCTGCCAAACGCCAGCCAAGAAAAGCAAAAGCACAGGAGGGATTTAGTCAAGTGCTCATTTGAATATGAGCGAGCAACAGACTGTGGAATTTGAATGAGATTATAAAGGGAGACGGGGTAGGATGAATTTCAATTTGAGAGCATTACATGTATTCTCTCTATGTCTCTCCCCCGCCTCACCCCCCTCCCTCCCAGAGGTGAGATAATGACTCCCAACAATGAGCAGGAGGGAGGAAGTTGGCAGCGCTGTCGCCACATAGTGAAGCCAAACGGTTATTGTGGCACGGCAGCTCCTCCCCTCCTATTTATCTGTGTGTACACACACACACACACACACACACGCACGTATAGACACACACACGCACGTATACACACACACACACACACACACACACACACACACACACACACACACACAGATCTAATTTAACAGAGAATCTCACCAGCAGCTCCACTGCAGTGGTACGCATTGCACCTCCAAAACCTCATCATATCACAACTCCCCCTTTGGCATAATTATATATATATGTGTGTGTGTGTGTAGGTGGTGATGGTGGGATGGGGTGGGGGTGGGAGGTTGCCTAATACAGCTTCAAAGACAGCAGCAGTTTGAGGGAAGACACTCAAGGAGGGAGAAAGAGGCAGATGGAGAAAAAACAGCGAGTGACGGGGAAAAAGAGCAAGGAGGGTGAGTGAGGAGGGTGGGAGAGAGCAGATTGAGAGAGAGGGGAGGTGGGAGTCGAGAGAGAGGAGAGACAGAATAAAGAAGGAAGGGAGGTTTTCCAACAGCGCTGGAAAGACAGAAGTTTAAGCTCAGCGCTTCACATCCAAGGACAGAAGACATACATACAGGTGAGAAAACTCTTCTTCACCATCTCCATAAGGGGTTGTTATTCCTGCGTTTTGTAATATGATGCTGACATTCAGGTGTGAAGATAAATGCAGAGCGATGAACTTGTGCTAAGCCTTCAGTTGAGAGTGTGCAGGCATGCAGCGTGAACACCAGAGCATCAGTGGGTGTTTTGTTGTGTCCTGAAGGACAAATGTCATGGCAAGAGAAAGAGTCCTGAGTGTGCCGTGTTTGTCCCAACACAACAGAGTCGCATTCCTCATCAACTCTTAACACAAAAAGGGGTGTGACTGTTGCTTTAATGGTAATGGGTGCTTTCCATAAGTGTTGCATGAGTGGAGAAGCTCTATACTCTGTGTGTGTGTGTGTGTGTGTGTGTGTGTGTGTGTGTGTGTGTGTGCGCGCGTGTGTTCAGCAGTCGTGCCGCGTCTGAGCAGCATGCATTATTTATCTGCACTGATCTCCAGAAGCAGCGATATCTCTACCAGGGGGGCAGAGGGAGGAATGTATATACTGTAGTGTGTTAATATGATATGTGACAGCTGCAGTGATACCATGAGCTGTGTGTGAGAGGAGAGCAAAGAGACAACCTGCATCTGCTCTATGTTTCAGCTGTGCAACACTTGCTTTGTCTTGTTTGTAACATCCTGCCACAGTGGGTTGCAGCGTGTGCATGGATATCCTATGGTTTATTTATCTGTGATTATCCGTGGTGGAGATAGCGGAGCGCCCCACGGAAGCAGGAGATGGTGAAGAACACTGAGCTGATGAGATCTCTCTTATCTTAGATAGGTTTTTCACTCTCGGGAGGTTGACTCCTTTTGTCTGCAGATACAGCATCTTAATCCACATCAGTGTAACACACGGTGGCTGCACGCAACAGATTCTCATCTGACTTAGAGTGTGTGCAGATTACACATTTGTAAAGGAGCATATGTTATTTACAGCATCTGCGTGTGTGTGTGTGTGTGTGTGTGTGCGCGCGCGCGTCCAGCTGCTTCTACCCAGTTTTACTGAAGTCTGAAGGTAGCTCCTGATGTGGAGGGCAAACAAAGAGAGCAGCAGCTATTTTGGCACCATATCTAGATCGCACATCATCCACACACTCTCACAACACACACTTTAACCCTTGAAAGGCAGAGTGACTTTATTATTCTTGTGCTGCGTTCAGATGCCTTTTCATATTTAGAGCTGTGAACCCTGAGCAAATTGGTGCAGTTTCTTTCAAAAACATGGGCAAAGGGCAATGAGCAGCTTGGCAATAAAAGCATCACATATTGTAAGAAATTAGTAGATTCAGAAAATTACTTTTTATAAAAGGTAGGGAAAACATCTAGGGGAAAAACAAAAAGGCTAGGGGAAAAACAACATTTATAATTATCATGATTACATATTAAAAATTATGTTTCAAAAATTATTATAATTTGTTTCAAGGGTATTTCCGTGTTTTTAAATGTTCTGGGTTTTTTTTGTTTGGTTTTTTTTTTTTAGATTTCTTGCTAACTTTTGAGTAATATCTTTTTTGTTTCTCATTGTCTTTTCCCCATATTTCTGAAAGAAATCAAGCCCATTTGCTCAGGTTTTTAAAGGGTTAATGACAATTAAAGGAATGTTGCACTGACAAACTGTGAAGGCTGTGAAGGTGGTTCAGGGATGTTTTGTGCTTGCTGCTTGAAGGAAGATTGCAGCTTGGATTTACAGTTTAAGGGACTCAGTGAAAATAAAGCTCCAAATAATTATAAAAACTATTTTAAAAAAAAAGTTGTATATTTTTGTCAAAGTTCAGCTTAATAAACAGATTTCATGTGTCACTGGTTACCGCAGTTAATTTAATATTATTTTTTGTTATCATTTTGACCTCCAACAAAAAATGAAAAAAAAAGAGATAATCAAGATTAAACAGTCATTGTATCGCATTCTGTTTTGCCAGGATGCTCTTGTTTTGTCTTGGGTTTGTGTGTTTGGCCCTTCTTCTAAAGCCTTAAGGCCCCCTCAGCCAGCCTGTGGCATGTTAAGTTCAACTCAAGCATGTTTTTTTGGATCTTATCGCATATTGGTTTCTTTTCTTCTTCTTCTTTTATTTTTTAAGCTTTCTTCTATGAATTTATGCTGTTCCACTGTCAGGTCAAAGCCCAGTGTGGGAACTATGGAGCATGTGCAGAACACCTGGGCCAGTTCAGGTCTGGTTGAGGCGTACACATGAAAGAGTAGATCAACTCCCAACTGCATCATCTGGGTGTGTTAGTCTGACTTTGGGAAATACAACTTAGTACAATTTCAGTCAGACTCTCAAACCCAATTCTCTGGTTGGAATCACACCATACGTAGATATCGAACCCAAACCAGTAATAACTGTGCAGGTCATCTGTGATCTTAATGCCATTCGATTCTGTCATGATCATATTTTGCCAAACACAGACATCATGATAATATTAGTCCCCTGGGAATCTTGGTGATGCTACTCATGCACACACAAACTGATCGGATCGGGAGCAATTTGGGGTTCAGTATCTTGTCCGACATGCAGACTGGAGGGCCTGGGATCTGACTGCCAATCTTCCATTTAGTGGCAATAAATAGAGTTCAGTCAGACAACTCACATTTGAAATATTTATTAGAGCAGCAAAACATGATTAGAATATGGCGTCTAGGCTCTGACCTCATCACTCCCCGTACATATGTTTCCATAGAGATATTGGGGAGTGATGAGCAAACATCTTAAAACCCTCGTTGGAGCCCACAGGTGGATGCTGGGGTGGCAACAGGTCTGAAAGATCATGCAGTACTATGCAGGGCAGCGGTGGCATGTCAGGCAGTGGGAGAGTTGGGAGATTTTTGCAGTTTAAATAGACCGCCATAATGACAGAGTGTGTTTGGTAAATGACTGCAGAGCGTAAGGCGTGTCACATGTATATCGGTGCAGCTCGAGTTGACAGCATTTTCAGGTACAGGAGGCTCACCTCGCTGCACAACATGGAGACCCATTCACAGACAAAGCCAGCTGAAATCCACCAGAAGAGTGAAATCTGGAAAGATGATGAGATGGAGAACATGTAATGATGTATGGCAGATTCAGTTATGGTATTTTAATCCACATTTTAAGACTGGAAAAACTTAGAGGATAATGCTGTGCTCTCACAGTGCTGTGTAGTGTTTCTGTGTTGTGTTGACTAGATCTACAAATGACTGTGTGCATCATAACCACAGGATAATGTCAGTCAAATTGAGTAATACACAGACTTAGCTTATCCCATGAAACACAGATGACTCTGTGTGTGTGTGTATGTGTGTGTGTGTGTGTGTGTCACATCATACAGTAATATTGGTCCCATGTTAATGGAGCTTTTGCTGTTCCTGACCAGTGTAAAGCTGGAACTAGACCTTGAGATTACCAAAGCATAAAAAGATGAGAAGTCAAAAGTCTGACAGCAGCACATATTGGTGACATCGTAAATACAGCGGAAATAGAAAAAGAAGACATGATTTATTAATCCCTCCTTGCTCTTCATTATTTCTTGGCTTGAAATCAACATGCACACAGGCACACACACACATGTATTATGGAGAGCTTTGAGAATGAGGGGCCTGCCTCACTGGATGAAGCACTGGACTGTTGGGCTCTGGTGCCTTGCTGGAACCCAGGAAGAAAACTGACACCTCTTCAGCTGTAAGTCCTCACTCCGTATTTGTGGACTTAAACCTGGGACCTTTTATAGCAGGTAGACTATGATTAGAGTCACGCAGCAAGAAAGAAATGAAAAGAAATGTTTTCATCAAACACTGTCATGAAGGTGAGTACAAAGAAACGAGTCTAATGTGTCAAAGCCAGCCCAGGCAAACAAAGTGACTTCAGTGATTTGTTGACCGAAATGAGGTACATAAGCTTGAAAGCAATAGCATGAAGCAAGTCTGGCAACTGAGAGAGGAAAAGGGGCTGGTATATGTGCTGCATTGCTCAAGAGGAAACATCAGAACAGGTGAGCAGGTGAATGAGAGTCAGGTGACTGGGACTGAGGGCTTCTGGCAGACTGGTATAGAATGGCAATGAAGGTGTCTGACAGAGTGGAAATGGGGCTGGAGGAATAATCTTTTCAAGTTATGCAAAATATATGCAGGAAAAGCAAAGAATCACAGCATGTTTCTTCAGCTTAAACAAACTTCTGCATATAACAAAGGAAACCTCACAGAGTGTTTGATACTTAAAACATGTTTTTGTTGGAGTCCTGAAAGTAATGAAGGTGACAAAATGTGAGAAGAAAGCACACACTGCCTTTGCTCAGGCCACGGCCATCTTGCTCACATCTTATCAAAAAGACACAGGGCAGCGACCCTGCTCACATATTCAGCACCACATATCCCCTTGAAAAAACTATTATCCAAGTCGAGTCTCTGGTGCTCTTAGTCTCTGGAGTTTCATGTTAAAGTTTTTCATTTGTTTTAAATTGGAAAAAGATCACTCTGCTGTTCACTGCTGCCTCTGTGACTGTTAGTTTCCCCAGAGGGAATTTCTCGGATGAGAATTTCTAGGGTTGAGTCACTGTAAGTTAACTGATAAAGTAAATAAGTGTTAATAATATGTGTCAATAAGAGTAAATAGGAAGAATCTGATTTCTGTTTCATGCTGCAATTATTTTTAGTTCTGCTTCAAGTAATGCGAAAAGTAATGCACCCAAATTTGTATATATCCCACGTAATCATGAGCCAGTAATTCATGCACATCCCAATTATTTTGGCAGTACCTTGCAGAAACACAAAGGATTAATCAAACAAAACAAAAAATTGACTTCTAAGTAAGATCTATATTTCCAACATATTCTCATCCCAAGTCATCGTATGTCTCAACTTTGCAGTGGACCTCCACATCTACATATTCTGCCCTGATTATCCTTATGCATCTGCTCTTCACTTTCCAGGATGCCGCTACCATGATGTCAACACAAGCACATGGTAGGATTACGCCGCATGTGGTTAGGTTTAGACAACACAAGCACATGGCAACCAACACTGCGAAGTCAACAAAAGCTAATGCTGGTACTGATGGCTAAGATTTAGGAGGCATATAGTAAGGTGAAAAAAAACCCATCACATTCAGACAAGGAGCAAACACTGGACTGAAAGTGCCATCAAACCCTGTGGGAGGGTTTGATGGCACACTCACACTTCTTATATTGTGTTGTTATCGGCAGCATTTCAACCTGCAGCCATTCTGCCGTGTGTCAAGCACATGCGACAGGTTCTGTCTGGCCATGTTTTCAGCTGTCACATATTCAGCAGCATCTTATGGGGACGCAAAAGTTCAAACACAGCCCGTTTCAAAAAGGTGGCTTGTGGCATTGGGATCTTACATCGAAAGCCCTGTCGAAGCGGTGGTATTGGATGACTTAAGAATGGGAATGGGCTGGTGTTTCATGATTACAAGAAAAATATGAAATTAATAATATATCATAATTACGAAGCGAGGGGGCACATTGTATGTATTTTCAATTTGCACATAAAAATACCTAAGCAGAAATGCTTTGGTTAAAAAAAAAAAATTTCTTTAGAGGGTGTGGAAAACTTGGCATATTGATCAAAGGTATATACAACTCAGTGCAATGGAAACAGACCCAGCAACTATAGAATGACGTTAAGTTACTGTTATGACATTGGCACAGCAAGCTTTTTCTGTTGTCCCTGAATGGCGTTTAAATTTGGTTAAAATTCACATTAACTGAAATGGAAACCTGACTGGTGGTTTAATCTCTGAAAAACTTGTTAGCTGTAGAGATAATACTTGCACAACGGTTGCAAAGAGTATTAAAATGTAAGGATAGTTTCTTAGCAACAACAAAGATGTTGTTACAGTTCACATTATTGAAGAGTTAAGAGGAGAGATCATAAGTTGAAGGCATCATGATTGTGTGTCAAGTCAGCACACACTGCTGACGTTGTTGTATTAATGAGGCGGTGGCTGTAACAGTACAACTGGCAGTATGTTTCAAATAAAACTGAATGTGGGCCATTTGCAAAGGCAGTTTAGCTGCTGTCGAATACACCTCTGCAAGCAACAACCAGAATACTCAAAGCAGATGGAGGTCTGTTCGCTCTGAGCTTGCCAATTCTTAAAACCACAACATGCATCCCACACAGGACACAGAAAACAACCACAAGAAATTATTAACCAAATGCAGGTGTAGGTGTGTGTGTGTGTGTGTATGTGTGTGTGTGTGTGTGTGTGTGTGTGTGTGTGTGTGTGCGCACTGAACAGTTTGTGCAAAATAGAGTATGATGGGAGGACTACAGAACAAGAGATGCACTCTGATTATTTTTAAGCATTCACTTCACACATCAAGGTTTGGATTACTTTTCTAAACGAGTCATAAAATAAGCCGTGAGCAGAGGAACATGACTGTATCACAGCAGAGGATGTCTTTGACTTATATGAGGAGTCATCATCTGATAATCCCTGTGTTGCAGCACTGATCTGCCTCCTGCAATATCATGAAAATCTCACACAACCAAACCTGAACCCTCCTTTCTATGTATTAAAACCTTCACTGCGACCTAAACCTCCCTATTGTTCTAAAGCAAAAAAAATCCTCAGGGGATTCTTCCACTCAGTGTTATAATGCATCATCACTCTTTGATGATCAGCGCAGTCTGTTAATTAAAATGAGGTTGTGAACTTATATTTCCAGCAGAACGAGAAAGGGTGTGAATTAGCTTCTTTGTTTCAGCTCTCAATAATAAAGGTATGAAAGGTGAGAAATGAACTCCTGACTAAACTCATTTTGTGACTTCAGTTAATTACAGAGGTGGAAATTATGACGCAAAGGAGCGGCGGCTCTACTCCAAGCTGCCTCCAGATGTCTGAGCTCCTCACCCTATCTCTAAGGCTGAGCCCAGCTACCCTACAGAGGGAACCAATTTCAGCTGTTTGTATGTGCAATCTCACTCTTTCTGTAACAACCCAAAGCTCATGACCATAGGTGAGGGTGCAGACGTAAAGTGTCTGGTAAATTGAGACTGTTAGATTTCAGCACAGTGCCTGCATCGCTGCTGCTGCTACACCAAACCGCCAGGCCATCTCATGCTCCATTTTACCCTCACTTGTGAATGAGACGGAGACAAACATAAAGAGCAGTCGCAGAAGGACACTTAGTGTGTAATATGTTGATGCAGTAGTCCGCTTCAAAGTGGCATTATGTGAGGATGTGGGATGAGCACGTGTTGGAAAAAGCCATGAAGGTCTGTACAGATTTTCATGGTTGAGGATGAATCCCTTCATCATAAGTCAAAACTTTTGTTTGTCCCATACTTTATGACTAAAAATCTGCAAAACTAGTGACATTCCCATCAGCCTCAGCTGTTAGCATGCTGATGTTAGCATGTGAAGCTTAAAGCAGCTCCAGTACAAAAGCTACTGACTCAGTCAGTGACACAAACACTCGTTGATCTTGAGGATTTAACATTTGTTTGTGTACTGAACTCCTCCAGTTAATTAGAAAAGCTGAAATAGTACAGGGGAGAATTTTATGAGTGAGAGCGATAAAACCAGATTACTTTTAAACACTAAATGGATTAACCATAAATGACTGGAAAGATCTGTCTCTGTTTCTCCTTGCATGAATTTCCCCTTGTAAGGTTGTTGAAAACTAAAATGGCGGCTCTAGAAAGAAGCACTTTGATTATGAGGAACTGACACCAAAACCTGACATATACCGTTGAAATTTGAGATCATAGAAACTTGTCCTGCTGAGTTGGAAATATCGCATTTCAACAATTCACCTGTTTTCCTGTATTTGTTTGTTTGGTTATCCAGCAAAACAAAAAAAAAACACCCAGAGTCAGGCAATACAAAATGCCAAGATAATTCACTTATGTTATGTTACTTGTTGTTTAAATCATGCAGTGTGATTTTTTTTCTGCAACGCTACATTCACATTTGAATCCCAAACTATGACTCGCATTTGTGGCCGTCATAATGACACACACATAATGAACCCAGGTTGCAGCCGCGCTTGCCTCACTTCAGTCACTGTCACCCCTGTTTCCTGGCATGACACCAGGTTGTTGCCAAGCTGTTACTCTCTCTTACTCTCTCTCTGTGTCTCCTTCTGTCTGCCTGCAGTCAGAGAGGGATGAGTTGACAAGACTGAGATAGCAAGTCTGTCTGCTCCAGGTTTGCTTTGTACCCAGACTATGGCAGTAGAAAGAAGATGTTTACAGGACAGATTAGAGGTCATGGAAATGGATCTTCCTCTGTTGTTTGCTTCAGCTGACAAGCCTGGCTTACACCTCAAAATCTTTCTTTTTTGTATTCCTCCTTTCTGTGGTTCTCTCCATCCATCCGGTCCCCAGGCTGGTCCTATATCTACAGCCTAGCAAGCAGCTGACAGCACGGTGACAAGTGTAGAGGATGGGAGGAAGAGAGGCAGTGGGGGGAGGGAGGGAAGGAAGAAAGAGGGACTAATGAGAGGGACAGCAGCAGCAGCAGCAGGGGTCTGTCACTGCACCTCCAGATAACAGCCCCCCGACTCTCTTTAATATCTTGTCCCAGGTGACCAGGTCGCTCCATCTCCAGCTTGTAACAGTGAGGTAGGGGTAGGAGTGCTTATTAGCCACTCGTGCGTTTTTTCTTTTATCCTTTGTGCACTTGTAAAGGGAGGAGGCGGAGAAGCAGGGGAGGGTGGTGACAGACTTTACGTGGATCGAAAAGCCAAAAGCAGAATTGAAAGAAAATCCAATAATGAGTAAGGATGGGAGGGTGAAATTATTTATTTTAGAGTGTTACTGGTCTCAACCCAACACGCTTGTTCCCTTCCAGCTGTGTGTGCACGAGGAGCTGCAGGAGGCAGCAACAGGAAAAGATACACACCACCTGTTTTGTTCACATTTACATATAAATGTTAAGTGTTTGGATTATACAATAGAATATTTCAAACAGTGAAATCTATGAAGAGCAGTGTTCATTCTTAAAACAGCAAAGCCCATGATTTCACATGTGAAATGTCCAAAACCCACATGTACATATATGTGCATTTATGTGTGAAGCATATTTCAACTGTAATATAAACAATTTGAAAGCTGAGCAAATTGGCTTCATTTTTCCTTTCAAAAATGTGGGAAGAAGGCAATGAGCAGTGCAAGAGGAAATGACCTAAATACATGCAAAAAAAAAGTACAAAAAATAACTGAAAATTATTTTTTTTAAAAGAAAGGAAAAAAATAAAACAAGATTTAGTGCTTAAAAATAGAATAATTTTGTAATATTATTTTAAATATGTAAATACAATAATTATAAATGTAGTTTTTCCCTAGCTTTTTAAATCTATTTTTTAAATCTACTAATTTCTTTAAATTTTTGGAACATTTCTTGTTAAGTTGCTCACTGTCTTTTTCCCTGTGTATTTGAAGGAAATAGCACCAATTTGGTTAGGGTTCAAGTCACATGCTGTTCTGTGAGACTTTGTTTATCATACAGATATATTTTATTCCATGCACATTACGTTTCAAATATATTACTTTACTGTCAGACATAGTGATTTTAAATATGCTCTACTAAACTGCTGAGCAGAATGTTGTACATCAATACATTACATAAATATGTAATTCTGTAGCTGTAGATGTAAACTGACACTGATAGCAACGTGCAGATCTATGATGATTCTATTACTCATAGCTCTAAGATCTATGCAGCTTCATAGCCAGATGTATTATTATTTCATTAGATATAAATAAACACAATATCCACAGAGGTCACAAGGTGAACTGGATGTAAAGCAGTGAGTTTGAAAATAAAACAAAATGGACTTCATGTTGTAACTTCCACTGCAAGAAACAGAGCTTGTGACTAAGTGCTTTTGTCTATTATTGTTGGACACCAAACCATCAATATGCTCCTCCACTCTCCTTATTATCTTGGCAGCTGTGCTTGTTGTGACTCAGCAGGTAGGGCAGGTTGTCTGGATCCCAATGGTAGCTCTACTGCTATCAATATGTGTGTGTGTGTGTGTGTGTGTGTGTGTGTGTGTGTGTGTGTGTGTGTGTGTGTGTGTGCGCGCGTGTGTTTATTGGTGATGGAAAGGCAAATTGTGAAGTGTTTTAGATAAAAGCAGCATAAAAATGTAGTCCATGAGTATCTGATCCCCAGACAGCCACAACACGCATTGATGCAATACATTTATTCTGTAAACAGTCAAATTACTTACATAATGTTAACTTGTGTGAAATGTGGGTCCCTGCTGGTACCATCTCATCTTCAATTAACTGGTTCCTCAAACCAAGTTATTGACTGTTTCTAAGTGCTTTATCGAGGGGAACTGGACTTGCTTAAATTTCGTGAAGATGAGGTGAAACATCTTCCATGTGCCTGGTAGTGCATACAGTTAATCTAGAGATAACGTGCAGATTTTTTTTTTGATTTGGAGGGATAGATTGTTGCTGCCAATGCTGGAATAGTATCAGGTTGTCAGGTTGAAGGGGTGTGCAAGCGCATCTGGATTTGTAGAACAGCCAAAAGGAACGCCCTCTGACATGACCTGTGATTGGTCAAAGTCTCCTGTCACAGAAATGTCAGAGAGAAAATGCGGCCAACAGTCCCTAAGGGTTAATGCAAAGACTAAGTTCCATGACTTAATTATATCAACCATCTGTGGTACAGTTAACATAGACTTTCTGGCTCAGCTGTTTTTAACCAAACCACTGTTTCTTTCTTTTACTTTCTTTATTTATCCATACTCTCGCTGTCTTTGTGCTGCTGCAAAAAACAACTTTCCCCTCTGAGGATCAATAAAAGCTGATCCTATTTTAACACACTACAGAGAAACAGAGTCTTTCAGAGTGTCCTGCCTGTCTCAGTTGGTGCAGGGGGCACTAATGGTGTCTGTATGTCCATGTATTCTCTGGAGCAGTGTGACATGTGAACACAAAATGGAGCCTCCATGGGTTTTATGCAAGACAGGTCCCTGACTGAAATCCCAGTCATCTCTCCAAAATCTTTTTAAGGATGACATATTTTAGTCAGCACAGAAAACACAGATCTAAGTCCTAATCCTCTTTTTTTTCCACAGTTTGTCCCAGACAAAACATTACAACTGCTCTTTTAATAAGAGAGTTATCCTTTGTAGATCTAGCTTTCAAAAACTAAGACAGTGTGAAGTAAAAGCATTAAATATTTATAAATAAAAACTTTCAAGAGCCACAAAAATTATTTCGGAGTCCAGGTGTTCGCTATCAGTTCCCCCGCCCAGAAACATTAGACTCATCTGGGCTTTTGTCTGCACTACACTATAAATAATTTCACTGTAAAATAAATAGCTGGCAGCACAGACACCAGCAATATACAGTCATTTTACAGTCCTCATAATGTGAAATGAATCTACAACCTATTGCTGCAAAAACAGAGATACATTATACATCTGTATTTCTACAGTATACAGTAAAATACTGGCAGCTCACACACCAGCAGTACACCGTTATATTACAGTATCCAAACTGTTTGTTTTCACAGTTTATTATTGTAAAAATGAAACGCACCATATTTCTGTGTCAGCCACAGGGCTAAATGTGAAAATATTCCAGTAGGCTAATGCTCTGTTTTACTGCTGCCTCCCTCTGCTGATGCTGCCTCTTTGTGATTCATTACTGGGTTAACGAGAATGTCGTTCCTCAGTTGCAGACTATTATATCAATGTTACTGAAATAAACTGACAAAAAAATGCTCATAAATGGGCTAATTGAGATATTTAAATCTCCTCTATGATAAATGACATTTTAAATGTAGATAGACAGCCTGTTGAGCATCAGTTTGATATCAAAGATTCTTTGCAATATGAACAAGATACTGACAAAAAAAATGTAATTACAGTCTAATTTATAGACCCATCAATGTTGATGGAGCAGGTCTTGTTGATGTGTGTCCTCTAAATTGTGCGTCCTCCTCAGGAAAAATCTGTCCAAATCTCTGAAGTCCATTGGCAGTTATTATTTCCATATATTTTTCTAAAAGCAAATTGACTGAGAAACAAAAAGCACCAGCCTAAGACAAGGCTGGTGCAAGATTAACACAAGACTAACTTTAAATCAAACTTCTGACAGAGCTCCAAATTCTCCATTCAACACAATGTTTCCAGTGTCCTGTCATTTAAAACAGCAGCATGCTGTTAAGGGCCTCCATCCTGTTGCTACCTGTTCAGGTGGAGCAGCTCACAATGCATTGCTAACTATAGCACCAAACTGTTTTACAGGATCGCAGTATTTTATTGTTGGAGATTGGCTGTAAATTAACAGCATTTGCATACAGTGTGGGGATGATAACAATCAATCAACGATCGTTTTTTTCGCTCATATTAATTGAACATGTGAAATTGAATAGATCAATCGATAGGCTATGTAATGTCAAAATGTATGCAATATGTTACTGTGAGCTTTGATAGATTAAAAAATAGATTTTGTATTGTTTGAAATAAGCAGAATTTTTGTGTTTCTTTTCAAATAACGATTAATTGATTAATCAATTGTTAATTTCACCAATAATTAGTTAAGTTGCGATTTGCAACCCTAGTCTGCACACATGCCTGATTATGTTTGCAAAACAAATGTCAGTGGGGATGGACTCTAAAGTCAATCCTTATTCAAAAAATGGATATAACCTATCACCAAGCTCAACACTTTGATGCTCATTCAATATGTATATTTTGATATTAACTTACAGTCAGAGGTGTGAACTTTTAGATCCCTCCTCCCTCAGAGGCCTTAGCTTTGATTTGGTCCTTAGGGAGGTGGCCACAGAGCATCAGTCACACCCTGCAGCCTTCATGGAGAACACAACACCAGTACTGATCATTATGAAAACCTTTATGTGCTTGTATTTTTCCATAAACACGTGAGCCAATTTTTTTTTTTTTTATGTGTGTTTCACATTAAATCGATTGGTGGAAGTGAAAGAAAGTGCTGCTTTTGTGTGTTTTCTAATCAGCCCTGGAAAGTTTTTGAGTAGGAATCAGTCACTCACCCATTGCAGAGAATCAGGTAAAACTTTTATTCTATTTCAAACTCTCAATGCTCAATAGATTGAGAGGCCACTGACATCTGCTGGGGGGATTGTGCTCGTATCATGTGTGTCCTACACGTTCTCAGCTATATCGACTTTTATATCCAATCCGTGATTAATGAGTATGGTGTAAGGGTAGCATCAACCCAAAAATGTACAAGAGATAAAGTAAAGAGGAAAAGTTTGTAAAAAACAACCAATGTTCAATAATCAAAGAGAAAGAAATCCACTGCAGATCTTTTTCTGTCACCCATGATAGCAGCAACTTCTCTCTCTCTCTCTCTCTCTCTCTCCCTCTCTCTCTCTCTCTCTCTCTCTCTCTCTCTCGTTACTGTATAATATGAATCAAGGTCAGATGAGAAATTGCTGAAATGCATTCTAAAAAAAATACATAATCACACACCCATACAGAGGTGGGTGGCTGAGGGGAGAAACAAGGTTGAAGAAAAACACAGTGTTCAGTGGCTTTTTCTTTAGTCTGCACTCCAGAAAATTGGATCTGAAATGAAATAAAGAGATCAAAGTGATGTATTTCAGCTTTAAATCGAAGGTTTTTTTGCAGGACTGAGGCCATATTTTTCCTACCCCAGTGAAGCAATGTATCACTGTATATTGGCAGCCACTGAGTATAATAGTAGTTCTATAGTTTATAGTTTATAGTTACCTCCACTGCAGACAGGAGTCTCTCCTCACAGAGACAGTGACTGGCTAACTTAACAGTGCAACGCAGAGTGAATGTGCATCAGCAGGTCTGTTCTCTATATGTCTGGTGTATGAATTCTCCAGTCACATCTCCCATCGTGTCCAGACCCTAACTCACTCCCTCTGCCTCTCCATGCAGTTCTTTTACTCATACAAGTGAAGTTATTAGTAACTACCAACACATTCTCATCCCAAATCATCATAGGTTTTTGCTTTGCAGTGGACTTCTGCATCTACGTATTATGTTTAAGGTATCCTACTGTGTCTAGTATATCTATGGTGCTACCATGATGTCAACACAAGCACACGGTGGGATAACGCTGCATGTGGTTGTGTTTAGGCAAAAACAGCACATGGCAATCAACAAATGCAGGGACATCAACAAATGAGCATGCTGGCACAGATGGTTAGATTTAGGGGAGGGAGGCACATGGTAAGGTTTAATTCAATTCAATTTCAAATTCAGAGCCCATTATTTCAAATCTCAGAGGGCTTTACAGCATAGACATCCTTCTGAACTTGCACCCTCACAGCAACAAAGGAAAAAGTCTTCCCCAAAAACCCTTTAACATGTCAAAAACAAAAAAAGGTAGAAACCTCAAAAAGAGTGACTGAGGAGGGAAGTAAACACTGGACTCTTGCATGAAAGTCTGCGGTTGTTGGATCCATCCACCAACCTCCCACCTGCCTTGTAGGGATCTTCATACTTCGTATACCAGCACATTTCACCCTGATGCAGTGAAGCAGCATATCATACAAATGGGACAGGTTCTGTCTGGCCACATTTTTACTGACGCCGCCCATCAGCTTATCAGGCTACCGCAGCAGATGCCGTCTGGCCTTCTGCCATGTCTAACAACACCCCGACTGATTCTGTCCAGCCACTTTCTCACCTGACAACATCCAGCGGCGTTTCACGTGGATGCACAAGGTGACTTTTGCGATCTTAGGCCAAAACCACAGACAAAAGTGTCTAGAATGAGAACAGGCTGATGTGACGAGGCAAATACAATGCTTGACTTGTATTTGCTTCGTCTTGCCTTGCCAAGTCAAGTCAAAAGCACTTGTAATGCTTTTGACTTGACTTGATTTGATACTTTATCATGAAAATATTAACTGTAGCAACTTTAAAGGGAAAAGTGCCTTATGTTTGAAACTTTTTAGCCAATATAGACATGAGCACAAGCAAGACCACATTTCAACATCACAGCCTGACATTTTCTGACAACACTGCAGAGTCCAAGAGAGAAAAAGTGGATACTTCATCAGAAATAACTCCCTGGAATCACTGTTTGACAGAGGAGAAGAGAGATTTTGCCGTAATCTGCATTTACTTGCCTGATGATGGCTTAACAAATAAAGAGGGATGGCAAAGCATTGTCATGAATAAGCAAAAAGTCAGTTTGCATGGCCTGCAGCTTCTCATGGTGTTGCTTATTCATATGGTTTGATAAGCAGCTGAAGACAAAGTGTCAGAGGCAGTGATTATTTTCTCATCAAGATCAAACTTCTCTCCTCTCAGCAGCCGAGCATTTGGACCTGCTCACACTGATTTTGTGTCTGTGAAGCTTTCAAGGCTGTGTGCAGCAGTTCTAACAAAAGTCATTTTCAAAGGCACTTTGACTGAGAAGGCAGTGGGAGAGGAGGAAGCAGCAGCCCTCCTGCTTTTGTTGTATGGAGATGGGGGTGGTTGGCCTCGAGCTCAAGCTTCACAGTGGATGTTTGTCTGAACTCATAAAGCGAAAGATGTTTGATCCTTTGTGTGTGGGTAAACATGGGCATAACTGGGGATGTATGCCTTCAGTGCATTCTGAGCTTTCCTGAGCCAGGACATCGACGGGAGTGATGAATCCGATGTAGACATGACATCACTCACAGCTCACTAAATTATATTTTTAACTAAACCGTTTATGAAATAAAAAAATGTTTCACATTACGGTCATGAATTCACTACTGATGGAAACTGCACATACATATGGAAATTGTAGAAAACTGTGAAAGATGAGAGGATGGGAACCGGAGGGAACCAAGTTCACTATATTGTATTGTATCCTGTTGGTTATGAACAGAAATGTAAATGCAACAGTTTGTGGTTTCAGAAAGAGTTATGTGATGGAAAAGCTCTAAATATTAATTAATAATTAATAAACATATTAAATCTGTACACAAAAAGAAATGTAAACATTACCATTTTTGTGGATTACCTGGTAACCTCACTGTGATGTCAAGACTGCTCTGTGGAGGAGCTTTGAGAAATCTTTAAGGGTTCCTCAGCATTGCTGCTGTGGAGGAGTCTTTTCAGTTCTTAAAGGAACCCCTCAGAAAGTTTCTTCAAGGAGCTTTGTGGGGTTTGGGGTCCCATTTTGAATTATTACTATTATTATTATTATTATTATTATTATTATTATTATTATTATTATTATTATTATTATTATTATTATTAATGACAATTATTTTCCCACAAACATTTTATTTAACCAGAACTCATAGTGATAATACATACAATTCTGTAATGGGTTTATCTATGCATTATTACCAATACAATTCAACATACATACAGCATACAGTTCAACATACGTAACTGAATATAGTCTATAATAACAAAGCAAAATTGTTAAAGAAATGTGTAATAATAATTTTAGAAGTGCCTGTTCTATGGTAGTAATATACATATCATTTGTTTATTTCTAAGGGTCCCCATTAGCGAGGCCCAAAAGCACAGCTTATCTTCCTGGGGTCATGGATATATAATTCACAAAAATATACGTCAAATGCTTAAACCTTATTTCAATAAAGATTGTAAAGATCAGCAGAAGTACAAAGACAAGAGTGCAAGAGTAAATATCATGTGTGTCCCAAATCCCTTCCTGTTTGCTATACAGTGCACTATGTTTAAGCTGCAGTTTGTAGCTTTCACAAAATACAACATTTACTGTTTTTTGTTCATGATAAGATTGCATCCAATTTCGTTGTACACGTACAATGACAATAAACATATTCTATTCTATTCTATTCTATTCTATTCTATTCTATTTTAAACTTTCACTATATTCACAGCACTTAATGTGAAAAAAAAGTCCTGTTCCCACTCTGCTGCCTTGTAGTGCTTCTAGTGGCCTTGCTGCACACGCATGAAAGGAGTCAACACAGCTGGCAGTTATGTCCATAGTGACTCCTGAACTGCCAAATTAGTGAACGCTGCTCAAATACAAAGACTCTTGGCTCTTACTTGATCAGCACTGCTTAGTTCTACAGTTGGATCTGAGTTTGAGAGAGATGGGCTGGTCTCTCTCTTGATCCACCTCTCCTTTAGTGTTTGTGGTGGTGGGCATACCAAAATTCAGAAACAAAATCTGCAGTTTGAGCAACAGCCACAAATCAAGCGAAAACCTGCCCAATGATGCCTTTTTGTGTAAATCAGTAATCAGTATCCCTTAAAATTCTTTCATTTAATTCTGGAAAGAAAGCATACCTCAAAATGTTGAACTAGTGTCTCACCAAAATAAAGAAAGTCCTCATATAAAACTAGGCTGTCTATGCAGTAGTAAGATGCAGTTACTTTTGAAAGTGGTGCTACATGAACATAGAAAACAGAGAAAAGGGACTGTGGCAGTCACTTGTGCTTCAAAGGTAGAAAACCTACAACTACCAGAATGTACTGCACAAAGATACAAATTCCTCCTCAAAAATAATATGTGACAACTAAAAATAATAATAGAGAGTACAAACTCACTTTCCGCATCTGGAACTAGAGATGCACCAGTTTTGAAATTCTGGGCTGATGCTGATATAGATGTTTAAAATCACAATTTGGACGACAGGCGTGGTTTTATATTGTTGTTTGTGTTTTGTTTTCTTTTTAAATGAATTTATTCTTCTTTGTGCCAGAGAAACAGAAATAGGAAACTTTTTTAAAGTAATTCATTACAGAACCTTTAAATGAGCACAAATTCAGTGATACACGTTTATGTTTTGTTTTGGTTTTTTTTTACTTTAAAATAACCTTCTTTCACATGGAAAACATCTTTCTTAAATAAACTAAAGTCTTTTTACCATAAATAATATGTCATAATTCCCTCTCTAATATCCATTTTTTGCTGTGAAAACATCAAGATATTTCCCTTTAAAACAGCTGTACTTATTCAATTTTTTTACTAAAAGCTTCATTTTTAAAGATTATATTCAGCACATCATGAAAACATTATTAATTACCTTCACCTAATGCTCATTTTTACTGAAAAGAACTTGAGTGTAGCATAATGTAACTTAATAAAACCTCTGTGAGCTAAAATTAACAAGCTCTTCTCCCTCCAGATTCAACACGGATTTATTGTTTTTTCATTTTCTTTCTCTGCTCATACACTCCTCTCAGTGGTGTAGTGGGAGCCGATGAGGTGGGTGAACTACCAGGCAGATGGGCAGGTTATCAAGAAGGAAGTAGGCAGGCTATACTTTTCTGTATATTCCAATGGCTTTTTTTGGTGGTTAAATTGCAAACGGCCAGATAAAGGTCCTCTGATGTTCAATTGACTCGCATATCTCGCATTGTTGAGACCGTGATGATGATTTGTTTTTCTGGGCACAATTTTTGCATGCCACTTGGGATGGTGCCCTAGGTGGCCAACTATATTGCCTATGGCAAGCTACCCCACTGCCCAGTGGTGGGTGATATGATGCCAACTTGTCTGTTTGAGACAATGGTGGGCAGCTTGCAACAAAGGATATCCTGTTACAGTTTAACAGGTCTCCTACATTCAATCAGCACTGCCTAGTTTTACTGTTTAATCAGAATTCGGGCAGAGTTTGAGAGAGACAGAAGCTGCATTTACACTGCCTGTTCAAGGCGGGAATATCATGCTTTAATGCTGCCTCGCCGTTTTGCATGTAATATCCAATTGCTGAAACAGGAGAAAGGGTGGTTCCTCTGAGCCAGGAACAGAGGTAGTAATAGCGCAGTGAGGTCTGTGTAAAACGTAAAGCTGGAAAGACGTGACCAGGGGTCGGGAGGTGTGACGTTTTGATTTTGTGTTATGTTGGCAACCACACCTTGGGAGATCAGACCTCGGGAAAAATCAGCTGTTAGCATAACGTCTAATTCAAAGAAGAAGACTAGCGGCCATAAATTTCTGCAAATTGGGAAAACAATGAGATTCAGGAGCTCCTGCCCCACCAAGCAGACAAGATCTGCTGCAATATAACAATAAATAGAGACAGTAAATTATTGTGATTGATATGGTATGCCTTTGTTATTGTTTATAAAGCGCAACCAATGCACATATTATATGTCACATTAGAGGCAGATGCTCATGTGTTAAACTTCATGCCAAGATGCAGCATATGATTGCACACTCGAGTGGATTGATGCCGCTGTCATTTGGTTTTGTGTAAAAATGCAGAAGCTGTATAATGGGGGGACTTGCTGTGGCTCCATAGCCTGATCTCTGTGTAAAAGTGGTTAATAAGGGGGTGGCTCTGTCTCTTGATCCGCTTCTATACTGTTTGTGATTGCAGCTGTGGTATGGAAGTGGGGGTGGAAGTGGAGATATCTACTAGGTGCTGGTTAGATGGAGGGAAGTTTAGTTTTGATACGAAGCTGGTTGAGAATTGGGGAGTGTCCCTTTAAGACAGACCCAGCTCAAATGTCCTTGTTGTATGTAAATGAAGGTGCACAAAAACAATAACTAGCGTGTCTGTGGGTGTATGTGCATCTGTGCATATGTGCTATGAGTGTTAGTTATTTTGGCTTCAGTGCGCGCAGGCAGCCGTGCATGACTACACAACAGAACAATAGTTCTCTCTGTGTGGCTTTGATCTAATGAGAGAGAGAGATGGAGGTGGGGGGGTTGTTGTTCAGGGAAGCTGAGAGATGGAATTACACTTGGATCACACTTTGCAGTGAAACAGCTACTCCAAGAACTGATTTTACTCGGCTTGAGCAAAGAGCCTACAATAGAAATGGAATCATGTGGTTTTGAAGAGTGATACCAATACTATTTTTAGAGTAAATTACAATTACTGACTGCTGATTCACACTTAATTAGAGCTCTATCTGTACTAACTTTGCTATATAAACTTTAATATAGAAAAGTGCACACAGTTGTTCACAGATCTGCACCAAGCATATTAACAAAATCTGCAAGCTTACAAAATCAGGCAGGCAATAAGCTCCGCACTGAATAAAACCAGGTCAGGGTAGCTGGACTACGGAGAGCTTTGTCTGGTGGAATTGTAAACCTTACTGTTAAGATGGCCTAACTGTGGTGGATTATAATTTAACTGTTATGGTATTAATCTACAGATGCTTTGGTTTAAACTTTTCAGCAGATAATGACGGTGTAAAATAATTAATAAAACTGTTGTGGTTTTCAGCGTACATAAACATGAACACAAAATTTAAGGTTGATTGGTCCAATAGTTGGCAATAATAGTTGCACACAGAGGGATGGAAAGACACACACACATACATGACCAAACAACACGCTTTCACACAATCACCTCATCACACGGTGCCACTTTGTCAGTGATCTTCTGCTTATACTTTTGACCTTTTAGGTCATAACCAATCTGGACCATCATGGATGATTAGGTTTAGGCAAAAGAGGCACATGGTAAGGTGTGGGGGGAAAAAATCCACACAGGAAGCGAAGCCCCAACGCCTACATAAACGTCACCCTGGGCACACTTGCACTCCTTCTATTATGTGGTTAAAGGCAGTGTTTTTACCTGACGCTGTCCTTCAGTGTTTCTGTCCGGCCATGTTCTACAGTGATGCTGCTCATGTGCATTGTACGTGGACACATCTGGTGTGTAATAAAAACACCTCCAGTTCAGTTCAGCTGCAATCTCAGCTGATGCCCTCAAGCCGCGTTCAAGTTGGACGGGGAAGATGGCCTTTGGCGTTAAGCTCTTATGCTGAAAGCACTGATGGAGTGAGAACAGGCTGGACCAAACCAATGCGTTGTCATCCTAAGTTGTCATATATTGCTGTGTCAATGGACTGTCGATCACCTGCTCCATTTGTTTTGGAGAGGAAGAGACTGTGGATAAATTGGCTGCTGGTAAAAATCTTCAAAACAACAAACACTCAAGGAAGTCTAACCAGGAGTCCTTTAGCTGCTTACAATCTGCAGTCCTCAAGATGTCACTCTATCACATAAATGTGACACACTGGATCTTTATATAAGGTTTTGAATGCAGGATTGACATACATAGAGAGGGTGATACGAAGAAACATACATAGAAACCCGTATACATACATACATACATACTTACAACATATATAATAAGTTGAAGCAGATGTGTAATGTATATTGGCATGAGTTGAGTAGAGACTATATCATAAATTATATTAGGTAGGGTATATGTGGGTAGTGTGTGATCTCATTCTTACTTTATAAAACTGCGCCACTTTGAGTGTTTTAGCGTAAGTCCGCAATGGCAAAAGGCTCCTTTTGCATGCACATGAAACGCTGCTGGATAGCATATCGTAAGAATGCAGCTGGATAGACATGCATAAGTCACAGTGTTATTTCATGCTGGGCGGATGGTAATATATCGCACAAGGAAGCAAGGGCACCCAGTATAGAGCAGGTGTGAGAGGTGATTGGAGGATGGGACCAACAAACCGTGGACATGTGGGAGTCCAGTGTTCACCTCTGATCTGAATGTGATGGGGGTTATTTTTGTACAGCTCACCATTTGCTTCTTTTACTTAATCCTAACCACCCATGCCAGCATGTGGGTTTGTTGACATCCCAACATGTGCATTTGTTAACATCATGGTAACACCATCCTGGAATGTCAACAGCAGACACAGAAGGATACCCAGAGCATAATATGTAGTCTACTGCAAAGCGGAAACATGAAGATTTGGGATGAGAATGTGTTGGTATTTTCACAGTTTCACAATTACTGAAATTAAAGATCTGAATACTTCTTCTACCACTGCTAGCAGTTAATTTTGTCTCCATGCAGTTTGGGGCCAAAATAATAAGCTAACAGAGGCTGAAAAGCTCCATAAAGCTGCAGAGTTAGCGCAAAATCTGGAGGCCTACAAGCATCCATGAAGGGAACACAGTAGAGTCGTCCTCTGAGTGCAGTTCAGGAGCTCCTGGTTCAGGGTTAAATGGCCTCTTGTGACACTTAGAGGATGCATTTGCGCTGCAGCAGATGGACATATGAAAACATATTAACAGGTTCTCAGAGCGGACTTAATGAGGTAATATTAATGGGTGATCCTCCAGCAGTCTGTGAGAGTCAGAGCGCGGATGTTTGGCTTCAGTCTGAGGGCTGATGTGTTTGTTATCACTTCCAGCAGATGGCCGAGCAGTGAGGAGACATCCACTAAAGCACTGTCACACATACACAGCAAGCATGCTCCAACACAAGGCTTACACAAATGCGTGAACACACACACACGAGTACAGGATAACAAATTTCTATGTTTGTGTTTTTTTACATGTATGTGAATATATCTACACACACACAATGTGTTGTAGGACACACGCATACACAATGCATAAACTCACATTTGTACAAAATTAGACTTTTATTCAGCACACTACAGTCACATTTCTACTGATACACACACCAACAGCAACCTACGCAACTACTCACATTCCCACCCACACAACAATCTTATGTAGGCCACACACACTTTTACTGTACATCCAGTCCCCCATAAATAACAGCAACGGAGCCAAAGCACTTCCCACATCTTCACACACTATTCTAAATCCAATCTCAAGATTTTTTGCCATATTTGTTCAGCCTTCTCTCTCTCATCAGCTCCTTTTCTTTTCCTCCATTTCCTCTTCCTTCTCCTGTCCTGCTTTTCATCCCTGTCTCAATCATCAGTTATTGATCTGTCTCCAGGGATAAGAAATCAGCCTTTCTCCTTCCTCTATTTTTAGACATACAGTAGGGCAGATCTCAGGGAGAGCCACAACCTGAGAGAGAGAGAGAAAGAGAGAGAGAGAGAGAGAGAGAGGGAGAGAGAGAGAAAGAAAGAGAGAGAGAGAGAGAGAAAGAGAGAGAGAGAGAAAGAGAGAGAGCGAGAGAGAAAGAGAAAGAGGGAGAGAGAGAGAGAAAGAGAGAGAGAGGGAGAGAGAGAGAAAGAGAGAGAGAGAGGGAGAGAGAGAGAGAGAGAAAGAGAGAGAGAGGGGGGAGCAGCAGTAGCAGCACAGATTCTCCTGTGATCTGATAAAAGAGTTGAATAGAGGGAGCCTGTAAAGTAATGAACCTGCCGATGTTCAGCCGGTGACACGCCAAGATGTGATGTGCAAATGTGATTTCCATACTTCTGCATTTTCACATACACTTAAGAGTCAGCTTCAGGGGTTGTGAGATCCTCCAGTCTGTGAAGCTCTTTCACAGTCCATTGTATAATCTGAAAAATGCATGAAGGTCAATGTGAGAATAAGGCTGGCTTTGAAAGCCTTGATAGGCTGACCTTTTGGAGACAAAAGGGGCTTCGGCTGACAGGTTCTCGCCAGCTTGAAAACATACAAATAACCAATGGTGTGTTCAGACACGATCCCTCCGTCTCCCTCCTTCCACCCTCTGTCTTTTTCTTAGAAGGGCACATCAATCCTTTAAGCCTGAGCAGACTGACTCAGAATGTCAAACACTGGTATAATCACAGTGACAGAGATTTTGTAGATACTAGAGATCAGATGACAGTGTTTGATGGCTGAAATAATTACCCAGCTGTGGAGGGAGACACGACTTGGGTGATGAAAAGACCAACGTATGATACTGGACTTAAGGCTGATGCTAGAGTACAATCATTATGTCTTTTTTAAAACTATACGAACAAGGCGGCCTGCTTTCAAAATGCAAAGTTTCAAAGGATATCACTCCAAACCTTCTTGCCAGTCAAGAACATCAGTGGGTATCTGCAAAACCCTTTCTAATATAGCAGCAATATCTGCACACCATCACCTTAGGTTCTATTTGTAGTTTTGTCAGAATTACATTTTTCATAAATTCTCAGTCTGTGATAGCATATTAACATAATGTGAGGTTAGTTTTTAGTTTAGTTTTAAGTTATATGCATTTTTGGGCTTTTAATTTAAAAAACCAAAAGGTTCATATATATGCTATTTGGAAATCTAATTGAACTTTAGCTATTTATTTATTGACTGTTTATTTATACATTTTTATCTCTTGTGATACTTTATGCTGTTATCCTTTTATTTACCTTTTAACTACTACTTAGAGTATTTATAGGTTTTAGCTTGCCTCCGGTGTTTCTTCACCTATGGTTTTGTTTCATCATTTCCATGGTTTTAAATGAAAACTGTGAATGATTCAGTCTGGCCACTTTCTCACCTGACACCGTCCAACAGTGTGTCATGTGGACACAAAACATTGCTTTTGACGTCAGGATCTTACACCAAAAGCATTGCAAAAGCAGTGGTATTTGATAACTTCGGAATGAGAACAGGCTGACATGATAGATGTGATGTAACACAGCAGCATCTGCCTCTAGTGAGACATATAACATACGTGACGGCAGCGCTTTCATAAACTGTCTTAGGATTACTGGGCTGCCTTGTGATTTGCCCATCAGGCATTGCACCAGACCTACACCCTTGACACATCATGTGTGGTGAGCACACATACCAGCAGCTCTACTCTCTGGCTCTTTCAGGCATCACACAGCAGAGCTGTGAGGAGTCACCGGTCCGTGCAGACAGTGACTGCTCGCCTGAGACCAGTTTGCCTTGGTCGACCCTCTCTAGCATCACAGTCCTGATATCACTGCTGCTGGGGTCGCTGAGCCGTGCATGCCTTTATCTTCCAGAATAGCAGAGAATTTTCATTTGGTGCCTCAGTATTCAGTAAAACTGCCACAAAACAATCTGGAAAAGAAAACTGGTATCTGATAATGAATAGAAATAGAATGAGGATGGCAGAGGGATTTATTTATTTAAGCACATCATAGTAAACCTACTGTAGGTCTCCATCCTGAGGCTGCAACAGCAACACCATAGTTTCAGCAGACTGAGCATCAGTGGAGATCTCCCAGGAGGAGCTGCAGGGAGCTGCTGGTAGGTTCATACTGTGGGGATTGTAGCTGTGACCCAGATAAGCTGTGAGTAGCCGGATGATGGATGGATGGATTTTTTGAGATTAATTATCAGCAAAAAATATATAATAATAATGAAAAAACAGGATAGTATAGTATTTTGCCAAAAATGATTAAAAGATTTTCCAGTATGGTTTGTCACCAAAAATAACAATTAAAAAAAGCCATAGTACAATATGTTGTCAAAAGTGCCAAGTTTAGTATGTCATTCAAAATGATGAAATTAGTTATAGTATAGTGTGTCGTTAAGAATCTTTCAAAAAAGAGCCATAGTATGGTATGTCATCAAAAAATTATGATGTAGTATGATGTAGTGTGATGTTAAAAATTATGAAAAAAGTAAAAATATAGTATAGCATCAGATATCTTCTTTTTTTTTTTTTAAAAAAAAAAAAAAGTCATTGTATAGTATCATCAAAAATAATAAAATGAAAAAAAAAGTCATAGTTCAGTACATCGTTAAAAATGATGAACAAAAAGTCATAGTTATGAAAAAAGTTACAGTATAGTATTTTCCTAAAAATCATGAAAAAATATCATAAGATGTTATGTCATCAAAATTCATGGAAAAGTAAAGTAGTAAGGTATGTTTTTAAAAGTGATTAAAAAGTCAGCATAGTGTAATGTCAAAAATTATTTAAAAAACCTCATAGTTGCCAAAAACGATGAAAAAATGTCACAGTATAGATTGTAGTTGAAAATGGTGAAATTACTCATGGTATAGTATGTCGCTATGAATGATGCAAAAAATTAATAGTACAGTATGTCGTCATAAATAATGAAAGAAGTCAGTAGTATAGTATTTTGTCAAAAATCATGTAAAATTGTCATAGCATAGCATGTTATTAAACATGATGAAAAAAGTCATAGCATGTTGTCAAAAATGAAAAAAATAAGCGCCCAGTAATGCAAGCTCCTCATGTACAGTGGCCACAGGTTTGTCATCCAAAATGGCATATGAACATCATATTGTAGCATATCGTCCAAAATTGCACGAAAACATCAAAGAACAATATATGACCAAAAATGGTATAAAAATGTCATACTATGGTATATTGTTAAAAAAATTGCATAAACTTCATAGTATAAAATGTCTGTAAAATGCATAATATGTCGTCCAAAAAGGCATAACAGCGTAGAAGTTTACTATGTCATTCACAATGGCATAAAAATGTCATACTGTAGTATGTCATCCAAAATTGCATAAAAAAGTCACAGCCAAGTATAGCGTCCAAAATAGCATAAAAAAGCAGCAGTATACTATGTCATTCAAAATGGCATAAAAAATGTCATACTAAAGTAAGTAGTCCCAAATGGCATTAAAATGTCACAGTATAATATCTTGTCTAAAATAGCATGAAATGTCATAGAATAGTATGAAGTCTAAAATGGTCTAAAAATGTTATTGTATAGTTTGTCATCCAAAATGGCATAAAAATGTAATTGCATAGTATGTGATCCAAAATGACATAACATCGCAGCAGTTTACTACATCATTCAAAATGTCATGAAAATGTCATACTGTAGTATGTCGTCCAAAATGACATTAAAATATCATAGTATAGTGTGTCGTCCAAAATGGCATAAAAATGTAGTAGTGTACTATGTCATTCAAAATGACATAAAACTTGTCATACTATATAGTTTGTTGTCCAAAATGGCATGAAAACGTCATAGTACAATCTGTCATTCAAAATGGCATAAAGGTGTCATTATATATTATGTCATTCAAAAGGGCATAAAAATGTCATTCACTAGCAAGGACCACACCACAACAATATATCGTTAAAAGATTTATCGTAATCTGAAGGTTTGGTTGTATGGGTCAATGAATGGATGTGAGTGGGGAAGGTGGGTGAGAGTGATAAAGGGACATCTGTTGTCAGGCTGGTCCGGGAGGAAGTCTTGGTGGCCAGGTAGAGGGAGACCCAGAGTGGGGGTACCATCTTGGTGTGTGTACTCCCAATCTGATTTCCAAGCCCCCCAAAAGAGTGTCTGATTTAAATCGAACTCAGCTGAACATGGGCTTGATGGAAGTTGCTGAAATTATTACAGATTTATAGGCGATATGCTTGAGATGACCAACGGTCTACGATCTGGATGGTTTGGTCCGAGATGCCCTGTCTAGCTACTGTGGACACTGCACCGATGCGGAAGGAATGGCCAGAGTAGTGTTTTGGACTTATACCAGAAATGTGAAGGATTGTGAGAAAATGTTTCTGGAACCAGAATCAAGTGGCCAGTTTCCCCATTTCGGTGAGAAGGAGTGGATGTTGAGGTAATGGCTTCATATCTTACACTGATGTACCTGGTGAGTGGCTCGTACGGACTGAGGTAGGAGTCAAGATGAAAAATGGGAGAAGAAATGCCTGTCTGGTCTGTTTAACTTCTACGTAGCGTGTATATGAGTGAATCTGAAGTGTGAATGGCAAGGTCGGATAGGTTGGGATGGCAAGAGTATGTTCTTGTTTTTGCAAACCTTTGATTAACATTATGACATGGGAATGAGAAACTGGAGGACAATGTTGGCCAGTGACTAGCTTGTTGAGGAAGTTGATTCCAGCTAGGTAGTGGAAGACTGGATCTCTAGGACAGTATGGGCATGGGTAATGAAAATTGCATATGGACATGACATCCAGAGAGGTAAAAGGCAGGTTATAAGTGCCGTGATAAGCCTTGAAGTGATTCTAGCCAGTTAGGTAGGCTGAGAGAGTGCTAGGGGCGAGGCTATTGAGGATGGCTTCTTGTGAGGTGTAATAGAGGGTTCTCAGCTGAGGAGTTAGTTGAATATTGTTGTTAAAAATGGTGGGACTGGAATAGGGTGTAAATCTGATTTTGGGTCCAAGTGCCTGAATTTCTGAAATGACAGTGAATCAGCAATGCTGTTGAGACCTGCCGTTCCTGCTAAGACCAGTCTGAGTCTGAGCAGGAACGGCATGATGGTGGGAGAACGAGATCGTTTCTTTCGAGGTCGAGATCTTTTGTTTAGGATTGCTACTACTGCGAGTATATCAGTATGGACTTCCTGGACCATTTGTGCCCCAAAAAAATCACGGCTACAACAATAGGGTGCAGTTCATAAAGTGCCAACGAGGGAGAAAGGGACCCTGAGTCGAGGAGGCTGAACTCCGAGGACCATGCGGATGCGAGCCACCTTCCTCCATAGTAGCCGCCAAAACCCACAGAGGGAGCCTATAGTGGAATGAGTGACGAAGTTGTTGTAGATGAAAGAAATGCCAATCCAAGAAGTCAGAAATGTCCACCACAGACACGTCTCCATCTTGCAACCCTCGTCAAGAACAAGACAATCATTAAGAGAAGGAACCGCCGCGGCTGTGGCCAGGAGGTTGGACAAAAAGAATTTTGCTTGAGGAATCATGCAGATGGCGTAATCGAGGTGGCCAAGAAGGGCCAGAAACTGGCGCTTGGTGCACCTGTCCGCCAGGAAATAGTTAGACAGGAGGAGAGTGATGCAATCGACCTTCTCCAAGGGCAGAGACACCTGAAAGGGGACCAAGTCCTGGGGGATGTCCAGGAACTCAATGGAGGCGCTAGGCCCCAAGGTCAGAAAGGGGGACGCCAAGGTCTGAGAAGGTCCCCGTAAGGGTGGTAAGCCTGAAGCGAGGACGGTGGAGTGACAACAAGAAAGTTGTTGAGAAGATCGAGAATGTAAGGGACCCTGTAGTTGTTCACCAAGATCCAGCACAGAACTTCTGAAAGCGAGTCAAAGATCCTAGGACGTCTTCTGCAGCCAAAGTGAGGCGCACGGAAAAGTAATAGGAATTTTTCCAGAAAACCCCGAATAAACGCCAGAAGTCAGGGTGAATAGGCAACACCTTGAACATGCTCGTGATGTCCGCCTTAGAGATCCAGGCCCCGCGGCCAGCCAAGCGGATGAGGGCAATGGCATGGTCAATCGATACATACTGCATTGAGAAATCCAGGCTGGGGATGAGGCTGTTGATGGACGGAATGAGCGAGCCATGTGGGGAGCACAGGTCGATTATCAACCTCTTCTTCCCCAAGTACTTCTAAATGGCAAGGCCAATCGGGCTTACACGAAACACTGGGAAGGGAGGACTGATGAACAGGCCAATCATGAAACTATCCAGCTATCCAAGAACGGATATGTTTGTATGTTTGTATTTGTCAGGGATGCGGACAGTATCCACTGCATCTAGATGCAGATCGTATCTTTACACTGTCAGAAATAACGTGTAAAATTTGTACCTTTAGGGGTCCAACAGCTTGTCACTGGGGCAACAGTCAAAAACCATGTTTTAGCACATTTAATTATCTAGATTATATTTACATACATATACATATACATATTTACTTACATATTCACACTCTCAACATTTAACTCACATAATTTTAAGTAATCATACAATGATGGCAATATTACATTAGAATTCAGGTAAAACATCACATAAAAAATGTTTCTATCAACATAAAATTTTAAAATCACTTAGCATTCTTCAGGGTAATGTTACAAATCAATTATATTTGTTTACTTGCTCCCTGTTTAAGTTACACCTCCCAGACAGTATCAACAAATCACATTTTGATAGCAGTACAACAACTTTTTCTCTTCTTTCCCTTTTCCTTTCATGCTATCATTTTATGTCATACATATAAATGTAAAACAGTTTGTTTTAAAGAATAATACAAAATGCATGGCGCATGACCCGTTCTATTGAAAAATCAACACATAAAAGTATTTTCCTATTTTATTATGACGTTCTGACCTTTAAATGTGATATAGAGAGTCAACAACTTCAGTTTAGTCTTGTTCTTTTAAAAATGTACGATGTTCTAACAGTTGCTAAAGTGTTTTCAAAAACTTATTAGACAATATCACCTCTCACAGTTCAGGACATTCAAAAATACTGAACCCATTTACTTGAAGATGCTAATTAATCAAAGATTCTATAACTCTCTGCCCTTGGTTCAGAGTATATTTTGGCTGACAGGAATATCTCTCTGGCCTGCAACTGGTGCTCCAGCCTCTGATTTGCACGGCAAGTGTAGGACAGCTACTGTTGAAAGACGCAGTGATCGCGTGCACTGCTGTTACAGCTAATGGGCATCTCACCCTGCTTCTCCGTTCAAATATGCACAGTCATAGTTCAGAGGTGAAAACGTAGCCCTATTGCTCCTCAGATTTTAACCAACTTAATGGCAGACCTACACATGCTGTGGGGGTTTTTTTTGTTTGAGTTTTGATAGAAATCAAATGTTCTGTTCATTACATTGCTGAGTTTTCCTGAGTTTACTAGAATTAATGAAATAGGCCCTTTTCCCCACCACAGAACCTAGGATTAATAGACAGAAGTAATAATAGTAATAATAACAGTAATAATAATTATAACTTTATTTATATACATACACTAACTGAACACTAACTGAATATTTTCAGTAACTGAAAACTGAGCGAGACCCCATCCATTTCCTTATATATATAAAATTATATACACTTTTTTGTATAGTTGTCCTAATAAATGTCCTCTGTTGAAATTTAATTCAGGGGTTGTGAGACAAAGAGAAATATGCTTAACCATTAATAATTTGTCCTAATTATATTTCCATAACAATAGGAACCACTTTAAATTCACAATCATATTATTTTCCTACATAATGATTATGACTTTTCATAAAAGTTTTGGTTACATTCATTATAATTAGTATTAAACTTGATGGAACCAAAAACTATCTTTATATGTGCATAGTGATGATATTTCTCTTCTACTATTCAACACTTTCCACATGTATTTCTGTCAAAAGTCCTCTTTTCCTTATTTTTCAGTTGGTCGCGCTGCAAGACATTTCATCACACCAATGGCCAACACACCAACTTTTTGGTGACCTAGTAATATTAAAATGTCCTTTAACATTACTCTGTGAGGTCATAGACAACAGACAAACATCAGAACCAACACTGTTAAAAAAAATCAAAAAGATCAGGCTAACTGGCTATCATTTATGCCATCAGAACAGCAAGTCACTTCATAACATATGTAAGTTAGTTGGAACTGTACTGTGATACAGTGGATCGATTGAAATCTGAATGATTACTTTTTGAGCCAAATTCATTAATACATTTTTTTAAAAATCAGAGATTTTTCTCCTAATATCTTCAGAAAAATATATGTAAAACCTTAATTATCTTGAAACAAGCAAGCATTTCTGATCATGTAATGAAATGTTAAAATGCTCATATGCTTGGTTGCATGTTAAATGTACTTTGTGGTCCTGTCCTTACGCGTCATTATCTGGCTGGCTCTCAGACCGTCTGCCTCAATGTAAAACTTAACAAAACATTGTAGGAATGTTTAACTTGCTGTGTACTCCAACACTGAGATAAGAGGAAAAGGTCCAAAAGGAAGGAAAATACACAAAACACTCTACAGTGTTTTATAGAAATAGTCTATATAATTCACAAATGTATTTATATAGGATTTATTTAAAGGCTTAGTCTGTTAGTGTGACAGCCATTTCCACCAGTGTGTGACGCTGATTTTGTCACACCACAGGACAGTGCTGTCACACTAGTGGACATTTTCAGTCTTGTGTTCAGTTTTCGGCCAAGCTGTATGCCACGAGAGACTTCAATCCAACATTACAGCATAAGGCTTTTATTATTGTAAGAAGTCAAATGATATAAATATATATTAAAAAAATATATCAATACTTTAATTATGTCACACCATAGGACTACGTAACTGGTCCCACTTTTAATAATGCACATAAATATCAATATTCTGATAAATAGCTGAGCCAAAAAACACCTTATGTCCAGTTCATGTTTTCCAGAGACTATACTTCCTAGATGAGGAAGGACCCTTTACACCTACAATAGTCTATATTCGTTACATTGAGGGTTTAGAGAACAGCATAACTTGTTCTACAGCTGCCAACAGCCCACCATCACTCCAAGTTAGAGAATGGGTGAAACCAAAGCAAGGCAGCTGTGCTGGGGCACCAGGCCCCCAAATCACTAAATCCGTCCCTGATAACAAGGAGACCAGCAGAGGGCAGCTGGATGAGAGATCTGTCACTGCGCTGCTCTCAGTCTGCTCTGATGGATCGATCAGCTGTGTGATCAGCCAGGTGTGATGTTTGTTTTTATTAGGCCCACTTTTGGCCCACTTCAGTCTTTGAAAATAGTCAAATTAGTCACTTGGGCTCAGTTACTTTGGTTCAGACAGGAATGTGTTGCACAAGCTGCGCTCTAGTATCCATTTGTGCACACACACCTGGCGCACAGTCTGTATTCAGGCATGTTTCATAGAAACAGTCATCACAATTATTGACATGCCTATGTCCTATGTGTGTATTTTTGGTGTATCTGTGTATGTAAGGATTTCAAGAGTGAAAAAACTGAGTTTCCCCATTGAGGGATTAATAATTAAAAATATATTATTGTATCAATATTGATTCAAGCTAAAAAAAAAATAAAAATAAAGAAGCATAACAGACAGTCATGGCACAGTGGCCATACAAGATAATTCCAAGAGATAATTTGGCATGGTGGCCAACCAAAAACACAACAAAATAAAAACAATGTTTTGTGTAAAAGGCAAGAGAGATGAGCCAGACATAGAGATAAATAGAGACATAGTTGGAAAGATGAGGGAAAGACACTGTAGGGTAATATATGGAGGGACAGTCATGGTACAGCAGCCATTAAAGATACACAACACAACACAAGCATGAAAAATAAAAATGGTAGACCTTGCTAGGCAGCGATAGCTCAGTCTGCAGTGACTTGATGCGGAAACTGGAAGATCATGCCCTTGAGCAAGGCACTGAAGCTCTAACTGCTTGGAGCTCCGAGTATGTGTCAGCTCCATCAGTCTAACATCTCTCTGCAACTAATGCATGTCTATAAGGTCCTGTGTGTGCATGTGTGTGTTTATAAATTTTAAACATTTTAACACAGTAAATGTATAATCATAAATTTATGGTTGATAATAAGGTTGGGGTTTTTTTTCTCTCAAAATGAGACAACTGATCAAGAAGTACTTATAAAACATATCGATATAACAAACAAAATGTGTGTATTTACAACTATAAAAAAAAATTTATGTATCCCCCCACCACGTCAGCTGAACACGAAAACAAAAAGGGAACATCAACTAAATAAATTAAATTAAAACAAAAGAAAAAAAACAAAAAAAAGAAAAACATAAAACATAATTCATTACTTATTTTTTGGGTAGTAGCCTCCACTGTCAGACCACCCACGACCAGGTTATAGGTAACCTGCCAATGTTTGGGAAGGATTTATTTAAGACATTTTAATACCAATTAAGGCCTTATTTTTAGATCAAATGCCTTTTAAGACTTTTCTTCTCATGAACGCACATGTTGTACACCGTGGCAATATGTGCGATTTTTTGGCCAGCTGAGACAGTATTGCAGATCCGTATATATATATATATATCAGTCATATTTCTTTGTATCTGCAGTTGCCTGAAAATCTGTTGATGGTATTTTTCCTGATCTGCGTTCTTTGTGGTATACAAATCTGGTATCCTAACAGATATGTCACAGATATCATATGCAGAAAACATCACATTTTTCTCAATCTGCTACAGATCAGATCTTCCAGGATATTCTCCAAAAACTGTTTTGTGATGTTTTGGATATGTGACAGATCTAAAAACTTGTATACTGTTGAATCTTTCCAGATACAGGTCCTTTTCATAATATTTCATAAAAAATGGCATTAAAATGTCATAGTATATTATGTCCTCCAAAATGACATGAGAACATCATAGTATGATATATCGTCCAAAATGGCATAAAAATGTCATCCTGTGATAAATTGTTCAAAATTGCATAATACATTCATAGGTATGTCATCCAAAAAATGTAGTAGTATACAGTACTATGTCATTCAAAATGGCATAAAAATGTCATACTATAGTATGTCATCCAATATTGCATGAAAACATCATAGTATAGTATGTGGTCCAAATTTGCATGAAAAAAATCATAGTATGGTATCTCATCCAAAATTCCATAAACACTTCATAGTATATTATGTCGTCGCAAATGGCATAAAAACTTCATAGTATAGTATGTCGTACAAAATTGCAAGAAAACTTCATTGTATAGTATATCATCCAAAATTGCATGAAAACATCATAGTATATTGTTCAAAATGGCATAAAAATGTTACAGTAAATTATGTCATCCAAAACGGCATGAAAACGTAGTACTATGTAATTCAATATGGCATAAAAATATCAAACTAAAGTATGTTGTCCAAAATGGCATAAAAATGACACAGTATAGTATCTCCTCCAAACTGGCATGAAAACATCTAGTAGGAAGTCCAAAAGCGCATGAAAACATAGTAATATACTATGTCATTCAAAGTGACATAAAAATGTCATTGTATAAGATGTCGTCCAAAATGACATTAAAACATCATAGTATGGTATATCGTCCAAAATGGCATAAAAACGTCATGCTACGATATATTGTTCAAAATTGCATAAAACTTTCCTAGTATAATATGTCTTCCAACATGGCATTAAAACATCAAACTATGATATATTGTTCAAAATTGCATAAAACATTCATAGTATAGTATGCCGTCCAAAATGGCATAAAAACGTCACAATAACGTGACGTTTTTATGCCATTTTGCACGAAGTCCAAAACAGCACAAAAATGTCATAGTATACTATGTCGTTCAAAATGGCATAAAAATTTTGAATGAAAACATCATATTATAGTATGTGTTCCAAAACGGCATAAAAATGTCATAATATAGTATGTGGTCCAAATTTGTATGAAAAAATAATAGTATGGTGTGTTTTTAGGGGCGTGTGGGACATTATTCAGAACTACCTCTCACATTAACATATGAAATATATGAAATATCATTCACACACACACAACTGAAAACCACACACACAACCAAAATGCTTTCACAAACACAACGAAAATCATTATACTCACACACACAACTAAAAACCATACACCCACACAACTGAAAACCATTTACACACACAGCTGAAATCATTACACTCACACACACAAAACCATACACGCACACAACTGAAAACCATACACGCACACAACTGAAAACCATTCACACACATAACTGAAATCATGACACTCACATACACACAACTGAAAACCACACATGCACACAACTGAAAACCACACATACACACAACTGAAAACCTCCCATAAAAACAGCGGAAAATGTCAGTAAAAACAGAACACATTTCAGTAGAGACCTGAATGTGGAATTAAACCAGGAAGTTTAAATGTGGGGAAAGTGCAGGGATGTCTTCCCAAAACCTACAAATAATCTTGCTGAAGCAGCAGCTTTGGCCTAGCTGAGAACAGAAGAATACTGACAGCAACAGTCGGACAGCAACCAGTCATTGCAACTCCGAGTGCGGACACACTGGATAGCCACCTGGCATCCCACTTTCATCAGGCCAGCAACATAACATGCTGTGGCCAGCTACAGCTCCGGTCAGAGGAAGATAGCCCCTCAGAAAGCGTTCCGTTACCATAGTAACTCCTTACCTGCATGCTTGCATGCACAGCGAGATAGGAGAGGAGGGAAAAGACGCTGACTTAAATTACAGCATGACAGAGAATAAACCACTGTACAATAATTGTGTGGATATTTTGAACCTTACCCAGATGATCTGAATGACTAGTTTTTCTGTGCTGACCTGTCTAGTCAGTGTGCTGCCAATAACCTTGTTTCACCGTGATGTTTTCAGTTATATATCCTATTTTTTTCTTTTTTTATTGCATGGGAAAATGGATGTGTGGCTTGAGTGTCAGTTGCATTGCAGGAAGGATTTAAAGAAGGCTTTGTTCTTAAGTGTAAAGATTGGCTACTATACATGCATGCTTCTCATGAAGGCCCTGTACCGTTTGCTGGTGACGTAAATAGCCCTGTTAAGTGTAAGGAATTCTGAGTGGCTATCTTCCTCTAGTATGGCACGGCAATATCAATGATTTCGGACCATGGACTTCTGACACCAGGAGAAAAAGTTAATAAATAGTCAGAGTTTGAATTGATTGATATTGCCGTGCCATACCCATTTACCCATGAAATAAAAAAAGAAAAAAAAAAATACAATATATAACTTAAAACATCACGGTGAAACAAGGTTATTAGCAGCACAGTTATGAGACAGGTCAGCACAGAGAAGAGTCATTCAACCATCTGGGGAAAGGTTCAAAATATCCACACAATTATCGTGCATTGGTTTATTCTCTGTAATGCCATAACTGAAGTAACCATCTTTTCTTCTCCCTCCTCTTCTCTCTCAATGTGCATGTAAGTAAGTGAGTTACTATGGTGTGTGAATGGTTTTCACTTGAGTGCGTGTATGGTTTTTAGTTGTCTGTGTGAGTGTAATAATTTCAGTCATGTGCATGAATGGTTTTCAGTTGTGTTTGTGAAAGCATTTCAGTTGTGTGTGTGTGGTTTTCAGTTGTGTGTGTGAATGGTTTTCCGTTTTGTGTGTGTGTATGGTTTTCAGTTGTGTGTGAGTGTAATGATTTCAGTTGTGTGTGTGTGAATGGTTTTCAGTTGTGTTTGTGAAAGCATTTGGGTTGTGTGTGTGTGTGTGTGGTTTTCACTTGTGTGGTTGTTGTTTTCAGTTGTGTGTGTGTGAATGGTTTTTCAGTTGTGTTTGTGAAAGCATTTCAGTTGTGTGTGTGTGTGTGGTTTTTAGTTGTGTTTGTGAATGATATTGGTTTCATATGTGAATGTGAGAGGTAATTCTGAATGATGTCCCACATGGCCCCTCATAGTCTCAAAGCTCCTCATTGTATAGTACGATGTCCAAAATGGCATATAAACGTCATAGTATAGTAATATACTATGTCATTCAAAATGGCATAGTATTTAACATGCTATTGTATGTCGTCCATAACGGCATAAATACGTTATAGTATAGTATGTTGTCGTAAATGGCATAATAACATCACAGTATACTGTGTCATCCAAAACGGCATAAAAACGTAGTAGTATTTACTACATTCAAAATGGCAAAAAAAATATCATACTAAAGTCTGTCGTCCAAAATGGCATTAAAACGTCAAAGTATGATATAATGTTCAAAATGGCATAAAACGTCATAATAAAGTATGTTGTCCAAAATGGCATAAAAATGTCACAGTATAATATATCATCCATAATGGCATAAAAACATAGTAGTATACTATGTCATTCAAAACGGCATTAAAATGTTACAGTATAGAATGAAGTCCAAAATGGCATAAAAATTTAAAAATCATGAAAAAAGTATCATGAAAATACACTGTAGTATAGTATGTTTTCAAAATGGAGGAAAAAATTCATAGCATAGAATGTTGTTAAATATGATGAAAATAAATCATGTTTTAATACATTAAGAAAAAAGGGGTGCCCAGTGGCTCAGTTGGTAGCACAGTTGCCCCATGTCCAGAGGCTATGTCCTTACCACAGTGGCCGTGGGTTTGATTCCATCCTTGGAATAAAATAAAAAGCATTCCAGCACTTCTGGTTCCCTCATCTCAAAGTCAATGGATTTTTTGTGTTATGTGTTTTTGTTTAGATGGCTTAAATAAGGTCTGTGGTTAACCAAGCTGAATAGACTTTCCTGTTTTGTTCTACAACTTAAAATAAGTCAGTAAATACCCCACTGTGAACTTATAAGCTTTTATGTGACTTAGAAAAGGCAGTTTCCATCAAGTGGCTAAATGAAACTACAGAACACCGTCACATCAAAAACAGTTTTAAGACCCCTCGTTGTGATGATGTAAAGTCCTGCAAGCATTGTGTACTTCATTTATAGCCTAACATTACCTTTTAACTCTGGTGATTGCATTTAGGCCTTTAAGTTGGTGTTTATTAATGAAGATTATCTTGCTGTACAAAATGTGTAAGTATCATAAACATTTATTTACAACATTTTTTTGCAATGACCCACAATGTTATGGAAAAATTCCAAAGGCTTTTTGATTCGTGAAACAGAGTGATGCTAACTTCTGCATACATTAAAATGTCATCCCTGGAGCACTCTACACTGTCCTCTAAACATGAGCACACATTTGCCCACTGAAGACTACATAAATCATATGGCGGTCACAGCATCCTTTCACGAGGACTCACCTCACTCCCAAAGAATGATTAACATAGTCTCCCTGGAGCCCCCATAACTGTGTGTGTGTGTGTGTGTGTGTGTGTGTGTGTGTGTGTGTGTGTGTGTGTGTGTGTGTGTGTGTGTGTGTTGGGGGGGGGGGGGGGGTGTCAATCTTATTGGTGCCTCAGTTTACATACTTAGGATCACACACAGCTAAAAAATTACATCTCAGCCTTTACCTGCCACTTGCTCATCAGGAGAGAGGAGATGAGACGAGACATAAAAATGCAACAATGACAAGAAGAGAGCGTAGGCAGCCACCCCTTCTTCCCAGAATGCTTTGACAGAGACAGCAACACCGCCTCCCTCGTGGCCAAGGTGTAAGGCTGCACATCCCACAGAGGGCTCCACTCAAGCTCGAGGGCATCTGCCTGTAGCAGAGATAATGCATAAGTGACTGTTTTAGAGAGTGAGTTTTCAGCCGGTAAGGGCTGCATTCCCCACGCCCCCATGCAACATGATGGAGATGTTTTCTGTTCCCCCTCTCTTTCCTGTTGATATTGTTAATGTTGGTGTTGATGTTTTTACAAATTTTCTCTCCTCCCCACCTCTGCGGTTTTCTGTGACATCTCGATGAATTCCGCTCTGAAAGAGACTGTTTCATATGATATGTCATGGCAGCCCAGTGTCAAAGCCCATCACTCCCCCAAACCCCTACCCCCCTTGCCGAAAAAAACCCAGCTTGACCAGTTTAAGATGATTAAGCTAGCAGAGCAGCTTGTTTGACCAGCTTGGTATGTTTTAACATCATTCTTGATGGTTTAGCTGGTCATACCAGCCTGTGATAGTCGCTCTAACTGGTTTATCCATTGAAGCAAAATGCATGCATGTACTGAACCAAATCAACATCCTTGAGTATGGAGACATATCAGTGTCATGAGGGGGAAGTATGAAAAGCAAAGGACATAAATCAGATCAGTCTAATGTCATGGGATGTACATAAAGATAAATGTGTGCAGTTTGACAGGCTGGTCACACCAGCATGTCCGGCTGGTGGCCCACCCAGATAAACCATCAAAGACCAGCAAAAACTGCGTCAAGACCATCTTCAACCAGCTAAAACCAAGTAAAACCAGCTGACAGCATAAGCGTTTTTTTGGCTGTTTTTTTCAGCAGGGTCAACCAGAAGGGGTTTCTCTGTACATACCCCCTGGTACCCAAGAACACAGGAGAGTTCAGTGTCATTTTGGTTCTTGGCGGCTGTGGCTCAGAGGTAGAGCCAGTCGTCCTCTAATTGGAAGGTCAACGGTTGGATCCCCAGCTCGTCTAGGCAATATGTCAAAGCATCCTTGGGCAAGATACTGAACCCCAAATTGCTCCTGATGCTGCGTCATCGTGTGAGTACCTACAATTGGTTACTGAGTAACAGGTGGCACCATAGACAATAGCCTCGGCCACCAGTGTGTGAATGTGTTTGTGAATGAGGGAATGTGACATGTAATGTGAAAGTGTTTTGAGTGGTCAAAAAGACAAGACGTGCGCTATACAAGTACAGTCCATTTACCCGTAAGACAACCTGTATGCCAACCATCAGGCAGTCACTGGAACTGCTACAGCCAGATGATTGGTTCACCACCATCAGCTTAAAGCATGGTTAGGTCATAACTTCATGCTTTTGGTTGGGATCCCCTACTTCTCCACTGCAGCTGTGGCGACTAATTTTTAGCCGGTCAGAATCAGTGTGGCTGGACCAATATTATATTGCAAGAGGGTGTTCATTCATCTGGCCCCACCCACTGTATCCATAGTTTCAGTAGAGGGCAGAGCCTGTGTGAGATCAAACGAAGGTTACATAACCCTAGTTCAATTAGCACAGGTGGGGCTACCGAAGGGCCCTGTTGCTCCCGTGCTGCTTACTGGAGTGTGTGGAATGCAGAGATCATCATAGACTCTGGGCTCTGCACATATTTGGCGAGGCATGTCTTAATTAGCCGGATACGCTTATACTTTAGAATATACATGAACTAATCACAAAAAACTTTTCATCAAGGCAACAAAATAATTAACTCACAATCTCGAGATAATGGCACTAAAAACATAATTGTGGGCACGGCCATTCTTGGCTTTGGCAGAAGAGGAACATGGACGACAGAGTTTTGCTGAATCACACATTAACTATGCTTTGACTACAACTTAAGAATTTTCACACCACAACACAATGCAATTGCATGTATAATAAAAATTATATTTTGCATACACAAATATAGTGACACATGCTTTAACCATATAAACTTTCCACAATCAATGGGACCAATCTGAAATCAAATAATAGTTGAGTAATTATTTAAAATGGTACACATTACTATGGAGGAAGTGAGTGTCTTTTTTTAAAGCCTAACAGTGTACTTTTTGTACTTGCATGGACTAATTCTGCTCCCCTCTTTTCTATTCAGCTCAGTTCTGTTGCTCCTCTCTGTGCTTAACTCCCATGGGTGCTCATTATGGAAGAGGTTTGTTTGATCTATTCTTTCATTGCTGTTTGAACCTGAAGCATCACGCTCTCTAAGGAGTGCAGTCTGTTGACATGACTAGTTAAAACTGCTGCCATTACACAGACAAACAAACACTATTTCTTAGTGCAAGCTGCCATTAGATGAACACACCTAACTGCTGCAATGTCAGTTTTGTTGTTGTTTTATTTTTCAGGCTATGCTTAGGAAAAAAAGAAAAAAGTGTGTTCAGGTTCATAAAGGAAAATTATAATATCTGCAGCAAGCTGGTGCGAAAGCATGTTTTGCTTTTGCAGAAAGGATTCCTCCCCTGCTGCAGTGGGACGAGCAATCAGACAAAAACGATCAGTTATGCCTCAGTGCCTTAAGTACAATTAACCACTATAATTAGTTTCCACTTAAAGAGGTCGTTTTAGTATAAACATACAAGAAAAACATTCCGTTTCAAGAGTAAATAACTTTAAGGCTTTGGTAGTGATGCATTATAATTTAGAAAACAGATGTAGTGCACAATAAAGACAAAATATGCAACATATGAACAACCACATTAATTATCTAACACTGAATGAAATGCACTCACTGATGATGTAATCCAAATCATGGTATGTGATTCATACCAGTCACCAGTGGTGGAGAATAAGTAGCCTTTTTTTTACACAAAGATGGCGCTATAGAGCTGCTGCAAAGTCCCTTTTTTATGCTGTTTTTGCATTTTTACACAGAACCAAATGGCAGTGGCATCATTCCGCTCTTGGTTCTGGCATTGTGGGACCAAAAGAGGCATGACGACTGTGATATTTAACACATCAGCATCAGTCTCTCATGTCACATATAACATAGGCACTCGCAGCACTTTCTAAACAATAACAACATGTCAGTGACAATCATTTACATTCTCTGTTATTTGGCAGCTGATCTCATCCCAAAATTGCTCCCAATGGCTGTCCCATCCATGTGTAATGTATAAATCTATATATAAAGCTAAGTAGCTGGTGGCACCTTGTATGGTAGCCTCTGCCATCAGTGTGTGAATGTGTGTGTGTGAATGGGTGAATGTGACAAGCAGCGAAAGCATTTTGAGTGGTCAAACAGCAAGATTGCGCTATACAAGTGCAGGTCCATTTACTTTCTATCTCTTCAGGCAGTTTGTCCAATCGACAATAATTTGATGCATTACTAAAAATATTACAGTGATGCTGTTTCACTGCAGCCTGCTTCTGTTACTGTCCCATTAGATAAGCTGATTCATCACTGAAAAGATGCTGATTTTTGCCATCTGGTGAAAAACTTCTGCAAACTCGTGAAAAACTGTTTGAAAGCCTCTCTCTTCTGAGATGCATATGTGTATAAAGTTGACGGGAAATATTGGAGATTCTTGGATGAGGGGCAAACATCTTTTAGACTAAAATAGAGAGTTTAGCTGCTTTACACTACAAACTTCATTCTCTCTATGTAAGGAGATTAAGGAGCAGTTCCACACAGAGGTGAGGGGAAAAATAACACATTCTTAGCAGCTTCACGATTCTGTCATTCATGATTATGTCTTGATTCAGAGAGTCGATAATTTAAATTTGAGAGGACCTATTGGCTTTTGGGGTTTTTCCCTTTTCTTTATTGTTTTATGTAACATATTTGTACTTGTAAAAGGTCTCCAAGTAATCCAGTCAAAGCCAGCTTGGTTCTCTCTCCCTCAGAAGACACTGCTCCTAAAGTCTGGCACACACTGAAGGATTTTTAAAATCTTAACTGTTTTAGAATATGTGAAAGACCACACACGACAACAAATAATAATCCACCAACAACCAGAGTCTCAAACCTCAAAACTCGGAATCTCACGCAATCAAATGTTCATGGCTTTAAAAAGGTGGTCCCAAGTCGCACAATGAGAGAGGTTCAAGGACAGCTGTTGTCTTGGTCTTTCAATCAAAAGCAGCCTGGGATCAAATTCTGTTAGTGTCAGAAATTTGGGACACTAAAATTTGTGACTGCTGTTACAGCCTATGTTTACTGACCAACCGATAGAAACGCAGCTTGAAATGATGGACTGATCAGTGCGACACTGCTAAATGCTAAAATGTTACTCCAAGCTCTTTTAGCAAAATTGAAGTGCCAAGTCGGCCTCTTTTCTGACCAGGACTGCGTCCACATTCTCCTCTTCAGACTTTCTTTGACGCACATCAATGCCACTATAGTGAGGGCTCTATATTTTGGGTTTTGTGGATTCCGCCTCTACACATGGGGCACCCGCTCTATCCACTGAGCCACTGGCGCCCCAGCCATCCTCATTTTTAAGAAACATAAATTAATTTAATTTGATTTGATCTACCAGTGTCTCATACCAAGATGGAAGCAAAGCCAGACTAGGTGAAGATGAAGGGAAAAGGGACCTGGACAAGAGCCACACTGTTTATATTCACCAGTTGATTTTATCTACTATGGATCATGACAAATCTGCTTTGTTTTAAAAATAGCAAGTAATCTCATGGTGAGAAAAAAAAACCCTTGAGCAGAAATGAAACATTTCATTTCATTTTATAATCACATAGTAGCCTTCTGAATTGCAATCTTGGGGTGCCTCGAGAATCCCACTCTCAGTTTCAGCTCTAAATACTATGGCACATGTTTCCCAAGAGTCATATTCTTCTTGTGTAAAAACTGTGACGTTTGCCGAGCAGAGGCAGCTCCTCTGGGTCTGGTAGCTCTGAACATGATGCGCTGAGTCCATTTGTTGTGAGGGCGCTGACGGCTCCACCTGTGTGTGTCAGCTTCCTGTTGGTTCATTAGAGGAGGACAACGAGACAATGAGAGCACTTGTCTCTGCTAATAAAAGAAAAATTAATACGTCCTCTGCTGAGAGCGCTCTGCCTGAATGACTCAAACACAGCACGCGGATTGATTGTGAGTGTGTGTGTGTGTGTGTGTGTGTGTGTGTGTGTGTGTGTGTGTGTGTGTGTGTGTGTGTGTGTGTGTGTGTGTGTGTGTCTTGTTTTGTCAAAGCCTATTTTGTGTGTCTTAGTGATGTGCAAATGTATGCTGGCTGCATTATCTGAGTGTTGTGTGTCTGTGTGTGTGTGTTTGGTTGAAATGTCTCACCTCCAAACTCCAAACAAACAGGACAGGAGAAGCTTTGTCTGTTCTTCTCTCAGATGATGAGTGATGTTTGGGGTTCTCATGTATGCAACCTCAGTTCTTTTTTGGTTCATATTAAAATGTGCCTGCAGCACCGAGCATTGAAAACTGTCAAGTACCAAAAGCTGGTTTTGAATGTATGGTTAGATTTGTGATCTTGTTCTTTTTTCGTTGCTCGATTGTTCCTGATTTAAATCGTTTTGGTTTTTTTTTAATTTCTCACAATGTAGCATGTTGGTCCTGTACATTTCCTGTCTGTGTCTACTGTCAAACTGTTAAATAAAGGTAAAACGCTATTGGAAAAGAGACTTTGCACTGTCACTAATACATAAAAAAAGTCAAATGATACCCACCAAAGACAGATTTAACCCTTTGGACCTGAAGCAAATTGATGTGATTTCTTTCTTTCCCCATGGGAAAAAGACAATGAGCACCTTGGCAATAAATATTCCACAAATTGCAAGAAATTGGTAGATTAAGACAATTATTTTTTTAAAAGGGGAAAGGGTAGGGAAAATGTCTTGGGGAAAAAAGAAAAACATTTGGGAAAACATCTAGCAAAAAAGAAAAAAGCTGTTGGGGGAAATAATTATAATTATATATTTAAAGTGATGTACCTTTTTATAATTTTAAGCATATTTTCCATTTCATTTACTTTTTTAATTTTCTTTTTTCTTATTCTAATTGTTAAGTGCTTTTTATTAATTTTTTGCTCATTTTTTGGGTCATTTCTTACTCATTGCCTTCTTCTCATGTGGCTAGAAGTGGCTAAATGAGACAGTCATCACACCAAACATGGCTTTACAGCCTTGATGTGGTTGGGATGTTGAGTTCATGCGTAGTGTAGTGTAGTCCATTTATAGCCTACCATGAGCTTTTTACTTGTAGCGACTGCATTTGCTATTCAAAAATCCTGGAAGTTGTGTTTATTTGTGAAGATTTTCTTGCTTTTTGACGAGGGAAGCACAACAACGTTACCCTCTGCACTGACCCACAAAAAATGGCATCCCTGCAGTACTCTCTAACACCATAGTATTAATGTTGTGTTACATTAAGTTGTTGAATAAAACCTTGAAATCTATGAGATCCCCTTCAGGGGCATCGCTAGAGGGACAAAGAGAGATCAGTTTCAACTGACCACAACAGAAAAACAGGTCGAACCAGGATCAGGTTTATTAAGAAGATTTTCACATCGTGGAATTTGATTTGGTGTTTGGTGCATGAAAATAAACATAAGAGAAAAATGAAAGATACTGCAAAAAACAAGAAACTAAATGTAAAACAAAAAAGTTGACAATTACAATATAGAAGAATATTATAAAAAAATATGTACAATATATCCGATTTTCAAAAGAAACAGGCACAGGTGTGCAGATATGTGCAAAATATTGATGATATTGTTGCAAAGCAGACTGGTTTTTCCTGCTTCATCACAGTTTTCCAGGTATTTCCCAGTATTTAAAGATCTGAGGGTGGATTTTTATTGGCTAAAACTTAAAAAACCTGTCTATTTTTAATGTCCCTGCAGATACAATGGTGCTTCCAGCAAGTGTGCTCATTGGCCTGCTGTGCTTCAGCCATGCCGGCGGTGTGTGGGGTTTCGCCCGCCTGCTGGATGACGTGGAGCTACGCTCAGCTTTTTCTGTTGCACGCACCAACAGCATGGAAGGCGGGCCCAAGATGACCGTGACCTTTGACACTGTTTATGTCAACATTGGTGGGGATTTTGACCCCAAGGCTGGCTTGTTTCGCTGTCGTATCACTGGGGCCTACTACTTCTCCTTCACAGTGGGAAAGTTCCCACACAAAGACCTGTCAGTGATGCTGATGAAGAACAGGAACGAGGTGCAGGCCATCGTCTACGAGGAAAATGCTGGAGAGGAGAGGAAGGTAGGTTTCACACCTCAAATCACAGCTCACGTCTCCGAGCAAATCAGAGCATCTGTGAGCAAGACTTAAGTCATCAGACAGGAACTAGCAATGTTCGATTTGTTGCTTATTGTCAGCAACTTCCATAAAAACACCCAAATAGTGAATGCAACAAGCATGTGTGTACATCTTCCTCCTCTGTGCCATAGAGCTCCCTTGTAGTTAAAAAAAAACATAATCCTTCATCACTATGAACACACACACTGTACTTTCATTTGACTTAATCCCACATACACTATCCTGCTGCCACAAATACTCACCAAATGTGGATTAATCCAGCACTGAAAATAGTCCCCAATAAATGTACCTTTTCTTCCTGTTTGATTAAAAAAATACAGTGGTAAAATTGTTTATTTGAGACCTGCTTTTAAAAAAGTGGGGTAGGGAGGTCAGAAAGTACTTAACAATAACAATAAGAAAATTATAGGATATAAACAGTGTTACCCTTTTAATGCTTTCTTTTCTTTGTCTGTTGGGCAAGTGTCTAGTAACAAAAGAAACAGCCAGGCTGAACATCAGGCTAATGATTATTTAATTTACAAAGTGCAAGGAATAAAATTAATTAAAGGAATAACTCAACATTTTAGGAAATAGATTGATTTGCTGTGCTCAGGGTCAGAGGTGTTGCAAGACAGTGGTGGAATGGAACAAATCTTATTTACTTAAAACACTTAGGTGCAGTTTTGAGGTACTCATTCTTTATTTGAGTGTTCCCATCTTATGTAAAAATTTTATTTTTTACCCCACTACATTTATTTGTCAGCTTTTGCAGATTCAGATTGTTAATACAAAATATAATCAACTAATTATATATTATTTTAGTTTTATCTATCCTGCAGGATATATAGTAATTAAAATGAACCCCAACGTCTGAAGCTGCAAAATTAAAGTGATTATGTCATTAATGCACTATTATACTTATTATATAATTTACTTAATTATTTCCATTTTATGCACTAAGTATTGCACTTTTTATTCCATTACATTTTTTTGTTAGCTTTTGCCAATTTCAGGTTATAAATACAAAATAAATTACAAATACAAAATTATAAATACAAAATAAAATCAACTAATAAATGTTATATTATTGTAGTCTAATCTCCCCAGCAAAATAAATATTTATTGAAATGAACCCCATCATCTCCATCTGCAAAATTAAGGCGATGAACACATTAATTAATCTTTAGTCGAATAATTCTATTATTCAGAAATGGGCCATTGTGCATGAGTACTTTTATATTTTCTTAAAATATATTTGAATGCTGATAGTTTTGAAATTTAATGTCAGTAAATTGTAACGCAATAGTTTAGTAGAGTACTTCTTCACTGAGGTATTGCTACTTTTACTTAAAGGGATACCTGATTTTCAACTACCTTTGAATCAAAACAATGTGTCTACTATGTGAAGATGAACTGTGGCAAACCTCCCTCCATCTAACCAGTGTCTGGACACCCCCTAGATTCCCCTGCTACAAAATGCTAACGGTGTAACAATTTAGTACAAAACCGGTACTCAGGTGCAGATGCGGGCGAGGGGCTCTAAGATAGAAAAATTAAGAAAAACCAAACACCACCGGGGGACTTACACCCCCATTAATATTACTTGAACCTTAAAAAATGTTTGAGAAAAGATGGTAAAGCGCAAAGGCTCATTACTGAGGAGGCAGAGACATGTTTCAAAATTAAACCAATAATAATTATTCACAAAAAATCAAAATAAGCAAAGTAATCAAACAGCAGGGACTGAAACTGCTGAAACGAAAAGAGAACATCAGACAGAAATCTCAAAACTATTAAAGGGTATAAAATGATGTCTTTATTATAATTATTGTTTTTAGTTTTAAGAGAAAGGCCTTAACATGAAGTCTTTAAAATAGTGTAATTATAAAAACACAGTCCAAATGAAAGTAACAAACAAAACTAAGCTGAGGCCACTTGTGAAGAGGCAGACTACACTTAGGAGTGCCCAGGGGTGCCAATACTACTCACCTTGGTGCTACACAGCAATCACACAGCAATCGTCACGGAAAAAATTGGTGCAGCCTATATTTGTGTCCCTGTGCAGTTACTCACAGACAAAAAGTGAAGGGACCTCACTACGGGTGTCTAGCCACACCACTCGAAGACACTCAGCTCCTAAAAGAACAGAACTCAAACAAAAGGATTAAAAAAAGATACTAAAATGCAACCCAGTTCGCTTAACAAAAAACAGTACACTACAACTCAGGAGACATATGTCAAAATAAAATAACAAACTAAGACAAAGCCAAAGGGGCAAAACAGCAGTGGCATGTGTAGGGGAACCTGGAAGATGGGGAACTACAATTAGCCAGGCACATGCACTGTACAACAAAAAGGATTTTAATGAAACTATAACCCTACTTAGCATACAAGACATTAACCAAATACAGTCATCAGGATCTTTAAATAAAGGTTAACTTTTAGATATAGTAAGTAAGAATGTGCATTAAAATGTGTCTTTAAACATACCTGAGGGCACCACACACCAACAGCCACAGCAGGGACAGCGTTCAGGAGGCAGAGGAAGAACAAAACGCACAGGTGCCTTATATAGCCTGGCCCTGATTGAGGGAGGTTGGGGGAGAAGTAGGGGCAAGGGTGCATTCTCAGACACAACATTCTCTTGCACTTAGGGAAGTATTCCCCCCCACACAGAAAAAAACACCAAACACTATGAACAGTTTGTCAAATCCAAATCTTTACTTTGGTTATACACATGTAGGCAATGAGTAAAGGCAGAAAAAACTGTGAAATCACACAAGAAACAAAGCCCATAAATCCAAACAGAGTCAAAAACCAGGAAAGCAAACTCGAGGAAAAGGCTGGAGAGCATGAAGACACTATGGAGATATTGACCGTCTGGGTGGTATACTACGAAGCCTGTTAGCTCAGGGTACCTGTTAGCTCTATTTAGCACATCATTTGACACTCAAAAATACTCGATTGTGTGCCACCTACTTCCACCCTTTCTAGAATATTAAAACGTATTACAGCACAACATGACACTGTTGCTTTCAGCTGATTTCAAGCTGAGACTCAGAACAGAACCTGCTCCCAACCAGATTAAGTTTGGCATGTAAGTTACCATGGTGATCCAGCCAGGTCAAACGAGAGTCACCTTCGTACTACACTGCCTATTTCTTGCCTAAAATGTTTTCATAAGCATATTTTAGTGCACTTTTAGCGGGAGAGTTTGCAAACAGGAAGTGGGCGCCATACTGCTTCTTGCATAGTGAAAATTTGTTAGAAAAAAACAAAAATTAAAACTAAGCAGATCAAATAGAAACCAAGATACTGTTTATCACTCAGCTCCTGGTAAGAAATCAAATAAGGAAACACTTAGAAAGGTCTTAAATCACATCTAAGCTCTCCCACTGAATCACAGTGTAACATGGCTCTCCATCTGAGACGGTGCGTTTGTGTTTGGGTGGGGACTGAAAACAGAACAGAGGGGATTACACACCAAATTCCCCTGAATGAAGAGCTGCATGAGGAAGATGATGGGATTATGCGTGGTGTTGATGTAAAACAGGGATAATAAAGCTTGCTTCAACCCTCAGGTGCAGAGCCAGAGCGTCATGCTGCAGCTGGAGTTCGGCGACACCGTCTGGCTCCGTCTCCATGGTGACCCTCGCTACGCACTCTACAGTAACACTGGACACTACACCACCTTCAACGGTTACCTTGTCTACCCCGACACCTACGGCTTCCAGACACACCACCACCAACACCATCCCGCCTTCAACTCCCAGCAGCCCCAGCAAGACAACACCCCACTGGTGAACAGCAACCAGGCCACAGAGAACATCAAGACAAGAGACACAGCAGTTGTCGAAGAGAAAGAGCAGCAACAAAGGGAAGAAGAAGAGGAGGAGGACGAGGATGAAGAGGATGACCAGAGATCTGCTTTCTCAGTTGGGCGCACCCAGAGCATTGTGGGAGTCGACCAAGTGGGCATGCCGCAGCACCAACCAGTCAGCTTTGACACGGCGTTCGTCAACATCGGAGAAGACTTCAACGTGACGGAGGGAATGTTCACTTGCCGAGTTCCCGGAGCTTACTACTTCTCCTTCAATGTGGGCAAGCTGCCGCAGAAAACGCTCTCCGTCAAGCTGATGAAGAACCACCTGGAGGTGCAGGCAATGATCTACGATGACAGCCAGGGGGAGAAAGCTCTGCAGAGTCAAAGCTTGATGCTGTCACTGAAACCGGGAGACACTGTCTGGCTCTACTCCCACCAGAGAGATGGCTTCGGGGCCTACAGCAACCACGCCAAGTACATCACCTTCACTGGTTTCCTGGTTTATCCAGACATCCCCAACGCCACCACCAGCAGCCAATCATATGCAGACAAGAAACCCTAGCTGCAGCACATGGGCTAGGGACTGAACATTGTGGGGGGAATTCATGCCAAGTAGAAGAGTCTCCGAGTCCACCAGAAGAGTTCAGCGTGGAGAATATTTGTGGTTGTCTCTGAAGCTTCTTCTTCATATGAATTCCTTCGCAAAGTCACAGGGACCTTGGACTAAGTGCGGCGCTTAAATGAGAATCTCTTCATTTTCCAGTTAATGGCTTCCTGGGATATGACTTCATCACACTAAAATGTGGAACCTTCAATGACAGTAATGTGAACTCTAATTGAATATTTCACTCTATAATGAAAACACAGTCATTACCTGCTCACCTCTGTGTCAGCCCAACTCTTGTTTAAGTTAGTATGAACACCACAAGTTAGATATTGTATCTCTATGTGACTGGAATTAACAGCAGCTCAAAGAACAATCCTGTGTCAACAGTATTATATAATCATATGGTTAACAGTGGGAGCAAATGTTGGAAGAAAGTTGGTGCATCTCCCATTAAGGTTAAAAACAAAATGGAAGTTCCATCTGATTATCACACTCAAACAAAATGTTGATGGAATATATTTTTTACTGACTTCATCCTTTCTTTAACCCTTTGAAAACTAAGCAAATTGGTTTTATTTATTTCAACTTAAAAAAAAACTATCAAGTAAATTCGTTTTTTAAAAGTACAGGAAAATTGTGTTTTAAAAAAAGAATTAAAAAACTTCCTGAAAAGATTTTTTTCTAGAGTAATTCTAAAAAAAACCCAATTCTTTAGCTTTTCAAAAAATAACTATCTAAATCTACAAATTTCTTGGAATTTGTGGAACATTAAATACTTAAAAGGCATCTGAAGTCAGCACAAGAAAAGTGATGGCGCCCCAGGTTTCAGACTGTGCTTCAGTTTGGACTGAGGTGAAGGTGAGGAGGTAATCACAGGATTCTCATTTTGAAGTGAAATATTCCCGTAAGTGCATTTGTTATCCTCCTCGTCAAAGACTTGGTGTTTCTGCTAGTATGTAAAAAGTCTGTTAACTTAATTTATGTCTTTAGAGGCAAACTGATGAAACTGATATGAACAGTGTTTTTTGTGTCAAAATGAGTCTCTCTCTTCTTCATTGTGGAGTGTCTCTTGCTCCAATACTCAGCGGGAGCATAGGACAACAGGACGACACTGACATCGTTTTGGGAAAGCACAGACTGCATATCCATCCTGCACCGACTGTTGACCACATGCCACCTCTGGGCCTGCGAGGATATCTGAACCATAATTTGATTTCTAATTCTAGCAGCAGTTTAATTCATTTCTTCAGATGGCGACCACTGTGGGGAAAATTGAATAGCTTCTCCCAGGCCTCTGTAATATGCATGTCTGTTTAATTTCACACCGCCGGGAGAGAGATGATGCTGTTCAGATTGTAATGAACCCTGACTTTATGAAATCACCTCCTCTGTTGGAGAGGCACCATGTGAAGTGACATTTTACTGTGATTGAACATTTACAGCTAACTGGAGGTGAATTTCTGAGAAGTTCTGATATTAAAGAAAAAAAACTGTTCTCCTCCAAAGTATGACCATCGTTTGTAGCAGCAGCTTATGGCCAATAATAATAAATGGCCTGAGTAATTATGATGGAAACAAAGGAGGAAGTCAGGTGACTGAGTATAAACAGTGACAAAGACTGTGAAGAGAGGATGTTGAGGTAGAGGTAGTCAAACAAACATGATTTTGACTCAGGAGACTGCTGTTCATGTCCTGTGTGAAACCAAAAGTCGACATTGTCCAGTGGGGTCGTGGTCGATGAGGTGGGTGCAGATATATAGGTTATTGAGGAGGATGAGGGCATTCCAACACGTTCTCATCCCAAGTCGTCACATATTGACGCTTTGTCAGATGACTTTCATGTCTGCATATTACGATCCAGGTATCCGTCTACTGTTGATGTTCCGTGATATCACAACCAATGCTGGCATGTTAACAAATGCACATGGTGGAATTACACCACCGAAAGCACATGGTTATGTTTAGGCAAGTAGTTGAAAAAAAACATCACATTTAGACGGGAAGTGAACACTAGCCCTCTGTATGAAAGTCCAAGGTTTGCTGGATCCATCCACTGCCCCTTCTGCCTGCCCTATAGGGACCTTCATGTTCCTTATATTACATCAATACTGCTTGCATTTCAACTTGATGCCATCCAGCAGCATATCATGTGGAAGTGACATGTTTCATCCAACCGCGTTCTAAACTGATGCCACTCATCCATGTACCACGCTGCCACAGAAGGTGGCCAGTTCTGTCTAGCTGTGCTCTGAACTGATGCTGCCCAGCAGCCTATCACACAGCTGTGGAAGGTGGATCTTGGCGTGGTATTTGATGACTTCTGAATGAGAATGGGCAGAGGTGGCTGAACTAAAAGGCAGCGCTAGCAGTTCATCAACAGCTGTATTAGGGCTGTGCAGAGCAGAGATGATTAGCCAGCCGGAGGGATCCACAGCGGGACTGACACGCACACGCAGTCAAACGGACTACCATAACAACAAACAGAGAAGCTTCGATTACATCACACACAGGGAGAATGACTTCTTCCTCTGTTCAAGACGCCATTACTCCACTATGTGTTCACACAGCAAATAGTTGTTTGCTACTGTATTAATGTTGAAAGTCTCATATATAATCTGTAAGAATGGACCACAGCCACCCTACAATCCAGAATTTGACTGTTTTGGTTCACTGTCACTGATTACAGAGAATAGCTGGTGAACACAGTTGAGCATTTAGCAGCTAAAGAGACAGAGATTTCCCTCAGGAGTTGGTGGAGACCAAAAAACAGTTGAGTGAAGAAACAGTCCTTAATGTGAATTATCCCGAGGACTGGGCTTGTTTAGTGTAGTTGCAGTCGTATTTTGTTCAAAATATCTAAATGAGAAACAATCTGAGAAGTAAAAAATTAAAAAATAAAAACAAAAAAAACCCCAACTCTTGCATTCGAACTGAGGTCATGATCCGAGAAAGAGGTCACAAGTAGACATTTGAAGGGGTCACAAGATGGGAAATCTGGTTGTTGCAGCAACACAAGGATAGAACAAATCTGGATAAACAGAGAAAAATAAATAAAGTATAATAAGGACTGAAGTTAAAAAATGAAACTATACAAGAGAAATCAACCCTCTAAAAGCTGGATCGACATCAGTTTTCTTCTGCTGTGCTCAGACACAAGCTGTTAAGTTGTATGAAACCGGGGAAAATTGGTTTGTATTCTTTCAAAACCATGGGGGAAAGGCACTGAGCAACTAGGCAAAAAATGGCCCAAAAATTGTTAGAAATTACTGAAAGATGAAGAGAAAAAAAATTCTTTTAAAGAGGGAAACTAAAAAATAAAGACTTGGAAATATGTCCAGAACACTTTCATCATAATTATCATAATATATTTAAAAATGTTACAGTAAAATATAATTTCTTGCTAATTTTTGGGCCACATCTTTTTAAATTGCTCCTTGCCCTCCTCCCACGTCTTTACAAGAAATCATTTCAATTTCCTCAGGTTTCAAAGGGTTAAAACAAAATTACAAGATAAAGTGGTGTGATTATTAATATCACAATATCACAAAACAATGAAGCGATAATGTACTGCTGTACTGAATTGATACCTTGTACTTTTGTGTACTTTTCATTTCCATTTAAAAACTCAATTCAGGCAATACAGCATAGCGCATTTCTCTTGATATATTTGCCATGAGATATCTAAAGTAAATACCATCGATATGAGCCTGAGAATGTGACCACTGCCGTCAGAGTGGTGAAAAGATGATTTTCTTCTTTTTTTTCAAAGTCATATAAGTCTCCAACATCACAGCGTTCTCTTTGCCTCCGGGGAAAATGGCCTCTGAAAACTAATAAGAGACAGCTAGTGTCCGGCTTCCCACTCTCACCAGGCCTCTGTCCACCACAGCGTTACTAATCGACAATTTCCTGTCCTGTATGACCGCACCGACAGAAAGTGACACAATTTCAGACAATGAGATGCTAATTTTTTCCCACAGTATGAATTTATACTGTGAATGTGCCTCATTTCAGATCATAATGTATTCTGCCACAGCCGAACCCTCTGAGGATTCTCTCTCTCAGCCTCAGAAAGAGACCTGTGCACAGGGGCGGACCTCTGACTGCGTCACTTAAACTTTAAGACAGACCTGACCCAGTTCACTAAAGTTATGATCAGAACTCGAGGTGTGTGAAGTGATTTGAGCATAACTCACCGGAAGCACTTGTGTGATGCATGCATGTAAGTGAAAATACAGTGAATTAAAAAGAAACGTTGTCCTGACTGCTGAGCAGCTTCACGGGCCCAGCGACGCCTGCTAACTGTGTAATTTTCTGTACAGTAACTGACAATGTGTTGGATGTATCTGGTCTGTGCTTCTTTCTTTCCAATAATCGTGATGAAAGACGGATCAATGTGTATTAGAAATGATGTCGAACAGACATGAGTCAAAATGTTGTTGAAATATTTCCAAAATTGGCAATTGTGCATCCTAAAAGCACAAATGTACGGAGGCCAGGAAAGACCTTGCCTGCAATGTTTTAATTTTTTTTTTAATGATGTTATCTCAAAATCATATTAATTATTTGTTGTAATTAGACATTTTCAGCATAAATCAGTTGCTACAGGTGTCAAAACACCCTCTATGCATGCTGGCATGACATTCCTGATCTCTGATTAACAGTTGATAAGTAGCCTAATTATTTCTGGTGATAACGAGCTTTTTGTCTAAAGATAACAAGGCTAGATTTCTGGATAAAACAAAATAATTCATTTCTGATCTTGAGATTAAAAAATGACAGAAAATTGCAGGCACAGCCATTCTGTTTCCATACTTATCCAACTATGATAAAAAGAATTAAAACCACAGAAAAAAAAAAGAAAAAATCAAAAACCATTTTGACCCCTGTATTGTTTTCAGTAGTCTGGCCCATGTTGACTCTGAAATGTTTTGAGTATTTCTTACATGTAAAATGAATGCTTCGATTAAAATGTTTGAGAGAAAATAAAAGAATAGGAAATGTACAGCCTGAGCTGATTGTATTCCAGTGAACTGAGAAGAGAATTGTAGATTGTGTGCTGCAGCGCCATCTGCTGGCTAATCCCAGTGTGGTAAATTTGAAAAGCAGATCAAGACACAGAGAGGACTAACATGTATTAATTCAGTTACACAATTAATATAGAGAAAATTGTTGATTCAAAAACTGAAATTATCAAGGCAAAAAATGTTTTAACAGGTGCACTATAGAATTACTATTACTATGATAAAATGACAGCTTAACAGTTAACATCCATGTTTGTGACCTTGAATCTTTGACCACAAGATTCTAATCACTACATTATTGTGATTAGTGTACCTTTGTGCCAAATTTGAGGGAACTCCCTCAAGGCCATCTTCAGATATTGTGTTCACGAAAAATTAGATGGATACAAGATCACAGTGATCCCGACTTTTGACCACCAAATTCTAATTCGCCCATGGTTTAGTCAAAATGAACGTTTGTGGCAAATTTGAAAAGTTTCCATCAAGGTGTTCTTGACAAATCGCGTTCTCAAGAATGTGCCGGACGGCCAGATGGACAATCCAAAAATGTAATGCTTCCAGCCTTGGCTATCACCAGCAGCAAAGCATGAAACATCCCAAATAAATGAAGAACTTTGAAACACTCAAAAGTGCGTACATGAAACATAACTTGCAATGGAACACCTTACTTCCACTCCTACAAGTGATTTATGTGGACCAAACGGACCCAAACCAGGGGTATCCCTGGTTTGGGTCCGTTTGGTTCACATAAATGAGAAATGTTACCATCTTGCACAAACAACAGCTCCATAAAACTTCTTTTGAAGGTTGTTTTATTAGTATCTTTATTTACATAAATATTCCGGTTGGTTTGTTGAGGGTGCAGGGACACCCAAAATGACACTAACAGACAGAACATGGAGACAAAACAGAGGGACCTCATTTCTTCTCAGGGGCCGCGTCACCAGCCTCCAGTTTGGGTGCGGCCTCTTTGGGCTCTCGGTAGGCGGGGAACACCTCCCAGGGCGTGTTCAGGTCAAACTTCCTGAACTCCTGCGACAGCTCGACGGGCTCTGCCACCACACGCTTCACCTCGTCATCATAACGCACCTGCACGGGGAAACATTGACATTACAATTTTTTCATTTCACACTTACTGTAAACCTGTTTCATTTTATGTTATTTTGTATTTCTATATTTTAACTTCTGCACAATGTCTCAATGTAATGTCCCAGATTCTCATTTTACTTGTTCATGTTTTTTATTGTTTTAATTCTATTTAAAGCCCTTTCAGTGTTTTCATGGTTAGACATGATACATTTCAAAGACCACAAACTGTCAGGTCTTAATATAAGAACAAATGAGAAAATAAAATAAACAAAACTACATGAGAGGCCTTTCTTTCTGTGACATCCTGATCAAATGCCCCTTTTATTAAAATATGAATGTGAAGTGTGCATCCTGCTATAGTGACAAGTAAACATCCCAAACTTGGGTACTGTATTAATAAATAATAATGTCAAGGAAATCTATTTAGTTTCTTAAAGTATTTTGGCCTTTTAGACTATTCTCTCTTTTAGCACAAACGATCATTGGTACTGGGTGATTATTAATAAATTCCAATTTTGGCGTCCCATGATTACAAAAACAAGGTAAGCAGATACAGTACAACTATTAGTGTGGGGCTTTGGTTTTGCAATGATGCTTTCATTCTGTCTTGTGTTATAAAACCAGCACACTTCTTTTCTTTACAGCAGTGCATTCAGTTTTCAAAACAACAGGCTTAAATGAGCAGCCCCGCTATCTATGATTTTTAAGGCTTGTTTACGTCTAATAATATCAATAAATAAATGAATCAATGAATAAATAAAAATCACAGGATCCAGCAGAGTTTGAGAAGAGAAAAAAGCATATAATGGGTATTTGTTATTGTTTTGAAGATCATACACTGATGAATGAATGAATGAAGTGTCTGGGCTTTGCATCCCTCCTCTCTGTTCTCTGACAATATGCCAATACATCTGTAAATGAATCACACACTGATGAAGCTGAATGAAGCAGACTGTGTGGACATGCCACAGAAACAGCTCACCTCGACATATCCTGACAGAGGGAAGTCCTTCCTGAAGGGGTGACCCTCGAAGCCGTAGTCTGTCAGAATACGCCTCAGGTCTGGGTGGTTAGAGAAGAACACACCAAACATATCCCATATCTGCACACGCACATACACGCACACACACTTCCTCAGGTTGTCTGTGTGGCTGCCAAAAAGTCATCAGAACTCAGGAAACACTGTGGTGATGCTCCAGATTGGACCTGCAGATTATGACTCACCTCCCTCTCGTACCAGTTGGCAGCCATGTGCACCAGGACCGCAGAGTCCACTGGTGTCAACTCATCTGTGTATGTCTTAACACGGAGACGAGAGTTGTAGCGCAGCGACAACAGGTTGTACACAATCTGTAAACCAGCACACACAGATACACACGCATCATATAAGTTATCGATCATTATCAAGTTTCAACGTCAAGTTGGCAACTCAAAATAACATTATCAATGTTAGTATACCCGCCTGGCATGCTTTAGAGTTTTAAGTTTCCTGGCTTCAGCTAATAGATGCAGATAATAAAATGTGCAACTACTAAAAGTCAATAACAAAATATATAATTTTAATTTATATAATTGTTGACACTCTTTCCAGGCTTTCTGACATTTCTGCAGCCTTCAAACTTCACGCAGACGTCACAACTTGGCAACTCCGTTATTACTGAAATTTCCAAATATCTAATTTGGAATTATGAGATGGCTGCATTATGCGTGCATGAAAGCTTGGTGAGTAAAAACCCCTGTGTGACAGCTGACGTAAAACAACTGATCAGGTTGGCTCTATAAAGCTCAGTACAGCTGATCCCAAATCAGTTAAAAAAAAAACAAGGCCCTGGTGAGCCCCAATACTAATCTTTGAGAGTGAAGAGACATCCCTGCTGTTTTGTGTGTGTGTGTGTGTGTGTGTGTGTGTGTGTGTGTGTGTGTGTGTGTGTGTGTGTGCGCGCGCGCTACCTCAAAGCGGTTCTGCCGTGTAGGGATGTCGACAGCAGTCAGATCAATCATGTTCCTGAACTGTGCATTGGTGTGGTCCCTCAGGAAGGTCAGCACAGGGATCACTCCGTCTGGATGGATCATCACCTCCAGCTCGTTATAACAGGTTACCTACACAAACACACACAGTGGAAAACTGACAAACTCTGCCTGAGTCTGCAGTGGTACAGGTCTTCTCAGGCCTGTGCTGAAGAAAGGTACGCCCTGATGTTCCTGATGTTTGATGCATGGCAGCAACTCTCACCTAAGTCTCTACTGCACTACAGAACTGGACGATATGGCTTTAAAATAAAATCACAATATTTTAGGCTATATAATGATACACAACACGATTATTTTTAGGGATTTTTTGTCTATTGATAGAACACATATAATTGTGAAAGGGGGAGAGAGAGGAGATGACATGCAGCAAAGAGCCAAGGGAGCAGCCTCTGCACATGGGGCGCCTGCTCCACCAACTGACCTACTGGGCACCCCATGTATCACAATATTTTGAAATTTCCTCTATACGGCTGTAAAATACTAAAATGCAAAGGCATAAATGAACCACAGTTACAAATAAAGTAGCTTCTGCAATAAATCAAAGTTACCTAAACTACTATTATAATAAAGTCTAATAAAATACCGACAGCATACACCAACAAGCCGGTCGGACCGGAGGGGAGAAACGAAACAAAGAGCCAGACAAAAAGAGGGAGAGAAGTCGGTGTCACGCTGAGGCTGGCCTGACTCGGAGCGGGAGCTGTTCCTCTACCAAGCCTTCTTCTGTTTAATGCCTAATGCAGGAGAGTGAAGCAGATAAGACGTGATTTTTACTCACTCAGCAGCAGGGGATCTGGTACTGCTCTGCGCACATCTTCACAGAGACATGGTTAACACCTGACATCCCGGATCAAGCTGTTGCACTGGATGGACTGAACTTGTGTCAATTCTCCCCTCTGGTCCGACCAGCTTGTTGCCGTATGCCGTCGGTGGGGATCCTTTCACAGTCTGCTGCATTCAGTCCAAGCCCCACACAACTTTTCCCAATGCTGATAAGTGCCACTCTATCGTAGAAAAGACGTGCTTCAGCAGAAGGGGCCACAGTGTTGAAAAACCGTTGCTGAATGAGCCTTAATCAATCGCATCTCATCCACTTTTTCTCCAGCAAGCAGACATTAGCCAGAAGACGGCTTGGTAGAGGAACAGCTCTCTGTTCAAGTCGGGTCAGCCTCGCCCTGATACCAGCTCTCCTCCCTCTCTTCGTCTGGTGCCTTCGGTTTCGTTTGGTTTCTCCCCTCCCTTCTCTGGACGTTGATAAGTGCCACTCTATCGTAAGAAAGTTGTGCCTGGTGCCGAAATAGCGGCATGCGATGTGTAGTATGAAAAAAATAGCAGCAGTTCAGTAAATCATTCAAACATTATTTTACTTATGTGACTGCGGGCCACGGTGCCACATGTGTGAGCAGTAACAAAGGTAAATTAGTTTAATTTTATAAATAACAGGGACACCAAAAGCAGCACAAAAAAAACAAAAACAAAATCTGATTTAAATGACATACTATCACTATCACACTATCTGACAAATAGCCCATTACTGTTAAAATACAGACTACATAGATTACTCTGAGTTATGCACTAGCTAGGGAAAAGTAATTCTCTGTACCACATTTATATTTCATCATCCTAAATTCTGATCTTATTTTATATTCTGATCTTAATTTATTATTCTGATCTTAATTTAATATTCTGATCTCATTTTATTTTTCTAGTCTTCCGTCTTTTTATGTGAAGCACTGCGGCTGCATTTCTTGTATGAAGAGTGCTATACAAATAAAATGTATTTTTATTATTATTATTATTAAATGTTTGCAGTTTTGGTTTAAGAATATAAAATGCTTTGCAAAGAGGCCGTTGTGAAAGAGATGACTAAAAATCAGTGGATGCATTTTTGGAGCATCACTACCCCCATGAAAGACTGACATTAAATTGCATTAAGATGTACAGTCATGTGAAAAAAATTAGGACACTCTATGAAAGCCTGTGTGTTTTTTTTTTTTTAACAAATTTAGACATATAGATATTTAATATTGATTTTAATAATACTGAGAGATTTAAGTAATATAACTAAACAATTAAAACTGAAGAATTAAAAACATTCTGTAAAATGTAATATTATAAAAATGCAATTTCTGGTTAGGAATAAATTAGGACCTCCCCAAATTTATTCCCACTTCAAATGGCTAAAATCCCACACAGGTGTATCACATCAGGAGCACATGATCAGAACATCATTACTCAGCATTCTGAAGGAGGCTTGCCCTATTCAAACCTCTGACAATTAGTTTAGTGTGCTCCTGACTGTTGACGTGAGAGTGAACACCATGGTGAGATCGAAAGAGCTGTCTGAAGCCTTCAGAATGAAGATTGTAGCAGCTTATGAGTCTGGTAAGGGATTTTAAAAGATCTCAAAAGAATTTGAAATCAGCCATTCCACTGTTTGGAAAATAGTCTACAAGTGGAAGACATTGAAAACAACTGCCAACATGCCCAGGTCTGGCCGTCCAAGCAAGTTCACCCCAAGAGCAGGCCGCAAAATGCTAAAAGAAGTCTCCAAAAACCCTAAAATGTCATAACGGGACCTACAGCAGGCTCTTGCTACTGTTGATGTAAAAGTGCATGCCTCTACAATCAGAAAGAGACTGCACAAGTTAAACATTCATGGGAGGCATGCAAGAAGGAAACCTTTGCTCTCTAAGAAAAACACAAAGGCCAGACTGAAGTTTGCCAGAGAGAACGTATACAAAGGCCGGGACTTCTGGAACAATGTTCTTTGGACAGATGTGTCTAAAATTGAATTATTTGGACACCAGAACAGAGGACATGTTTGCTTTAAACCAAATACAGCATTCCAGGAAAGGAACCTCATTCCAACTGTGAAGCACGGTGGTGGAAGTGTCATGGTTTGGGGATGCTTTGCTGCAGCAGGACCTGGCCAGCTCACCATCACAGAATCCACCATGAATTCTACCGTGTATCAGAGGGTGCTTGAGGAACATGTGAGACCATCTGTAAAAAAATTAAAGCTGAAGCAGAACTGGACCCTGCAACATGACAATGACCCAAAACATACCAGTAAATCCACCAAGGACTGGCTGAAAACTAAGAAATGGAGAGTCCTAGAATGGCCAAGTCTAAGCCCAGATCTTAATCCCATTGAGATGCTGTGGGGTGACTTGAAACAGGCTTAACATGCAAGAAACCCCTCAAACATCTCACAGCTGAAAGAATTCTTCATTGAGGAGTTGGGCAAACTTTCCTCAGACCGATGTTAGAGACTGGCATATGGCTATAAGAAGTGTCTCATTGAAGTTATTTCAGCCAAAAGGGGGAACATTAGCTATTAGGGTATAGTAGTAGGGTGTCCTAACTTTTTCCTCTGTTAGGATACGCATTTTTGTTGATATCTTTTGTTTAATGAGTAAAACAAAGTTAATTTTTGTTGTTTACCTGCAATAAACTTTCTTTTCCAGAGATAAATAAAAACAAAAGTAGACATCAATATGTGAACATTTCTTAACAAAGAACTGAATAATTAATGGAGTGTCCTAATTTTTTCACGACTATATTGTTCTATAAATTAATAAGTGCAGGTGTGCACAGCTGCATTGACAAGTAAAGGCAGTCTATATGGCCTCGTTTAAAATGGATGTTGCAGCAGCAACAGTGGAGATAAGAGCTTTTTTTGGCCAGCAGTGCTCTGAAGTGGCTGCCTGATGGGAGCAGCTGAGAGGAGTGGTGAAGGAGGTGTGAGGGCTCCTCAGTGATGGAGTCTTCTTTCTTTTAACTGTATGGCTGTAAAGGTCTGAGTGTTTGGTTTGAGTGCAGCTGATTTTGGCTGCATGCTTGATAACTCTTTGCTTGCTCTAAGCAGAAGTTGTACCAAGATGCAATGCTGAATGGAAGGACAGCTGTTTATAATACCCCATCTGACTTTAACACCTGTCAGCCTCCTCAGGAGAAACATGTGCTCTGAAGCTGAACTGACCTGGACCTGCTGGACATATTTGGGCAACATCTCAGCCACGAACTCCCCAAACGCTGCCAGCTGGTTGTGAGTGACAGCATCCTTGGGTCTGATGGTGGCTGCAGGAAGGACAGATGAGAAAATGTTGCAGTATGACATGGTTCATTGTGCTCCAGTTTGTGTGATGTGGTTTTCTTTGACATCAACATGTTGTCAATTGAGATCCAGTTCCTTAAACATATCATCACGTTTCAGTCACAGAGCAAAGCATGCGTTATGCTGAGGAAAAAATCCTTGTTTAACACTTACGGATGTTTCAATGTACTTCCAGCGGACTCTTCTGACCATCTAGAGCGATAAATATTCGTCTGCTGCTCTTTAAAGATTTTTATCTGTTTTTTAATTTGTCTCTTAATTTCCAAATCCAAACCAAATAACAGCTCTCAGTGTTTCCTCTACACTCATTTAGGAGTGGCGGCCCGCCACTCCTAAATCCTACCCACCGCTCCTTCAAATGTCGTTTTTTTTGGGTTGTTTTTTTTTTTTTAAATTGCAAATACACCACCGCCGCATCACAGCACAGTCCTGCACTGCGTTGGGTGTCGCGAGTGCTGAGGCAGATAACTATCTTGCTCCGTATCTACTCTTTGGGGTAGATACCACCGCCCCCTCCCACCCCCCAACAGAACTTATTGGTGCCGACGTTAATTAGCTACTCGCATCCAGGCATCAGGTCGGAGAGTCAGAGGAGTGTCGGCTTGAAAATAGCGTGCAACTTACCGGAGAAAAGGTAGACTTATTAGCTTAAGAAAACTTATAATAGATTTTATTAGTTAAATAAACATTCGCAAAATATTGATGGCCAGCTAAGGTTACGTAGCTTAAGTTAATTGGGCCCGGTGCCAACTCAACTCAGTGTCGCTAACGTGAGTAAACTAATTGATAGCATTAAGCGATATACACGCCATGATGTAACTGCTGACTGCATTTTCAGATGAGCTTGTTCAAATATTTTTCAAAGAAGAGAAAGACACCTGATGAGGATGGCGCTAGTCAGGTATCATTAGCCTTTTTACTGACTCAAATTATGATGGTTAGGTAAAAAATTATGTTCACACTTGTAATCAAATGTGACGTGAGTGTAAATTATCTAACGTTAATGTTTTATGTAATCGTATAAGACAAGTAACAGACAGGGAGGAGCAGTGGAACAAAGTGAAGGAGAGCAGAGTACAGGAGGGGGAGTGCCGAGTGAAGGAGCAGGAGAGCAAAGTGATGGTGCAGGAGAGAGAGATGAGAGTAGAGGAGAAAAACATAAAGGGAAACACAGGCTATCAGGCTGGGACCCTAAATGGGTTGAAAAAAATAAATAAAAAAAATAAATAAAAATTATTGTTTCTATTTGTAGGTGAAGACTGACTTGAGAAACAGGCTGCAGGGGGATCACCCTGCAGCCTGTATGCTGCTGAGCATCAACGGGCCACCTCTTGGGGAATTTCCGTACAACAGAGCCTTAGAGCTGCTCTACAAAAAACCAAGAAAAGTCCATTGTTCTGAGCCTGGGTGCAAACTTTGCCACTGATTACAGCCCCATCAAGAAATTATTATTTATTGTTTTTATTATTTTATTGTTGAATTTTTGTTATTATTTTTTATTTTTACATTCAGCCTTTAAAAAGCGTCATTTGTTTACGCCGCCACGGCTCCCCGGAGAGCCTGCCCCCGCTGCTGAAAAAAATCCTAGAGGAAACACTGGCTCTAAATATCATACCTCATTGCTCATTTTGTACAACACAAGAAAAATATTAACATATTCTAGCATATGATAATATCCTGAGGCCCTCAGGAGTTTGTTTGTTTTTACCTGTCAGCTGAAACTGTGTGATATTGGTCCAAACTCACATTTTTTAGTGGACTAAACTTAACGAATCCATTCACAGTAAGCCTTGAAGGTGGGGAGTCAGTGAAGACAGAGATCAGTGGCTCAGCCACCCTCTGAGTGCTGGTAAATGACAATCTTATCATAGCAGTCTACTGCAGTGGTGGGAAGTAACTAAGTACATTTACTTAACTACTATAATTTTGAGCTAATTCTTTTCTTTGAATATTTCCATTTTATCGCACTCCAGTCCATCAATATTGTTCTTTTCACTCGACTATATTTAAGGACTCCTGACAGCTACAAAGCCCTCCCACGGCCTCACTTTGGCCTATCAGATCATATTTCTCTGCTCCTCCTGCCAACATACTGTCAACCGATAAAGAGGGTCAAACCAACAGTTAAAACTGTTGAAGTGTGGACAGATGAAGCCACAGCTAAAGATGTCTAAAGATGCTGCCACTCAACATAACAAGATCAATCTTGAATATGCATCTTCTGTGACATCATATATCAGCAAATGTGTTGATGACATGGTGATCACAAACACAGTGAGATCATTCCCCAACCAGAAAGCCAGGGGACAAGGGGACATACATCATCGCCAGAGCACGACTGAGAGCTGGCATCAAGGAGACAAAGAGGAGATACCAGATCCAAAATGTCACAAGCTACAGAAGCAGGAGCGCCCCGATCATATGTGAAACCACGCTGCCGCACGAACTGAACACTTTTTACACTGGCTTTGACCTCCTGAATCAGGACTCAACCGTGACGTCTACTCAGTGACCACAGCAGCTGTGAGAGAATATAAACAAGTCTGCCAGGCCTGACAACATTCCTGGACTAAAAACTTGTTGTGATCAGCTTGTTAATATTATAAATGACATTTTTAACATCTCACTGTCACAAGAGACTGTTCCCTCCTGCCTCAAGACAGCCAACATCATTCCTGTACCTAAAAAGTCTGCTGTGTCTAGTCTTAATGACTACCTCCCTGTGGCTCTTACCCCCATCCTGATGAAACTGGTTTTCTAGCACATCAAAGACAACATCCCTGCCAGCCTGGACCTTCACCAGTATGCTTTCAGAACCAACAGATCCACAGAGGACACCATATCTACTGTTCTTCACTCAGGCTTCACTCACCTGGAGAATGAGAACAGCTACATCAGGATGCTGTTTGTTGACTTCAGCTCAGCATTCAACACAATCTCTCCCATGAAGCTGATTGGAAAATTCAACACACTGGGCTTCAGTACAATGCTCTGCAACTGGATACTGGACTTCCTTACATGCAGACCCCAGAGAGTTCAGATTAGCAGTCACACCTCCTCCACATTAGTGCTCAACACCGGAGCCCCCCAGGGCTGTGTGCTCAGCCCCCTCCTGTTCACAATGTACACCCATGACTGCACTCCCAAACATCAGGAGAACTGTATTGTGAAGTATGCGGACGACACCACCATCATCGGCCGTATTACAAACAACGATGAGAGTTCATACCGGGAGAAAATCAACAACCTTGCAGAGTGGTGCACAGAGGACAACCTACTGCTCAACATCAGTAAAACCAGGGAGCTGATTGTTGATTTTAGAAAGAAGGAGGCAAAGACACACACCCCTGTCTACATCAGCCGAGCTGAGGTGGAGCAGGTGAACAGCTATAGGTTCCTTGATATTACTATTACTGAGAACCTGTCTTGGTCATCACACATCACCACCCAGGTTAAAAAAACACAGAAAAGACTCTACTTCCTACAGAAACTTAGGAAGGCTAAATTCCAGAGCATGATCCTGGTTAAGAAATATCACCAACTGGCATGGTTCATGCATGGCCCAGGACAGGAAGGCTCTACAGCGGGTAATTAAAACTGCCCAGAACATCACTGGTTCCCATCTACAGAGCATCAGTGACCTCTGTGAAGTGAGGTGTCTGCACAGAGCCCAAAGAGTACTGAAAGACAGCAGCCACCCAGACACAGTCTGTTCACCCTGCTGCCATCTGGAAAAAGATACAGAAGTATCCGCTGCAGAACCACCAGACTACAGAGCAGCTTCTTTCCCCAGGCTGTGAGACTCCTCAACTCCTCCTTTAACACCAAAAAAATGTAGCAGGATGAGCAGAAGAAAATGGATGGATGGATTTTGATGCCAATACTCTTGTACGTTTACTTGAGTATGTTTTTGAGTGAAGGAATTTGACTTGTAACCAAGTATTTCTACACTGTGGTATTGCTACAACTGAGTACTTGTTCCACCTCTGGCCTCTTGCTGGTTCAGTCAGCGTGTACTTACGGCTGGTCTCGGTGGTAGAGCTCTGCAGCCTGGTCTGCTGCTGGAGGAGACACGAACTCCTGGCAACTAGAAAAGAAATAACAGGAGGAAGGAGAGAAGTGAAAAATGATTACAAACTTGCTGCTGATGACTCAGCAAAGCAGCAAAAATCTTTGGTGCCAGCCTCCATTTAGGACTCATACTCCTCCAAAGTGAGGAAACAGTTAGGTAGTATCACGGCAGACCATCACACCCTGAACAAAACCTGTTCAAACTTCTGTTCAAACTGTAGCAGGCACACAGAATATTACATACTTTAAATTTAAAAACTTGGTTTTCTAGATCTCTAGATATTAGCCAGAAGTCAGTCCTTGACTGTTTGGACATATCTTTAGTGCACCAAGTGAATTGCATTTTGTCTGGATTCCTATGTCTCCATATGTCAAAACACTTCAGATTTAGGCATAGGTTGTCAAATTCAGCAGTACAGTTGGCTCTTATTGGTCTCAGTGTAATACAATCTAGTAGAGGATCTTTTATGGAGTTCCAATCTCCTCCTAAAGTTAGCTTTACATTAGGAAATATATTTATTAAACTAGATATGTTCTCTTCAAACTCCTGAAACAGTGCTCTATTCTGTGAACTGTTATTTGTAGCATAAATGTTATCCATGATTAACACACATCCCTTTTCTCCAGCACTAAAAGTAACCATCTTCCATAGTCATGTGCTCTGCTTTTCAAAACATTACCACTAAACTGTCCTCTCAAAATTGCAACACCTGTGGATGCATTGGTTCCGTATAACATCCATATTATCACCCCATTGACTCTTCCAGAAATTATAGTCAGATTTTAATGTTTCTTGTTTCTTGTATAAAGTAAAAAATCAGCCTTAAACCTCTAAACAAAACAAAAAAATGCTTTTCTTTTAAATATATCTCTGATACCCTTAACATTGATTGAGCACACTGATAAAGACACTTTCCTTCAAATAAAGAATTAATTAACCAAAATTTTCCACCTCAAAACTGAGGAAAACATGTACCATAAAGACATATACATGTATAGGCCTAACTGTCAAAAATACAACCAAAATACTGCTGTGCCAGGCGCTGCCTTGCTTCAAAAGCTTAACTTAATTGACTGCCAGCATGACGCCGACATGCATACCTTCTATGCCCGCAGCTCTCTCCTATCAATTAAGGCTTTGGCTCTGACAAAAAAGGCTTTCTTCCCTTCTCTGCGTGCCGCTTAAATCTCAGATCACAATCTGTTTCCAGTCTCCTTGTCCTTAGTTGTCTTCTCAAAACCTCAGCTTCCTGGACGCGAGGTATTCTGATCCCTTTGCATTCTTCCAGATGAATTTTTTGACTGATCTGGATGTAAACCTGATGATCCATGGATGTATCCTCTCTCTGTCTCTGTCTCTCCATCCGATCCTGTGGGTGATGTCGATGTGGAGCTGCAGATAGTCACCGAGGCCCGGAGCGATGGCACGGCAGATTTCAATCACACGCTGTTTGAGGTCTTCTCCCTCCTGTTCTTTCAAAGCGTACAGCCTCAGGTTCCATCTCCTCTGGTACCGCTTTCCTCGTTCTCCTTATCCTCCAGCTCTGCGAGCCTTTTCTCATGAGTGGTGACAAAGGTTTTTAATGTCGTTACTTCAGTTTTCACATCTTGGAGCTCTTTAAATAAAATTTCAGCGCTTTCTTTCAGTGCGTTGATACTTTCAGTATTTTGTTTAATCAGCGTCTCCAAACCGTCTGCCCTCTTCTCTATGCCATCTGCCCTTTCGTTTATTTTGTCCACCAGCAGTCTCACAATGTTGTCTTGCAACTCGACAAGGGCTGGCTCAGATCTCCACCGCTTAGCAGCCGGAGCGTGTATCGGAGAGTCGGCCTCAGGTGAGGGGTCCCCTCCCCTCCGTCCAGGTGTGCATAGCAGTGCATGTGAGCGGCAGTGGTAATCACCTCCAAGTCTTTTTCGGCGCCAAAGGAAATTCCGTTGGTAATTTCAGTTAGAGGGTGTTCCTCAAGAGGGATTTGTTTGTTCATCACCTTTTTCCCTTTTTCTTTGTACTTCCTTCTTTCAGCCATGGCAGTAGCCGCATGGCCTCCAGAAGGACCTGGCATTTCAGTTTTCCCAGCTGCAGGTGTAGGTAACTGACTCCCTGTACAGCGGCACTTCAGTTACTTGTTGAGCTGGTTGCTGTTTTCAGGCATAAATTGAGGTTTGTCTACACGGTGGCGTCAGCAGCACATGTCGAGGTCGCCATCTTGGCCACCCCACCTCGAACTAATCGCGATTGATTACGTGAATACGTCGATTCACATAACGTGCGTCACCGCATCGCACCGTTTCACACAGCGCGCCTCACGAGAGCGTGAGCAGCGTGTAGCGTGTTGTTTTTTGTTTTGGTGCTTGTGTATCAAGTTAGAGCGTGCACACTGTTCGCCCGTCAGCGCTTGTCAGCTGCAGCACATCTAGAGAAACGGTGGCTTGACGTTTTTTTATGCATGATGCTCACGTTTGTTGACTCTACCACTTTATACTGCAGTTTAAAGTCTCTCTCTGTATACAAATATGTTTGTTTTACCTCAACTTCCTTGCTTCCCTTTCAAAACAAAAGCTGTCTGACTGTGTCTCCGTGGACAGAATGTCATCAGTTGCTGATACAATGCATTTTATTTTGAAACATTTACAGGCACTGTAAATGCCACTGGCTTGTCAGCTGTGCAGGAGCTTGCATGACTTCATAAATGAGAGGAATATGTGCTTATAAATATGAAAATACAGCACTCATATCAGCAGGCAGCGATATGCCTTTAAAGCCCAGTTAAGGCTGGTTACAATTATTTATGTTAGAGAAAACTTTTAGCGTTATTCAAATTGCACTAATTTTACTGTAAGATGTTTTGTTGGACTGCTAGATCTGCGGTTTGTTACTGTAATAGAGTAACTGTTTTGTTAAGTGACTTGAATTTTACATTGTTTTATTTATTTTGCTGTTGGATTGCTAAATGTAGATTGCACTACATTCCTTTTACTTGTGTGGAACAAGCTCTTGTGCTAATTTGAAGAGACTTTATGTAAGACTTTAAAACACAGATTACCAGTTAAGACTGAGCTATTTTTTGTTGGGGAATAACGCCCTGCAGTGTATGACAAGTTTTAAAATGTTATTTTCTGTAAATTTGTTTATATAATTATCAAGTAATAAAAAAAAAATTAGTCAGATCAATTTAAAAAAATTAATTGATAGCTTAAATTGATTTTTAAAAAATTGTTAAGTGCAGCCCTAGTGTGTTCATACTTTGTTCCTATGTCATTCCACTTTATTGCCCATAACTTTTTTATTAATTGAAATGTTACATGCATTAGAAATACATTTATTGGGGGAAAAAAAAATTGTTAAATACGTATTTCTCCCACTGTATTGGAGCTTAGTTTGGTAAATGTTTCTTGTTTATTAACTTTACAATATTCCATGATTTAACCCTATTTGATTTATAGTATTATTGTTTGGGGAATAACATCCCTCTCCAGTCTTCATAAACTTTATTGGCTGCAAAAACAACTTGTAAGATTGGCCACTCTCTCATCCTCTAATGAGTCCTCTGTTCCACTTTTCAGGAAACTGAACATTCTCTCAGTATATGACAGAAATCATCACATATGTGTGTTTATATATAAAAATATGTTTTTACCTTCTTGTATACCATCATCCTATAGCAATTTCTTTATATTTAATCCACAGATTCACTCATATAATACTAGACAGGATGATGAGCTTCACCTTCCATTTTACAAAACAATACACTGTCAGTCTTCTTTCAGATAACTCAATGTGCAAATATGGAACGATACAGTACACATTATAAAGAGTTCATCATGTTTATAAAAAAAAAAAGAAAATATCATTACATTTAATTCATGGTGTTATTTTTACCCTTTTTCCTTTCCACTTTGTATTGTGTTTTATGTCCTTGTTTTTAAAAAAAAAAATTAATTACTGTTTACTGACTGATTACTTTGTAAGCTTTGTTGTCATTTATCTTTTGTTGTATTTTTCTGTAAAATGTTAATGGGGAAATTTTATTTATTTATTTATTTTTCGTTTTTGTTTTCCTCTTTGCAGCTGTTATTGTTTACAAATAAACTGATCTAAATTTATACCTGTGATTTTACACAACAGTGGGATGTTTATGTTGTCTTTGTTTTAAAGCGTGGGTCTGTAGCTGTACACGAGAGCCAAAAACACGAATTCCGTCCAACGAGGCTGTAATACTGTCGACTGATTCTACAGAGCTGCAGAGCGACTTGAGCAATGTGAACGATACGCCAAGAATATAAAGCAAAAACATTCTTCCTACATCCTCTCACTACATTTCTGTGTGTCACGGTCTAAACTCATCCGTCACACAGAAACAACTCGAACCGTCCATCTTTTACACAGGCTAACGTTAGCATTAGCTAGCTCGAAGGTCAAACCTGACACAGCAGACGGTTGAAAATGACACGATGGCGTTTTTAGTGGCAGATAAACGCACACAAACTTATACGGACGCCTGCCGCAGACAGTGTGTTTAAAATTAAAATTAGTCCCAAGACAACTTACGGTTATAACTCCTTCCAAGACCTCCGCGGACAAACCGAACCAACGACGCCGCCATGTTTGTTCGCTACAAGTATTTGACTGTTTGAGTGTCGCCTCCTAAAGGCCAGGAGGAGAACAGCAGGGAGGACATTCTTCCTCGTCTGTTGCCTTTTAATGGACTACTTGGCGCGTTTGCTGCCTCACTGTGGTTGCAGAGGTCTTTAGATCTTAGTCTGTACCATAGACTGTATATAAACATATATGGGAGAGAATATATATATTCTTTATATATGCCACATAGAAATATGTTAATATACAGTCTGTGGTCGGCACCTGTCGGCCTCAATGCTGTGACACTGTTGTGTCAACAAAGTGTTGTTTATATGGTGTTGGAAACACTATTTGGTTAAACAAGCACTCACTCTCACAGACCTCAGCAGTCATTTCAACAACAGCTTGGCTTAGAGTCAAAATTATTTCACCATATTAATCTCTCAATTCATCTGCACCTTTGCTCCAACGGTCTTATGCTTTAAAAATGTCAAATTTTGTGACTTTTTCGCAATTTTCTCTTAATCAGACTTTCACAAACTTGTCCCAGACTGCTGGGCCAATAATCCTGAAACTTTGGCAAGATAATCTACAGACATTCTTGATCTAAAGTCATCAAAGAAATTTTAATATGTCAATTACACATTATCAAACATTTGTCTTTGAGTTCAATAGCAGATGCTTTGTCTGAGCTAGAGATCCTCTAGAGTTATGACTCAGTTGATGCATAAACTTTTGTAATAACTGCATAAAGTTAGCGTGACTTATTATAATAAACCTATATTTGCAGACATTTCACATGCCAAACTTCAATAAATTGCAATAATCACCAAACTGTCCAGCAGAGCCGAAATCTTTTTAGCACATCACTGAATTGTGACAAAAGTTGGCCTCACTGACACCTAAGGTTGATTCAGCAGTCCGTTTCTATATTTTTAAGAACGTGCAAAATCATTTAACATCTTCATCCCCACGAGTCTTCATTCAAAAACACTCCAATGCAGACACAGACATTCCTTAGATACCAGATATCACGCTGTTCATGCCACTTGTGGCTTTAATGAAAGAATTTCATTACTTCATTACGGTTCAGATATTTCAGAGAGAGATTTCATTTACGTGTTTTACATTTATGTTTCAATCAAAAGCAAGCAAACAGGTAGTCAAAGAGTTAAAGAAAATATGTTTTATGTCATAAAGGTTATTAAATATAATGATAATATTACTTGTAGAAACTGCCATTTTTGCTAACTGACAACTTGTGAATTACCTTCTAAAACTTTGCTATTTCCCAGTAAAACCTTGAGGATTTGAGTTCAAAATGTTGGGGGAAATTCAAGTGGTTTGGCATTTTCTTCAGTGGGTAAACATTCTGACGTGGAGGATTGTCCAAGGCTCCGGGTCCACTGATCCAGCAGCTGTGGGAGCAGAATGAGGTCTGAGCTGCCGTCCTGCGCTCTCAGCTGGACCGCTCACACACCTGCTGGTAGTATTTCCTCAGCATGTCCAGCTGAGCCGAGCGCACCAGGATGTGTGGGCGAATAGACGCCAGCTTCTGACAGGCTTCCTCTGGAGTCATGCAGTGTAACTGTCAAAAGAAAAGTGCAAATGTCAAAATCAACAGAGCTGCTTTTCACTGTCTGACTGATCGGAGCAAGTTTCAGCAAATCAGTTTTGCACAACCTCAATTCCTAAAAAGTTGGGATGCTGTGCTAAACATACATTAAAATAAAATGCAATGATTTTTTGAGCTATATTTATTGAAATATAATACATAGGTGAGATAATTAAAGTTCAAACTGATCAACTGCATTGTTTTACATTAATATTTACATTCTAGATAAAATGCCTGCAACATGTTCCTAAAAAGTTCGGATAGGAACAACAACAGTCTGGGAAAGTTGTGGAACACTCAAAAATCACCTGGAACATTGCACTGGTGAACAGGCTGATTGCTAACAGGTGATAGGATCATCAGTAGCTTTTAAAGGGGGCATCCTTGAAAGATTCGGTTGTTCACAGGCAAAGATTGGGTGAGATTCCCCAGTTAGTGAAAAAGTGTATGTGAAAATAGTTCAACAGTTTAAGAACATTTCCTAATGCACCGTTGGAAGGAATTCAGCATCTACAATTCACAACATCATCAAATGTTTCAGAGAATCTGAAGAACTCTCTGCACGTAAGGGCCGAGGCTGATTCTGCGTTCATGTGATGTCAGAAGGTTGTAGTTTCCAAGTTGGGAAGTCGTTTTTCTAACATCTTTGTGTTCATGTGCTTTGAGGTCTCAAAGTGGGAACAGCACTGGAAGAGACAAAGAGAGTGATTTTAGTTGCAGTCACTGCTGCAGGTATGCAGTGCTGACTGTAACTATAATCACTGTCTTTGTCTCAGTGTGTCACTACACCCTGAGGAAGGTGCAAGCTGATGCGCGTTGGTGCATTTTTAATGTTTCTAGCCCTATGAATTAAAGGCCTTAATGCTTTTCAAACCAACCTGAGTTCCTGGAGTTGGATCTTTAATACAGCTGTTTTTTGGTAGTTCCTCCTTTTTTTGACTTACTGTGTGTTGTCAAACAAAAAGGTAATGTCACACAGTGGGAAACATGTCCTGTCCCAACTCTTTTGGAATGTGTTGCTGACATCAGACTTAATATAGGTCAAAAACAATTTGAAAAGCACTGCGTTCTGCTTTTATGTTTCACACAGCATCTGGATAAAAATAAAATAAAACATAAATAGTTACACAAATAAATAAATTTAAAAATGAATAAATAGAAATGGAAAATGGAAAATAAAATAGAAGAATAAATAACAGGGGAATTTATGCAAAGTAGAAAATAATACATAAATAAATAAGCAAATAAATATGAAAATGAATAAACTGATAAATGAAATGGGAAAATGAATAAATTGATAAATAAAATGGAAAATGTAATAAATATTGTCATTTTGATTTATTGACACATTTATTTATTTCAAATGTTGTCAGTTTCAGTCCTTCATAGTTATAAACTTGACAAAAACGAAGCACCCCCTTTTCCCCCGCCGCCAAGTTAGGTACTAACCCGAATGAGGTACGCAGCAGCCAGTGTGGCACTGCGGGAGCGTCCGGCCTTGCAGTGCACGTACACGCTGCTCCCCCGCTCTCTGTGCTGCAGAGCAAAATTCACTCCTCGGCACAGGTTCTCCAGGCTGGGGACGCCGGTGAGGTCGACCGTGCTCAGCCTCAGCTGCTCCACCCCGGCAGCCCGCCACTCCTGACACCACCATCACACACAACACACACAACACAGCCAAGTGAAAAAGACAACCTGAGCTCAGATCACACTGTGAGAAATCAGCTGCTGGTGCTCAGCAGTCTGGTGTTCCGATTGAAGCAGCATCAATCGTAGGCCGAACCCAACAATTATGTTCATTATAGATTAATCTGTTCATCATTTTTGTCAGTTAATGCCAAAGAAATGGTGTAATATGTCTGTAACAATTACACAGATTTCTCTGAGATTATTTGTTTTGTACAACCAACAGTCTCAAAACCAAATATATTCAGGTCCTTCATAAAAATGGCAAAGAAAAGCAGAAAATCCTCACATTTCAGAAGCAGGAACTCAGAACTTTGATCACTAATTGCTCTGTTGCTTGAATAATTTTTTTATTTTGAACATGTAGTTTAAAAAAAACGCTCTGTTATTTTTACATAATCTGAAAGAAACATGCATTTCGCAAAAGAAATGTCTGCGAAAAAAACTGAGATGATCACTTAGAGATTACTCCTCTCTGATTTTATCAGTAGGTTTTATATTTCTAAGGACAGGACAAACTGAATTTAGTTTGCGGTCAGTCACGTCACAATAATTCAACTTTCTGCAGAACAACTTGTTGCTGGATCCTTCTTGGATCTTCTGTTCCACACACAGGATGTTCGACTGGCTGAATCCTGCTGAACCTTCTGAATAGAAACACTACGGGAAGTGAACTCACCTCAGCTGAGTTGCAGAAATATTTGGTCTCATACTCCTCATTCATGGTGATAACGCCTCGAACATTTTCTGCTTCCACCAGCTGCAACACAAGAAACGGCAGCCATCAATTTAAATACCATATACATAGACTTTTTTTATTTAGGGATGAAAAACATTATGTGTTAAGAAATTACAATAACTTCCAAACATATGATTTTAACAGTTTACAATGACCAGTTTATTTCATGATTCAAGAGTTGAGCTTAGGACTACCATACCCAGCATTCTGAGTAGCAGCAGTACTGTGTTTGAACTGTCTGGCCCTCACTTGTAAGTACACATACCTTTAAAACAACTACAAACTCAATACTCGTTCTACAAAAACGAGCCATACAATCATTAACAAAACTGATTATTTTGTTCACACAAATCCACTCTTTCTAAATTATCATGTTATGAAATTTAATGACTTGTTTTATTATAAAATAATGCAAATAATGTTCAAAGCAAAATCAATGTCACTCCCAGACTCTGTCCAAAAGTTCTTTTCGATATGGGGGAGCAAATATGACCTGAGAGGTGTTTATAAGTTTACTGCACAAAAAGCTAAAAAGGGAACTGAAAGGAGGTGCATCTCTATTATTAGGGTCAAATTATGGAATGATGCAAGTAAACGTTTAGAAATGTTTAATTCACTTCTGGTTTTCAAAAGAAGAAGAAATTTTTGAAGGTTACAAACGTGAAGAAGTTTTTGTTGTCTTTCTTCTCTTCATTCTGAAGAGCAGCTTAAATTGATGAGTATGTTGGTTAGGCTTAAAAAAGCATTTTGCTTCTGCCTAAGCCTGTTCAGTCACTACATCATACGCAGACTGTTGTTTTAATTTATACTGACGAAACTGTTTGAGTTTATTGTATTATGTATGATGACTGAATAAAATACTACTACTATGTTATGTATGTTTTATACAAGCAGCAATTACTGTAAAAGACAGAATTACTTAAAATTAAGAAATAAAGATATTATTTTACTACACAGTAGGAATAATCATGCCATAATTAAACTTATAAAGAAAAAGGAAAATAAAAAAGTAGTAAGTAAAATATTAGTAGTAGTAATCTTTTTAATGTTATCTGTTTTAATTTCCTATTTGGACTTTTAATTTGAATTATGACCAAAAATATTCTCCACAGTAATCCTACCTCAGTTGTAAGTTTTCAGATAAACAAATACATATAACAAAATTAAATTATATTAGGAGCAGATGGGCTTCTTTAAATGTGTTTAAGAATATGGCATTATTATGATATTACTTTATTGTTGTCAACATGAAAGAACACTTTAATGTTGTATTTTGTCAGTGTGGGACAATTTTAATTACTCTACATGTTACTTTATGTGAGTGTAAGTTCTGCATCATAAGCATATCATGCTCTCCATAGGTTCACTTCTGGAAGTTTTTGAATATATGGACTTCAATTTGTACTGAGCATTTGCAGTGTGACGTTAGTACTTCTACTGCAGTGAGTACTTCCTGCCTCCGGTGTTCGATGTTAGAGAGTGTGACCTGTTTGGTGATGGATCTGAACGGCAGCGCTCCGAGGATCACCGTCTCGTCCACTCGGTCAAACCACCGTCTCGAGGACACCTTCTCCATGACAACATTATAGGCTAACGTCGGGTAGAAGAGCAGTCTCGCCAACGCTCCGGACATGGCTCACGGTACCGTGGGATAACGTATATACGAAAATTTCTCTTCCGCCGTCTAACAGGTTTTCTTTCCTGCGTGCTGTTGCCGTCCGCGGTGTGTTTCCCTCATGGATGTACTACAGTGGGTTTCCCCCCGACCGGTCAGCTGGACTGCATGACTTCTTCTTCGAGTGAATTCGAAGTTCCTCCCCCGGCGGTAACATTAGGACTTCCGGAGCGAATCCTTCATAATAAAATCCGTGACCTCATGTGAAATCCTGATGAACGTCATTTCAAAATAAAACTGCACATATATAGGCTTTAATTATGACCTGATTGTGACCACCCAAAGGCACACCTGTGTAGTAATCAGTGGTGGAATGTAACTAAGTACATTTACTCAATTACTGTACTTCACAACATATTTGAGGTACGTTACTTGACTATTTTCCTTCAATGACACTTCAGACTTTACTTCACCACATTTCAGAGGAAAGGTATTTTTACTACACTATATTTATCAGACAGCTTTGGTAACTATTTAGATTAGATAGATTTTTTAATAAAAACTAAGAATAGTTTATAAAATATGATACAAAAAATAATATATTTGCCAACAGACAGAAAATTACCTGTCATCTATTTTGATAAATATTTATGTATTTTTCTTAATTATTTTAAGTTTTGAGGTTTTTTTTCTTGTATTTCCTTTTATCAAAATATTTTTCTGCTACTTTAAGTACATTTTACTTTATTTATTTAAGTAACATTTTCAATGTGGGGCTTTTACTTGTAACAGTATTTTCACAGTATGGTATTAACCTTTTTACTTAAGCAATTGCATACTGCAACACTGGTAGTAATGATGCAGTTTAATCAGCATCTCGATACGCCATTCCTGTCAGGTGGATGGATTGTCTCCAAAAAGGTGCTAGTGCTCACTAACGTGGATTATTATTTTATTTCATTTTTTTAAGTGACCAACATTTGATAGAAATGCCATCAAAGAAAATAGTTAAAGTCTAAATAATTCAGCTCATGAAGAATGGGAGCAAAACAAAAGTGTTACTCAGTGTACAAATAGGGTTGCAATGGTACACCTGCTTAAAGGTATACTCTGGTATGAAAATAGACAGTTATCACATTGCATGCATTTGTTTATCTACATTATTGAAAAAGAATGCAACTGGACAGACAGTCTCACCATTTTAATTATTGTCAAAAGGAAAGCTTTTTACACATACTTTTTTATGTTTAAAGTTTTAATTTTAGTCATAAAATTATTTTTTTAACTAAAAGGCCTCTCTGTTTTCTTTCCTTTAAGGTTCAGCAACTGATAAGAATAAGTCTGTAATACCATGACACTGTGACATTTATGGTACTGTTAAAGTCTCACATCATTGCGACCCTACATGTCACAGAAATTCAAAGCCCACTGAGAGAAAGTCAGATAACATCAGCTGATGTCAACTAGCTAAGCAAACTAGGTTAACCATTTACTGGAATGTTGTTAGTTAAATTCCGCCTGACCGTTGTCCTATGAGATAACCTCAATCACCCCTCGAGCCTTAGGGTAGCGGCAAACTTTAATTTGACGTCACATTGACATGACTGAGTTTGAAGTCAGCTGTTCGTGTTACAGTGTTGATTGCCATCATCATAAATATTGCATTTAACTGTCTCACTGAGTAGTGACATTGCATACAAGACCTCTGATCCAGGAAATCTGCTGACACAGACATTGATCCACTCATTTGTAATCCTTTCCTCACCTTTTATTGACTGTATTCTGAGCCTGAAAAGATTGTGTAAAATAAGATCGATTATCTCTGATAGACTAGACAGTTTGAGATCAATTTTTCCATAAAACTTATTTCTTACAAAAAGTTTTTTACGAGCCCGGCAACATAACAGCTGGTTTGTTTTCACCTTGTGAGTCTGTGTGTCATCATATGTTCCTGGTCACATCTATTGTGGCAGAAACTACCAGAGAAGCTGTTCTGAGGACTTTGCCAAGTGTTTATTATTCCACCTGTCAATGCAATAGTCTCAAAATAATGCAAGATGCATTCATCAAACTTGACAGGTGTGAAGTTGAGGTCAAAATGGAGGCCTAATTTTACGGTTGGTGTGGTCCAACCAAGTAGTCAGGAAGTAGGGAAGGGGCCATTGCCCCCCTGGCAGACATTTGCTCACTCACAAAGGGCTGTATCGCAGCTGGTATGACCCTATTGCAAGATGGGTTCCAAGAAGGTTTCCCCCTTTTAAGCAAGACTTACACTGCAGATAAAACAAAGCAACATTTGATTGGATCACCGTGATCCAGATAGAAACTTTTCAAAATTACCACTGCTCTAACTGGGACTACACATCACAATGAAGGTCACTAGCTGTGTAGAGAGCAGGCAGAACAGCCAATGTGGGGTCACTTTAACAGTTTTTCTTTTTTGGAAAGACAGAAAACCACATAGGGAATACAACTGTTAGCAGTGGTAACAATTGCACCAACTGCTACTGTTTTCACTCTCTGAGTCTGTGTGTGCGTCATCATGGCCAAATGTGGATCTGATAACACCAACTGTAGTGGGAACTACCACAGAAGCCATTTTGAGTGTCTCGCCAGCTGTCTTGTCTGTGGGCAGATTATATCAACATGATAACTTCATTACCATGCAAGAAGCAGTCCTCACTTTACAAGGTGTGTAGTTGAGATCACAATTGGCACAAAAGGCAAAGGCAGTGAAGATGGTTGTAGTCTAATGCTGCCTTCGTGTGCTCCTTGGAAATATAGAATTTACGAGTTACAAGCATGTGAAAGGCCCTCTTAAATTGAAATTACGAGGGGAAATTGGAAAACTTCTATGATACCCGATTTGCTGAGTTGTGACGTTTGCGTGATGTTTCAGGGCAGCAGAAATGGCGAAAAGCATGAAAACAGTGTTAACAATTGAGATAAAATAAATATATATTGGGTTATTTTGTTACTAGTAGCTACCATTTACTTTTAGTAGTTGCACATTTTAGTATATGCATCTATTAGCTGAAGCTAATAGATGCATATACTAAAATGATGCTATTAGATGTTTGGGTCCCGCCAAAACATCTGTCCGACCAATTGCAAACAGCTCCATTGAATGCGAGTGCAGGGATTGGCTGTCAATCATGACGGAAAATCTCTTTTTTGTACATCTGTGGACAGCGAGCTTCTAGGAGCATCGGAAAGTTTTTCATACAAGATGAAACACTTGAATCAGTGTGTCATATATGTAAGGGTTTTTTTTTTTTTAAAAAAAAACATATGATGCAAGAAACAGCTGGCCCCTAGTATTTTCGCATTGTCTAATCTGGCCCCCATTCAAAAAAGTTTGGACACCCCTGATCTACAGTGTTGCATCAACAGACTCAGTCTCATCTGACAAACTTCAGACAGCTGATGTTTTGATGAGGCTCAAACTGTCTCATGTCTTTAGGGACATACTGCAGGGTGTTTAGGTTCCAATGAAATGCCAATTGTGAGAATTTTGTAAATTTGGATTTTATTTGACAACACAAATACCAGGTTAATATATATATATATATATATATATATCTATATATATATTTTAAATAACTGTCTCAAAAAATATAATTAGTTACACTTTTCACGTGAAAATGCATTTATTATATTTTGACAATCTTTTCCAAATCAGCCATGATAGTGTGTCCATTTAATGTAACTATATTTAAACTGTTTTGCAGCACAAATATATGACAGGCTATAACAGTCTGTTTAAACAACTAATGTCTATGTCAAACAGCAGATACAGAAATATATACACCAATACATACATGTATAAAAACAGATTTGGAAGGAACAGTGTGAGTGTGTATAAAATTACACAATGTATTGCAATATACTATACTAAAAAAGTGCAAAGTATTCATAATACATTTGGCCTGTAACCCCAGATTTAGGATTCTTTTGTTCTTTTTCTTTTAAAAAATGTGCAGTACAAAATGCAGACAACATTTATTACAACTCAAAAACTGGCAAAATTTAGGGAGCCAAAGTAGTGTTAGTTTCACTTGTGATACAAACAGATTTTCCTCTTGTTAAGCTTTCTGATGTTATGCAATCTGGGGTTACAGGCCAAATGTATTATGAATACTTTGCACTTTTTTAGTATAGTATATTGCAATACATTGTGTAATTTTATACACACTCACACTGTTCCTTCCAAATCTGTTTTTATACATGTATGTATTGGTGTATATATTTCTGTATCTGCTGTTTGACATAGACATTAGTTGTTTAAACAGACTGTTATAGCCTGTCATATATTTGTGCTGCAAAACAGTTTAAATATAGTTACATTAAATGGATACACTATTTTTTTTAAATAACTGTCTCAAAAAATATAATTAGTCTACACTTTTCACGTGAAAATGCATTTATTATATTTTGACAATCTTTTCCAAATCAGCCATGATAGTGTGTCCATTTAATGTAACTATATTTAAACTGTTTTGCAGCACAAATATATGACAGGCTATAACAGTCTGTTTAAACAACTAATGTCTATGTCAAACAGCAGATACAGAAATATATACACCAATACATACATGTATAAAAACAGATTTGGAAGGAACAGTGTGAGTGTGTATAAAATTACACAATGTATTGCAATATACTATACTAAAAAAGTGCAAAGTATTCATAATACATTTGGCCTGTAACCCCAGATTGCATAACATCAGAAAGCTTAGGATTCTTTTGTTCTTTTTCTTTTAAAAAATGTGCAGTACAAAATGCAGACAACATTTATTACAACTCAAAAACTGGCAAAATTTAGGGAGCCAAAGTAGTGTTAGTTTCACTTGTGATACAAACAGATTTTCCTCTTGTAGACAGTGATAGTCTTTGTTCATCACTGAGTTAACACTTTATATATTATTACCTTCATTTACCTACAAAAATAGATGGCTGCGAAGGCAGCGATCCACTTGGAGGGAGATCAGAGCTTTGTCGAAGGACTATGATGTGATCTGTGATGCAACCCCCCTCAGAGTAGAGAGGTCAGAGGTTGGTGGTGGTGGAGTTCAGGATGTTGTGCTGGATCTTGGCGTCAGAGGCCTTGGATAAGTCTCGCTGTAGAGACAGAAAAGCGTGAATCCTCATACACACGTGTGACAATATGAAAAAAAGAGGACGCAGTCAAAAGAATCCAAAAGCAAGCAAACAGCAGCTCGATGTTTTCTGATCATTATGAAACAACACACTGGAGACTGTTAGTAAGACTTAAAGAGAACACACAGGTGCTCGAATAGTTTCATACTCTGAACCAAGAGACGAGCTGTTTGCAACAAAAATCCATGCTTTTGTTTAAACACTAGAGAGTATCAAGTTATTCACATCCAGCTGTTTTGTGAGGTGTTATTCAGTTCTGGTGTTGCCATTTTGCCTGAACATACACAGACCACATTATTAAGACAAATGATCAACATGACAATATTGACAAATTTGAGGCTTCAAACAGTAGTCAACAAACCAGTGGGTTGTGTCATGGTGACTACATCCACTTCCTTAATACAGTCTATGGCAGTGATACTCAACTTATGGCCCATTGGCCAAATCTGACCTCTGATGGGGACCTACATGCCCCCCCAACCATTTTCTAGTTCACAATAAAAATGAAGTGATTCCCACTGGGAATCATTTTTGTACTTTTAGTATGCATAAGGTGCCAGAGTGCATAAAACAGCATCAAAATAGAGCTTGTTGATCAAAAAAAGTGCCAGTGGAGGATCCCTCACACCTCTGACAGAGGTCTAGCTAAGACCCTAATCTTAGAAATGTCCTAAAATCCTAGAAACATCCTAAAAATGTCCTAAAATTCTAGCAACAGGTACGGGGCTGTTGTGACTGGCCCCTGGCCTCCTGTCATTTTGCAAACGTGGCCCCCAAGCAGAGCCAGTTGAATGTCCTTGCTGTACGGTTGAGAGAGACAGAGATGTAGGAGCAGTGGATCAGAGTCAGTGATGTAAAGGCAGCAGGGGAGTCAGTGGCTGTGGGATAAAGCTGAGTTCAGACCAACTTGAGCCCTGATGGGTTGTGTTTTTGTTCACTGTATGCTTTGCTCTTTCTGCATTGAATTGTGTTGTTAATGTGCTAACTGGCTAACTAGCTTCATGACGGTGTTTTGGTTTCCCTTTTTGATGCAGTTGCAGTACGTGCCGGTTGGTCAATTTGGGGTGTTCATGTTTAACCTTTAGGCCAAGACACGGTGACGTGAGGTGACGCAGCAGGGGGCTTTCGTCGCTGCTAATTCTATGCTGATGGCTTGGTGGGTCTGGGCCTTTATGGTGTATTTCTATGACTTATCTCAAGATTGTCAAGAAGAAAATAAAATAATTGCCACCATGAGAAATGTCCAGCACCTCTGTGTTTTGGCTTCACTTATCTGCTTCTCAGATTTCTGAAGAAGCACACCCCCTGCATGTTTCTAGAACAGGGCTGATTTTGGCCTGAGAGCTCGCTGACTGTGCATGTTAAAGCTAAAGCAGCATGTTCAATTACTCTTCAAGAGTCATTTCTCCTTTGATTGGAGCCATGCAATTACTACATAAAAAGGAGATTAGTGAGAGGTACACACAGTATTAAGATTCCCAACACACCTTGACTGAACAGATTCAGTGTTGACCAAGTCCCTCTAAAATACAAATTTGCATCATTAGCATGTGCACATCCTCTACAATACACTTAACGGTGTTAGGGCACAGAAACAAGGAAGAAGATGCAGAGAAAATGGATTACAGACAAAAGTGTAAATTACCACAAACTCTGAATATGTGCTGGCCACAGAGGCTATGCTGAAGTTACGCTGTGGACCAGCGGGGGACAGCAACGCACCACTCAGAGGGCTCCCCTTCAGCTGGGCCTCGTTCTCCTTGTTACAGCCTTGCAGTCTAGGGTGGGGGGGTTTACTGCCACCTGGCGTCCACGCTGCTGGAACCTGGAGGAGAGAAACGCAAGTGGTCCTAACTGTCATCTTAGGCCCAACTATGGACACAGGACCATAGTTGACAAATAATGTAATACAGCATTTTATTTATTGCATTTTTAAATTGTTGTTATTCCATGTCATTGTCGTTATGTTTAGTTTTTTACCTTACAACTCTGCGTGCCTTACAAATTGCCCCTTGGGGATGAAATAAAGTGTTTTTGAATTGAACTGAAAACCAGGTTGGAGTTGTGTGTAACTTGTTCCATAATGAAAATGAAACCAACCTTGTTTGCTGAGAGAGGTGGGCGGGACACAGGTGAGCGGCAGACAGTTCCACCATAAACAGAGCGGCTGGTGCTGTTAGAGGTGGCGCTAGAAATGCTGGAAGTCACGTTAAACTGATGAGAGAGGCAGAGCCAGAGGGTTAGTGCTGACAGAGCCAGACCACTGAGGACACTCAGTTTGTAATAAAGCAAGAATTTAGAGCACAACTATGAAAGTGAGCTGGGTTTACCACCTTGCGGGATTTATTTGGGGTATTGGTGCCAAGGAGTCTGCGTTTGGTGGGAGTTCGTACAGCCGTCCCATACAGCATGTCCTCCTCTGTCTGTCTGCTTTTTTTCAGATGCTGTTAAAGAGTTTGATAAGACAAGTGTTAACACATTTACCAGCAAGCACATGGACTACAACCCTGTAATAAAACAAGGCAGCGTGTTTACCCTCTCTTGTTTCTCCTTCTCTTTCTCTACCCGGTGCAGCTCCCACTGGCCCTCCACATACTGCAGAAACTTCTGGCCGTTTACCAGAAACTCCCGACCTTGTTCACTTTCCCAAGCATCAATCTGGGCTTTTAGTTTCTTTTCAAGCTTAGAAACACCAAACACATGGTGCTGAGTTAGTATCACATGCTTAAGAATTGCTTAAAGATGTTAAGTTTAGAAATAGGCAGCCTTCACGTCTTACCTTAGGCAGACTTTTCTGCAGCTCAGACCTCTGTTTCTGCTCTTTGAGGAGGTTCCCTCCTCTGTTATTGAATCTTGTTGGATCTGTGGCTTTTTTCTGTCAATGAGAAAGGTGAGAGAGACATTATGACCTTGATGAAACAAGTGTTTATCATGCAACACTATGACCGGCTAAAATAAATAAACCAGTAGTTGTAGGGGTTTTTAAATGTGCTCATCTGAATGACAAAGACTTGAAGGATGGAAAAGTGCAGCAGTGGCAGCATTGTTGAAGGCCAGGACCTGAAGATGCTTCATTTTCAAAAAAGGATTTGATCCAAGAAAAAGAGAGAGATGACTGGTTGCTCTGGGGGCCCTGATGGTCTGTGCAGTTATCTGCTAGATTTTGAGAGTTGTTGAGATGTTTTTTTTCTTCCATTTTCTCCATATTCAGATATTTTCTATATTTATATAGATTTGTATTTTTCAGTCATTTTCCTATGATGTTATTTATATGATATTTGATCATAGCTACTCAATCTTTGCATTATGACCATCTTCCTCCTGTTTGGAGTTAAGATGGACAATAATGAGATGATATTGTTGTGGCCTGATATTTACCTCTAGCCTGTGATTGCTGACACTGTTTTTAAACTACAGTATTCCATGTATATTTTGTTAAATTGTTTGCCATGACGTAACATATTGATAGTGGGAGGTACCTTCTAACAGGCTAAATACACACACATTGCCAGTCTGCCCTTGAGCAAGGCACTAAACCCGAACATGCTCCAGGGGCACCGTATTATGGCTGACCCTGCATTGTCCCTCCACCTTAACTGCACGTGTGCTGTGTGTAAGGACATGCAGAAAACACATTATAACTGTCAACTGCCTTGTGTTGATTGACAAAGAAAGAAAATAAATTACAAATTCATTTGAATTAAATAAATTACAAATTCATTTATGTTAAATAAAGTTGATTACTTTGTGAAACAACTTTGTGAAACACTAAGTTTGAAAAGAATTTAGTGCTGGGTGTGTACATTAAATTATCTGTCTTGCATTTTTTTTGCAATTGTAAAGTGTTTTTGAAATGAGCTTTGGTTTAGTCCTATGATCCTTGGACAGGACAGTTTTGTTACTACCTGTTGCTACTTGTTGCTATTGCTAGTTTCCTTTTTCTGTCAAAGTGTGTGTGTGTGTGTGTGTGTGTGTGTGTGTGTGTGTGTGTGTGTGTGTGTGTGTGTGTGTGTGTGTGGTGGTGGTGGTGGTGGTGGTGGTGGTGGTGGTGGGGGGGGTCTGCTGAGGACACCAAAGTACATAGAGTGTACTCACCTCCATCTCCAGGAAGAGTCTCCAGCTTTCCTCCCACTGGTGAACTCCGTCAAACAGCTCTTTGTGATCCTCATAGTGCTGCTTCAACCTCTGGATCTCAGCATCATGCAGACTCAGCAGCTCTTCAGTGAAATCCTCTGAAAATAGACACTTCTAGTCTTTGCACTTTTCTAAACTCCAGTATGGTTCTAATTAATACAACTAAGATGTTAAATAAGAGAACCCACCGCTGAAATATGGCATGAATGCCTGCTGCTGGTCAGTGCTTAAAAAACACTTTTCCCAAAACACAGCGATCTCAGAGCGGATGGCGTCAGTGACGTTGCGGATGTTCCGCAGCTTGAGCTCCTCCAGACGCTGAACTTCTGCTTGTAACTGCAGAAGAAAAACAAAGTGAGCACAGCAAAAAAGTGGCCATAGTACTAACAATCACAGCTGACTGCAGATAACAGGAAAAAAGTGGATGAACAAGAAAGTCAAACTTGAATCTTCTTACCGCTTCCAGGTTCCTCTTCCTGGAGCTGACCATGTGTTGGTTGAAGGCCTCCCTCTCCTCCTGGGCCACCTGCAGTCTGTCCCACAACCGCTGGATCTTCTCTCTGTGAGCCTCACACACTGCCTCGTTCTCCGCCTTACGTTCCTCCAGCTACACATCGACAAACACAGAGGAGCATCACTTACAGACTCAGCTGCTGCCACTGTGACAATGCATCAGTTACACGTAAGGCTGGACAATATATCCATATAGTGATGAGGAAAGATTTTAGATTTTGGGTATCATAATATCTTAAGTGTTGTCTTTTCCTGGTTTAAAGGCTGCATAACACTAAAGTGAGGTCATTTTCTGAACTTACCAGACTCTTTTAATACTAAAAACATATCCATATTCCTGATGATTATTTATTAAAAATGTCATTGTGTAAATATTTAATGAAAGCACCAACAGTCAACTCTACATGTATTTTGTCAAAAAAAATTGGAATTTCGATCTTCTACAAATATAAACAAGTGGATCCTTATGCTTTTGTTTGTTGTTTTTTTTGTTTTGTTTTAGGGATGCATGATATTGGATTTTTCACAGATATCTAACATGCCCATGTATAACAGCTCATTTGGCCAATAACTGATAGCAATATCGATACATCCACTTTTTCCCCATCTAATTTAAGTCATCAAGTCTCTTATGTCGCGGACATTACATTAATAAAATAACTTATTCAGTTTATAGAGTTAGGACAGTGCACATTCATCAACATATCAGCAGTAAGCATCGATGTAAATGTGCTGGAATTAGCGCAATTGCTAAATTTCATCTGTAGTCGTAAGGCAGGCACCATAAAAAACAGCTACACAGACAGCTCATAGAACAGTCCACAGGACATGACACAAACAGTGCACGACAACAAATCACACAGGGACATATTAAAGAGCAAAACTACCTACAATAAACAGTAAAAAACCCCAACTTATGATAAGCTCAAAAAAACAAAACCCCGAGAACAGGCATCGGAGAAGAAAGCAGTTTATGTATGGGTACATGACTGGTTTGTTTTCACCCAATGTTTAAGGTTTTTTTTTTGAAGGGTGAGTAGTTGAGTAGTTGTCACAGTCCCTATTATGTGCCGGCAGCTGATTCAAAGAATGTCTTCCTCGAACAGACACCCCATTTGACTAAATTTAGTCCTACGCCTCGGTATATTACAGTCTCTCCTTGTTAGCACCCTAGTGTTTATTCCATTATTGGGGTTTTTTCTGTATGAAATCATTTAATGGTGGCGGGCATGCCCATTCAAAACCTAAAAAAAAAAAAGCAAACATCCAAGAACGTTTGATAATTATTGATATCTAAAATGTTATACTTAGGATGTTGCAGTAGTGAAAATGTAAAGGTTTCCAATCTAATTTTTTGAGTGTTTTCTTGAAGAGAGACCTGGTGGTTTAAAGTGCTTGCTGTTGTATATGACCAGGTGGCATAAAAGTAAGTTATGTGAGAAAATACCATTGTATGCATATAAGCTTTAGCTGACTCTAATCAGCAGGTAGAGACATCAAAAACAATTCTTTTTAATGTATGTTATGTTCATTCATATGCAAATTTAGAAAAAATACAGCTTAGGGTTAATGCCTTTGCACATGTTCACTTTGTCAATAAAAAAAATAGTTTGTGATATTAACAGAAATCAGTATGTTGGCGGATTCCAATATTTCATTTTAATGCATATTTTAACGTTTGTCATGATCATTTATCTCATATCCAACATGGCTTCTATATTGTTCATTATATATTACGTGTGTTTTCCCGCCAGATTTGCTTATGTAAATAATAAAAAAAGACGTTGAAACTATTGCTGCAATTTGTGATTGAACTGCGACGCGCGTGGCTGCAGTGCATGAACAACCAAACTTATTTAAAGATTGGCTTGAAGCTTAAAGTGTCACTAAATTCTGTGTTATAAAAGCATTTTACCTGACAAACAAGCAGTTTGAGTGATGTGATATTGTCTCTGGATAGGCAAAAAGAGTCCTCGTCCTCACAGACAACGTCCTTCTCGAAGCTGGTCTCGGGGATGTGGTCCAGCTCCTCCATGTACAAGATGATCTGGCTTTTCAGGTCCATGAACTCAGCATACCGCTTTGCCTGAAAACACCACAGCCAGTACAGATTAGGTTATCATTACTATGTTTCTGTGTTGTGATCTTTTGTGAAGACCTGATATATTTGTGCCAGATACATTTATATTAAAACCAACTACATCTTTTTTGTGAAATGTTAAATGATAAATGCAGAGGCATCTAGCATTGAAGAGTGTGCATAAAACTTTAAACCTATGTCAGTTATTGTGGGGCAATCCAGCCTACACTTTTTATTGTATGACCTGCGGACTTAAGCTGTGAGATAACTGTTAGTGGCAGCAAACTACAGAATGTCACGCTACCAAAAAAAAATAAAATTCCAAATTTATGAAGTGATGTGATAACAGTCCAAGCGGTTCTGAGTGGACAGTGACCGTGACAGCTGCGGGGTGTGTGACCAACATTCTTCCTATGACACCATAATAACAATGCTTAGCTTCATGTGAAAACCTTAAAGATATCACGCCAAAACATTCCCATAACTTTAAAATAATGTTTTACCCCATTTCCATGACCTTAAGAACTTTAAAATAGGTAGGCCTACAGCGATACAGCCACACGTTATTAAACACGTACCTCCCAGGCATTTGCAAATAAGCAAAATGCTAGCACTTACAAACTTTACTCGTGTGTTACATTCCTAACGCCAACTTGCGTCAAATGTCAGTTGACCAGACCGGCACATAAGGGTACCTTGCAAAACATTAAGATCAAGTCCCTTTTTTTTGAGGGATAGAAAACTGAAGATCCTGCAATTTGACCTGCATACTGCAATACAGTTTGTGCCCATTTTCCACCTCCACCTACAGCAGAAGCTGCAGCCCTGAAAGAAGGACAACTTTTCCACTCATGCAGTCAAAACACGTGAAAGCAAGTTCCCACCTTCTCTGCGTTCTGGTTGGTGATGTGCTGGCTGAAGCTCTCCAGCTGTTCTGGCGTGGGGACGGAGTCTGGAGCGATGCCATAAGGCATGGAGCACAAGACATCGCACAGGTCCTGGTCCTGCTCCAGCAGAACCTTTAGCTTTTGCATCCGCTGAGTCTTCTCCTTCAGCAGAGCGTCCACCTGCGTGCGGATGTTCTTCTCCTGCTGCAGCATGCTGATGCCACTCTCCTCCTGAACTCACACCACACAGAGAGCAACAAATTCACTTTCCAAGGTGAGCTGTGATAGAGAGTGTTTGAAAGCCTCTGGAAATGTGGCTTAAAATAGAAAGAATGCACATATTATATCAAGGTTGAGTGTCTCTTTAAGTATCTGCAAAAATCTGAGTGAAAATAAATGTTCCCAACTATTAGAAAAGAGAGTTAAAAACCAGCTCATTTTGAAGATAACAGCATTTCTCCAGACTGTGAGGGTGTGGCAGATCATGTTTTGATTGACACCTCCGTAGATCCCACCCTTGTCAGCTGTCTCTCGTCTCCACGACGACAGCCATGGAGCAAAGCAGAGTCGGCATGATACAGCTCTATCTGTTACAGCCCTCTGACTCTGGCTGCGTTTCTAACTCCAATCTGACGCTTAAGCACTATCACATGAGAGGGAGTGATGCTGTGCTGTATATCATCACAGCCGTGATTCGGCCTGCGGCCTCGTGCCTACGACCAAATCACAGCCGTGATGACATACAGCACAACAAATGACTTCGAGTGTGATAGTGCCTTTATACAACAGTTCTACAAGCGTATTTTATTTGTTAATAGTAACAAGTGACAACAGATTATGATTTGTTTGCTTAATAAATTAATTTTTTGGCTCCGCCGACACAAATAGTCCCGCAACCACTGGACATGACAGCTGTTGCCTAGCAACACATAAACATTATCCTGCACGCTGCTTGCTAATCTGTGTTAGCTCAGTTTTAATGTTCTGCACAGAGCAGCTGCTTAGTATCATGAACATTTATCTGTTAGAGTCTGTTAACACACACTTTGGGATTCAGATGAGTTAGTTCGATCAGACAGTCTGTGTGTGTGTGTGTGTGTGTGTGTGTGTGTGTGTGTGTGTGTGTGTGTGTGTGTGTGTAGGTGTCACTCAGGCTGTGTTTAGTGTCAGACGAGTGTATCCCTGTCTGATTGCACATCCATGTAACATCTGGTTTACAGTGAACGAATGTTTACAGAAACCCATCCACAGCTGCCCAATGCATGTACAGTCAGATCAAGACACACTTTAAAATTCCCGTCCTTTCTTGTTCGCCCCCCTCTCCCTCTTCTTCTCTCCTCTGTCAACCTGACCAATTGACAGCTAGGTGAACAGCACTAACTAGCTGTTTGAACCTATGCTTACACCATACTATAAACATGTCCCACTGTCACTCTTACACTAATTAACGGGTTTTGAACAGCTGTGAAGCGGAGTGATACATGCAGAGTTAAAAGTTAACAGTCAACAGTGTACAACAGTGATGTTGTACTCCTGCTGTTGTTTAAAGCCACGAAGCACTCTCTTTCTCCATGAATTAACTAATGGTTAAGTTCATTACACATTCACTCCGTTCAGCGCTTGCTGCTCACTCTCCTCAGACCGAATGACCAGAGTGCTCTGGATAACCCAAAGGTACATTCCAACAGTGCTCTGAACTTACCAGCACTCCAGTTTCCAGTGCCAGAGTGGCTCGAACTCTAACAGAGGGACTGTTTCTGAACTATTGAATGGAGCGTTGAGGGATTTCAGTTTGGCATGTTAAATTAGTATCAAGTGACAGCTGACTTTGAGTTTTTGATTAGCTTTATCCATATGACATGATATGGATCGGGGATAACCACGCCCAAATCAACACAGCTTCAGGAAACTGTGATAAAACTAAAATGGCAATATTTCAGATTTGGATAGAGGCTTATGTCTGATCTTTTTATGCTTTTTATTATGCCTGTAAGAGCCTAAATTCCATATTAAAAAAAGTTTTGGATATTTGGCTTTCCAGAGGCTCTAATCACTGACGGTGTACCAATTGTTGTTACCTCAAACACAGGCAGCTGGAGTTCCAGGCAGAGCTTCTCCATGTCTGTCCTGCATGTCTGAATGCTGCTGATAAGCCTCTTCTTCAGAGATTCCTCTTCTTTGATCATCATATCTAATAAGCTCTGGTGGAAACATCAAATCAAAGAAATCAGACTCATGACAACACATGTGTGTGGATATTTTAAGTCTTAGCAGTTACTGGTTTCCAAACATAGTTTCAGGCATGGGTTTAACTTAATGTTTGTTTTAGGATTGATTTAAAGATACCACGTATTACTTTTAAAGCCCTTCATGACCTGGCCCCAGAAAATACATCAGAACTGATGTCCCCATAGCAACCAGCACGCACCCTGGGATCCTCAGGCAGGAACCATTTGACTGTTCCCACCTCAGACTTGAAGACTAAAGCTAGCCTTATCTGAAGCTGTCCCCTTTCACGGATATAGTGCATTATATAGTGTGTTCACCTTTTGTAGTGGTGTCTGAATTCTCTGCTGTTAATTTCATCCATTATATAGTGCACAATAAAATGCCCACAATGCACAGCAAATTTGAGTGTACATACGATGTACCCTACATTCAACTCCCATCTACCACAATGCAATGCGGTCGTGTATTTCTGAGGGAAAAAATTCCAACATAGTATCCGAAATCTAGTTTGGTTATTCCTATATAGTGCACTATTTAATACACACTACATAGTGAATAATGAGTGAGTAAATGAGGGTACGGCTTCGGACACTACGTTGGAATTTTTTTCCCTGGAAATATACGACCGCATTGCATTGTGGTAGATGGGAGTTGAATGTAGTGTACATCGTATGTACACTTAAATTTACTGTGCATTATGGGTATTTTATTGTGCACTATATACAGTAGTGGATGAAATTAACAGCAGAGACAAAATGGTGAATGGCGAACACACTATATAGTGCACTATATCCATGATAGGGGACAGTTTCGGACACAGCTTAAAAGGGACAGGGCATTTATTCTCAGGGCTCCTCCACTGTGGAATGACCAGTCTGAGAAACTTCAGTGTGCTACTTTGGTATCTTTATTTAAAATTGTATTGCTAATTTTCAGGTCACTCTCTTATAGGCTTAACTTTCAATGAACATTTTGCTAATATTTGGGCCATTTCTTGTGTAGTTACTCCTTGCCTTATTAGCATATCTTTGAATGAAATCAAGCCACTTTGCTTCGGTTTAAACAAAGAGTTTCAAGAGTTAAACTACCTAACAGGATATAAAGGAGTTAAAATGAGTTCAACCTTAAATATCTACAGCAGTAAAATGCAACATACACATTAACGCAGCAGTGATAATAATCTAAATACATTAAATATACTAGTAAAACACTGAATGGAGACATGCTCCTGTTCTATTAGTACTTTTACTGTTCATACTTGACATACATTTTACTGATAATAATACTTCTAATACTTTGACTGATCTGAGTGATGTCGACAATGTAGTTTCACTCAGCCATCATCCTCTGAGGAAACCTGTTTTTCATCTCATAGATCACAGATCCACTGTCTGACCTAACAAAGCAGAGTTACCGGTATCATTACAGGTCTATCGACATAAGCTGATGTCTCGCGTGGCACTCGAAGTCTCTCACCTTGATGTGGTTCTTGACAACATTAGTCCTCTGCAGTCTTTGGTCTTCGGGGATACCGATTTCCTCCCAGATGTCCTTCAGGTGGCACAGCGCTTTGTTCAGGCACGACACAGCCTCTGCTGCCAGCACCTCGCTACAGGGACAGCCACCACTCCGTTATCAACAAATCGCTTTGATGTGAAAGTGGCATTCAGTTTCAATCGAAGAAAAGGCAGAATTCACTTATTAGCGCGAATTAGCCGATGCTAGCATCCCGTTAGCTAGCGAGTCTGATCAACAGTTAGCTACTCGCTATGTTATTAAGCTGATATCTAACGTTGTGAAGAGTATGAGAAACTGGCTCGATCGCGAAAAAAAGTTTTGACCTTACCTCTTTCTCATCGTTAAATATCACTCTGCCCCGATTATCGGTGAATTGTTCACAATAACCGAAACTAGCGGCGGATTGGAGCGTCGCCTCCGTCCCTGCTCTGACCAGTCCGTTTGTACACAGTTCAAAATACGCGTACAGCGGCAATCTGCTCTCTGATTGGCTCCTTCTTTGTGTGCGATTGTTGTGTTAACCAATGCAGACCGCCGGTGCTTTGTCAGTTAGTCATGGCAGTGAACCGCCCACCGCCGAAGAACTCATGACAAAAACAAACACACTGGTTTCATGGAGGGTGTGGTGACGTTCAGCAGCAGTTTGACACTTGATGCAACAATGGTGCTGCTGTTTAATTTAGACTGAAGAATTCTCAGCAGACCAGTGGTGGAAGAAATATGCAGGTCTTTTTACTGTAGTAAAAGTACTGATGCCACACTAAATGCTCCACTAAACGTAAAGGTCTTGCATTCAACTCCATTACTAAGTAGAACTATGTGATTATTATCAGCACAATGTACTTAAAGTACTGTACTATTGTGCTGACAAATGTCCTCATGTTTTCTGGAATTCGTATTCCTTCTGCATTAGAGTTTATGTTGTATTTTACTGCTGTACATGTTTATGGGTGTGCTCATTTTAACTCCTTTATATTCTTGTTGGGCAGTGATGTGATGTAACAAAGTAATAATACTTTGCAACAGCACTAAAGTATTTGTACTTTTTAAAATAATTTATGTATTTTAAGAAATAAAATCTTCTTAATACACATCCTTCAGTTTATCAACAAACATCCAAAATCAACACATCTGTAGATAAATGGTTTTCAGTGGCTGAAAATTGTCATCTGAAAAGTAACTAAAGCTGTCAGACAGTATGTATTCAAATGTACCTTGAATTTGAAATCAAGTACAGTACTTGAGAAAAGCTACTGAGTTAAATCCCACCTATCTACCAAACTCCAAATAAATTGAAGAAGTAAAGAACATGTTAAAAACATTTATTCACTTTATACATCTTTACAGTTCCTTTGCCGTCAGAGACAGAGCCGAGGTGTTGACATCAGTGTGCAGGAAGGAATGCATGACAGGTGGCTGTAGGAATGTCTCAGTTTCTGTGGCGACAGGCTTCATACACGGTTGTCTAGCAACGCCTCAATGAGTCTTGAACTGTTTGTAATTGCTGTTGTTACCACAATGAATTTATAACCTGAAAAATGAAAGCAATAATGTTTATTAATATCATAGTATTTTGACATACTTACAGGTCTTCTGACACAAAACAACAAGGGAATCATTCAATAAAAATTTCCACAAAGTTTAAAGACAGTGAATTCATGGCATTGGTCCACCTCCAGTTAATGAATGCCAATTGTTGGTAAGATCTAGGAGTCCTCTGATCCGCTGAAAAGGCTTAAATGTGAAATTTGTCTACAGAAAACTATACAATTAGACACATATGTATCGCAGTTCCAGTCATAATAATTAATTAATTAAGATTTAGTTGGGTTGAAAAGGAGGTTTTCTTTACTTCATTAGAGTATTACAGACCTGTAAAATGCAACTGCTTGTTTGTGATGATTAAAATATTTCAGAGTAAAAGGAAAACCTCACTGACAAAATGATGTTTTGTATATCAGTTAGTCATACTGTGTTACCTTGAATTCATGAAGGAAACACAGTTTTTCTTGCATGCCTGGTATGACAGGTTCAATAAGACTTGGATTATACTGCATGATTTGTTAGAGTTTGTCAATAGATGTTTTGCATTTGTTAAAGGCGGTCCCCAGTATATCAATAAATCAATATATTAATTAATTTCTGTGGAGGCATGCAAGAAAAAATGTTTTCCTCACAAACTCAAAGTAACAGGGAAACATTGATATACAAATTTGAATAATTACTGTAGCTGAATGTGATGTGACAGGCTTGCTTCCTGGTGAAAAATTACATTTCTTCTTGTGGGTGTCAGGTGATTTCCAGGAGTTATGGCATCATATCAGTACTGGTGGATATCTGCAAGTGCAGGAATACTATTCTCCTATAACATCAGCTATGCACATTTACCTCTCTCTCTGCCGAGGAACCGTAGGGCTGCAACCTCAGAGAAGGTGCAGCCACCGAGGAACATGACAAGGATGATGCGCTGAGCGTCACTCTTTGCTTTCAAATCAGCTCCGTTGCTGCCTGATGAGAGATGGAACCTTTAGCATTCATCCATTTAAAATATAACATTATAAAACACACGGCCTACGAGTAGTGCGCTTTAAGCTAACCGAGCACAGGCGTGTGCATGAGCTCCGCTTAAGCACAGCTCAAATGCACATGCTGTGCCTCTCTCCATCTCCCGCCTCTCTCTCTCTCTTTCCTTTTTGCCACAATTGTATTTCATTTGTTATTTACAACATCTATTGCACGTCTGTCCGTCCTGGAAGAGGGATCCCTCATCATCCTCTACCGCTCTTCCTGAGGTTTCTTCCTTTTTTTTTCCCTGTTTCAGGGGTTCTTTTTTCAGGAGTTTTTCCTTGGGTGATGTGAGGGTCTAAGGGCAGAGGGATGTCGTACACTGTAAAGCCCTCTGAGGCAAACCATGTTTTGTGATAATGGGCTCTATAAATAAAACTGACTTGACTTGACTTGACATGTGTGCTCAGGCACGCTGGTTGTGCTTGAGACTGTCTGTAATGGTGCATTTTAAATTGAAAGGTTTAAGTGAAACACATGCACTTGGGAAGTGCTGAGCATACGATTGGATCACTGGCAGGTTTCCATACAGATTTGCGCAAAACATAAGCGATATTTTCAAAATGAACCCAATTGCAAGATGACTGCTTTTCCACTGAGTGATGTCCTGCGGCTTCTCCTTTGATCATGTTCAAAACATCAGCAGCTTTATTTCTACTGCAGCCACCGCATTAGCCGTCATTATTTCCACTCCAAGGCCCTGTATGCGTGTTCTGGAGCCATAATGGAAAGGCGAGCCCCTTATACATGGGAGCAGCCACGTATAAGGGGATTTCTGGGACATGACATGTTTCCATTAGACGTATCTTATATTTCCAATTTCAATATGCACATTTTGAGGGTTAATGGAAACCCGCCTACTGAGACTTATTATGACTGATTGATTATTCTGTATGGATCAGTAGTAACACATTTTTGTAATCTAACCTGTAACTGCAAATTCATGCCCATTCAGCAGCCTGGTGACTTCTTCGAGCCCCGTCCAACCGTCTCGCTCCAAGACCTGCACATGAGCACACGAGGAATAAAGTTTCATCGTGAGTATCACTGATTTCCTTGGCAGCAAAGAAGTCAGATCCTGTGTAACACATGAATTCCTCTGGTTTACTCACCTGCTCAATAAGTTTGCAGCTCAGAGGGACATAGGCACCACTGAAGATATAGGCCATGTCTCGAGGGACACGCAGGTCATACTCTTCATCTGACTTCGGCACCTTTGCACAAAATACAATCATTGTTCAGCTTGGTACAAACAAATAACTATTCTGTCAACCTGTGACTTGATGGAAAGTACTTTTGGAGCTAAATAGTAGAGATGATAAATTACCAAGTTGAGCTTTCTGCTTAAGGCTCTGAAATTACTCTTCTTAGCGAGAGAGGAAAAGGCATCAGTCAGCTTTCCTGAAGAAAAACAAAGAAAACAGCAGAAATGATAAGGAAATATGTCTTCTTTAAAAAAAAAAAACTAGCTCAAAACAGGTTCATGCATACAAAGAGAAAAAATGGGGACAGCCTGTTTCACCTGCAGTTTTGTCGTTGACCAGTTTTCCCACTTTGCTCTCCATCACAGTCAGCGTTTCCCCCGGCTGCTGCTCCACCAGCAGACCCAACTGCCTCAGGTTGGCAAATGTGAGCAGGTGGTCCACTCCATAGCCCTGAGGAGGTCAAACACAGAAAATGCTTCATATTACCCATTTTTAGTCACAAGTGAAACTGTGGAATTGGAGGAAGTTATCTCTGGGCCTGTTTCTACACCTGGCCTGGGATGTATTGGCAGCAATTGATATTAACATTTTAAATATGTTTTCTTTAGTGTATTATCACCTGGAAATAAGAATTGTTGTGATTGCGTTACCTGAATGAGTTGTTATCTACTAAGGGAGCAGGTCCCTTTCTACAAAGATCACCATGTTGCACGGCCATGTTTTTACAGTAGCCCAGGTGGGACAAACCAAACACTCCAGGTTCCAGATAGGGACATTAACGTTTTCACGTTATTAGCAGCCCCTCCAAATCGTGAGCATTGGAAAAACGCTATATATATTTTTTTAACCAGTTTTAGTGAGCTGGTCTGTTTGTTTTGAAGAGGAAGAGACCTCTGTGGATAATTCAGCATAATGGCGGCATTGCATCCTCTGTGTCGGTTTGGTGAATCGGCTGAACATGCCCCCAAGAATTAACGCGATGCGTGTACGAGTTCCAATACGTATATAAACAGCAGGGGCAGAGAGGATGTGACAAAGTAAACACAGCACGACAGACAAGTACTCCATTGTCCTGACGGCTTGATTTAGAGGCCTTACGTACCAGTGAAGTCGCAGCTGTTTCTTTTTCTGCCCTATCATTAACATGATAGTGACCTCCTTGAGGCAGCCTGACAAGAGTTTTCTTTTTTACTTCCAGTCATCATGTGAGCGAGCCTGAGGCTGAGCGGTTGGGAGGCTGGGTTAAAGGAAATGCCAGTGCGCTTGCTATAAATGCCCAAGGATGCACAAAATCCGGGTAATTCTATACTGAGAAATAGAGCTCTTTTGGCGTCATCAGCAACCGAGCCACTCTCATAGGAATAGATGGGCCCTGCCTCCAACGGCGTATCAAGAGGTCAACAACATCTACGTAAATTTGGTCTTATTCTTTTAACTGGGTGCAAGCCAAATTGTGTTTGTGTTCACACAAATCACTCACTGCTTCTGTCATCCTACCTTCAGTGAGAATAGAATATATTATGTTATAAAAGAAAAATAGAAAATACAATCAAAAATTACATTTAAAGAAAAAATGGTACTGCACATGAAATATCAAGTTCAGAAAATATTCGACAGGACATGTGAGTGCTCAGTGATTTCTTAAAACAAGGAAAGCCACTCGCTTCACGCAACGTGTCACAATTTGACACACAAGAATGTCGGCTTTTCCCTCAAATGCTGGACCGTGTCGAATTAACTTATGAAGCATTCTCAGAAATATTAACCCTTTGAAACCTGAGCTAATTGACCTGATATCTTTCAAGAACACAAAATGAAGGCAATAAGCAACTTTACAAGATATGACCCAAAAATAGCAAGAAATTAGTAACACGAGACAAGAACATGCCCTGGAAAAAGAAAAAAACAAAAACAAACAAGGAAATAACCTGGAAAAAAGTGCTAAAACAACAGATAAACATATCTCTGTTACAAAATAATAATAACCTTTTTAAAACATTTTTTAAAATGATTTTCTCCCTTTTTTTCAGGTTAATTTCCTTGCCACATTTTACTGATTTCTTGAAATTTTCCTGGCATTTCTTGCAAAGTTGCTTAATGTCCTTTTCCCACATTTTCAAAAAAAAATAAACAAATTTGCTCAGACTTGAAAGGTTTATATCCAAAGCATCTAAAAGCTGCGCAAAAAAAAAAAGATGTCAATTCAGGTTTGAAGGGGTTAAATCTCACCTGTAGATACTGCGCTTTTAATGAGCGGTAGTCTTTTGGCAGGAGTCCTGTGAAAAGACACCAACACAATTGTTAATAGAGAGAACGAGTTGATCTTATATATCAAATTACACATTAATACTGTATACATAAAGACTAATCACCATTTTCGGTGATAGAGAGAAGACAGAGCAGCCTCAGACTTTCTATCATGGACACCTAAAGAAAAAGAAAAGAATGAATGCTTTTCCAGCACAATATTACTATTTTGCCAGCTGAGTTTTAACACACCTGTCTGTTAATGTGCTCCTCTATGAAGGAAATGCTTTCACGGATTTCAAATCCCTCAAGTAAAGCTGGAACAGAAAACATGACATCCTCAAGATTTGTTGCAACAGCAACTCTTACAAAAATGTGCAAAAATATTTAATCTCAGTTGAATTTAAGATTTTATCTAATGATGAATGATTTTTACCACTTGTGTTTTTAACTGTTATTAAATGTCATTTTATGCTAAACTGCCTCGCTGACCTGTTTTTATTGTGAGGCACTTTAAGCTGCATTTCTTGTATAGAAGTTGCTATTTAAATAATGATTATTATTATTGTTGTTGTTGTTGTTGTTGTTGTTGTTGTTGTTGTTGTTATTATTATTATTATCAGAGCTGCCAAGTCTGACGCATTCACTGTGAGAGTCTGGCAATTGAGCATCTTCGCACAGTCACATGCTAATCCCCCCCACATGTTAGTTGATTTATATTCTTATTATTAATCTGAATCTGTAAAGTAACCAAAGTGGTCACATAAATGCAGTTCAGTAAAAAGATTTACCTCAGAAATGAAGAGGAGAGGAGAATACCAGCATACAATGGAAACAGTCCAGTACATGAACCTTAAAATTGTATTTTTAAGGTACAGAGTACTTGAGTAGATTACTTAGTTACATTCCAACACTGTTAACATAAATACAACTCTAGTTAATACATGTTTAATGAAAGCAGTTTTGAAGAACCCCCAGTTTTGACACTTCTGAGGTTCACATTTCAGCTTTCCAGTGACTGAGATGTGTACATTGAATGTAAATAAAGCACCAAAAGTGCATGAAAAAGCACCAAATAAGAGCTTAATGATCAAAATTTTTTCCCATAGGAGGACCCCCTACTGAGGTTAGGTCTCAGCCTTAAATATCCTCAAACCCTAAAAACCATGAAATAAAAATCATGAAATGCTTGCATCATAGCATGAAGTCCTAAAGATTAACTCATGTTACCAAAATCTCTCCAAACCCCCCCCCCCCCCCCCCCCCGCCCCCCCCCAGCCAGCAACCAAGGGTCCCTTCCCCTGAAGTCTCACTCCAAACTTTGGGTGAAACTTGGCAGCTCTGTTATTATTATTATTATTAATAATAATAATAATACGTATTATTCATTCATTTCTGTAACCGCTTGTCCTCGTAAGGGTCGCGGGGGGGGCTGGAGCCAATCCCAGCTGTCATTGGGAGGAAGGCGGGGTACACCCTGGACAGGTCGCCAGACTATCGCAGGGCCATTATTGTTATTATTATTATTAAAAGTAACATCAATGGTCGAGGAACACATTTAACTAAAACCTGAATGTAATGAAAGGAAGGAGGTTTCTTCTCACAGTGCTCAGTCTTCAACAGCTCCTGAAAGTCCTGCTTTGTTTTCTTCTTCATTATTGATTCACTAGCTCCGATGTCTGTAAGAGAATGTGCCCTTCAGCAAATATTACCTGAAACACGTGACAATCACTGTGATATAAAGTCTACTGCTGTGACACTCACGGAGGCTAAGAAGTCGATGTTCCTGTTTTAAGCCTTTCAGTTCCTCTGACACAAACGTCTTCATCTGCTTTATGTCCATCCCCCGACGCTTCTGCACAGTTCATACAAGAGAAAATCTGTTAGCTCTTTCTGTCAGCTTCATATCAAAGACTGATGAGGGTCATTTACTCACATCATATGCAGTCTGGAGATTCCTGGCTTTCTGACTCAGGAACCCAAAAACGTTGGAGAAATGCTCGTTTCTGATTTCATTGAAGACCTACAAGACATAAGTTCAAAAAGACATTTATCTTAAAGGCTGGCCCGTCTGGTTTCTTTTCCAGCTTTTATAAAAGGAAATGCCCACTCGGCTTTTGGCAAAAAAGCAGTGACGTAGGTAAGAGCGTTGATGAAAATAACTAAAGGGATAGTTTGGAGATCCTGAAGTGAGAATGTATGAGGTACTTCTCCAAAGTTAGTGCAGTACTGTCACTGCTTTAACCTGCCGTCAGACGGCCCTTTCCAACGGAAAACTGAAGTTGTACCTTTGCTCCCGTCTCACCAGCCTTCACTGACAAACACAGAGATATGACCTTGCAAAACAGGCTAGCTGCTGGTCTACCGCTGCTCAAACAGTTAGTTTGTCTGTGTTATGGTGTGACTTTTTTTGACTGTCTTCAGTATAGGTCATAGAGCCCGCCCCTCCATATTAGTGAATGGACATAGGCTAAACTAATAACTCAAAATACACACAAATATCTTTTTCCCCAAAAGATGGTTTCTGTCACTGAAGGTAGCTCTCATCAACCCTGATGTTTGTTTAAGTGATCATTTTTATGATAGGTTTGGTTTTAATGAGTTATTCGATTCTACAAAAGGAGGTTCTTTCACCATGATTAAAAGTTGTGACAGTCAATCCATGGGCTCGCATTCAATGGGGTTGCCCAAAATTGGTCAGACAGTGTGTGTTGGCAGTAACTTTCCTCCACGGAAATGGCTACTGCGCAGACTCTGGCTCTGAATGATGTCACCAGTGCAAGATGGCAGCAGACGTATCCAGGATATTTTATCTTCACTTAAGCATAGTGGGGTTAAATGGAGACGCATCGCCTATCTTTATATACACTCTATGAACCAAACTGCATCCGCCGCAGTACACTGCTTTGCTTATTTGCCAGTTGGGGGGTTGGAAGAATATAAGTCATGGCAGATTGATAACACACAATTCTCAAAGACAGCATGACTCAGTGACAAAGAAAACATTATGTGAGCTGGAGGGCTTATATGCAGTGATGCTATCATGCAGAAACCTACACCCAGACATCCTGTTAGAAAGGCTGGGGAAAATGAGTTTAATGCTATAACCCACATACTTAAGCCAAAAGCTGAATGAATACAGACGAAAACTACTGAGAACAATACCTATATATATATATATATATATATATATATATAATGATATAAAAATAATGTAATGTAATAAATGTCAGCACCAACCTACCTTGTCCTGTGAGTTAAGCATGACTTTTACACTTTTGTCAGAGGACGTAACATCAGGTCCAAACTCCACACATCCTGCAGAACACATGCTGCGATCAAACATCAACACATCAACAGTACACAGGCATGCACAAACAGATCCACAATTAGACTGTCATTCTACAGCTACGGCATTTAATTCTACAAGGAAACAGTGCAGTCTGAGCTGGAGCTGTGGGTATTGACGTTGGTTTTATTATGATTCCACAAAATACTGGCTCCAAAATAATGTCTTAAAATGTCTTACTAAAAAGCCAAAAAAAAAATTCTAATGCAGCATGGACAAATGCAAGCCAAACCCAGCATCTGACAAAATAGAAAATGAGCAGTTTTTAAAAATAAAATATCCTCGTTAAAGATATAATTTTGTCATTTGACATTAGTGATAGAAAAATGTTATTTTACTGACGTCTAAGTACAACAGCCTGGTTAACAGCCAGTATTAATGATTCATGATCAAATTATTATTTGATGCTTGTTAAGTTGTCTGTCAGAAACAGACAAATATGTAGATGAGAGTGACTAAACTGTAAACTTCAGCTCTGTTCAGACACAGTGCAGGTGATGATGGAGAGCAGTCCATGAGAACCATCAATCCATGTTACACTACTCTCTACTGAGTTTGCTGTTTCCTGTTTGGTGCTGGAGAGAGCGCACCTTTTGGTTGCTGTCAATTTTCACAACGTTGTAAACACACCATTTACATGAGCAAAGACTAATAACTTACAAAAATGTTAAACATGTTTGACTTCATCAGAACTGAAAGACCATACACTGTATATAACTATGGATGTGATAGTTCCCCCAAAGTGAAGCCAAAACTTCTGGATCGCACCCTGGTGGCTAGCTGCAATACAGGTCATAAGCACCACCCCCTCTATGTTAGTAGATGGGACATGGATTAAAACTGAAAACTCAAAGGACGTGTTAAATACATTTTTCACAAAGATGGTTTGTGTCATTTGTGGTAGTTCTTATCACCCTGATGTTTGTTCATTTTTCTGATAAGTTTGGTTTTAATTAGTTATATGATGCAAAAAAAGGGATTTTATGACATGATTCACAGCTGCGTGAGCCAATCTATGTGTGTGTGTGTGTGTGTGTGTGTGTGTGTGTGTGTGTGTGTGTGTGTGTGTGTGTGTGTGTGTGTGTGTGTGTGTGTGTGTGTGGTTGTGTGTGTGTGCATTCAATGGTGCTGCTCAGAATTGGTCAGATGGGTGTATAAGCAGGAACTTGATAAGCGGGGATCATTGCTGTACAGAGTCTGGCTCACCAACAAAGGCTGGCAGAAGCCATCTCTAGGATATTTTGGCCTCATTTTTGTACAGGGGGAATAAGTGGAGAAGGGTCATCCATATTTGGACAGTTTATGATCAAGACGAGAGAAAGACTGAAAACACTTTGGATGAAGCTTTATGATCACCTTACACCAAATGATCAAAATAGTGGGAGCACGCCACAACTCTCGCAAAACTCTCATTAATTTATCCCAACGTCAGAAATCTGTCTGTGACGGTTGTATTGCTTAGAAAAGGTTGGGTGTACGGCCAGCATAATGTGGACAAAGTGCCAGTGGACGGATATTCAATTCTCCAGAGGACACTTTGATACTCACCACATTTGATTCTAAAAATATCATCCACGAGTCCCTCATAGACAACTTGTGAGCACAGAGGAGTGACAAAGTCCACATCTGCAGAGAATGTGAAAATGTCAGGGAGGACAGAAAGCACAGCTCAGCATGTCATCCACTGCACATAAAAGACACATGTCTTCTTACCTCTGTCTATAAGAAAAACCTTTCCTATCTCAGCTTGGCGAGCTTTTTGTTCTCCCTCTTCCACCTGCTCCCTCCACGACTCGTACGCCATCTGGTACCACACACAGCAGAAACATTATAAAGCCCAAACACATCACAGTGGAACTTGGGAGCTCAACTACATGTAATGAGTTTTTGCTCTCCAATCATACTGCACCTTGGAAAATCTTCCAATCCCGTAGACCTTTGAGAACGGGCCGTAAAGGGAGTGCAGGAGGTGCAGAGCGCTCCCGGCTGTCCTCACCCAGCGCTGGTCCCCCGCCTGTGGGATCACATGAACCTTCATAAAGCAGCTGTGCTGCTACTTGGCTGCTACAATTACAATTACCTATACAGTGGTTCATTTTGCCATTGGTGCTGAAACAATTATTCTTTCACTACCCAGAATTTTCGACAGGATCTTATAGTCCACATTAAGCAAGGTGATTGGCCTGTAGCTGCTGCACAGCAAGGGGTCCTTATCTTTATTCAAAAGAAGAATGATTGTAGCATTAGTCTGTGTTGGAGGGAGATGGCCCCTAGACACTGCGTCATCATACATATCCCGCAGAGCAGGAGAAAGGAGGGGAGCAAACTTCATGTAAAATTCTACGGTGTAGCCGCCCGGGCCCGGAGATTCGACGCTTTGCAAGGTTTTAATCGCCCCTTCAATCTCATTAGTTGATATTGGCCCACAAAGCCTCTCCATCATGTCACTGTCAATTACCAATTTTATTCATGGTATTATTTATGTTGGCTTGAGAGCAATCAGAAGTGTACAAGTCAGACTAGAATTTAGCAAATGTTTGGTTAATGAATTTCGGATCTGAATGATCGTCTCCCAATGAGGATTTATTACAAGGAATGAGCCTGGAGGCAGCTACAGCTCTGGCTTGCTGAGCTAGAAGCTTGCCTGCCTTGTCTCCTGATTCAAAAACCTGTTGTTTTGACTTGAGGAACTGTAACTCCGCCCTATTCGTTGTGAGAAGGCCGAACTCTTTTTGTAACTGTAAACGTGTTTTATAAAATAATGGGTTAGGGAAATTAGCATAACTATCATCGATTTCCTTGAGCTTCTCTAACAGTTCTAGCTGCCGAGACTCATCCCTCTTACTAAGTTGGGCTGTGTGTGATATTATATGGCCTCTTAAGTATGCCTTAAAAGTTCCCCATAGGGTCCCTCTTGACACATCAGGTGTGTCATTAATTTAAAAAAATTAGGAAATGGTCTGCTTTAACGAATTTATGAGTGAGTCATCCGCTAGCAAATATGAGTTAAATCTCCATTGTTTGGGAGTGGGGCTATGATTGACAAAATGTATGTCTAATGAAGTGGGGGCATGATCAGAAATTATTATATTGTGATATTTGCATGAATATATGTCGGAAACTAACGTGCTATCCAAGAGAAAAAAGTCTATACAAGAGTAAATATGATGTAACTTGAGGAAAAAAAAAGAAAATGACTTTTTGCCTGGAAATGTATGCCTCCAGGGATCAGACAGGCCCAACTCTGCTGCAAAGTTGCTTAACAGCTTGGCTGATTTGGTTAGGGAGTAAGGTTTGGTTGAGAATCTGTCGAGATCAACATTTTGTACAAAATTAATGTCCCCACCAATGATAATATGGTAAGTCTCAACATTTGGTAAAGTAGTAAAAAGCCTAGAGATGAAACGCTCGTTATCCCAGTTAGGTGCATAGATACTTACTAAGACTACCTGGGTGTTAAAGAGCCTGCCTGTCACAATGACAAATCATGCATTGGGGTCAGTAATGGTACTTTATGGTTCAAATTTTAAGTTGTTGTGAATTAATATCGCTGCCTTTACTAGCTCTTGCATTGAATTCAGGGTGATATAGACAGCTAAACCAGCCCCTCTTAATGCGCAGGATCTCTCCACGGCGGAGAAGTGTCTCCTGCAAGAAGACTAGGTCTCCTTTGAGGTCCTGAAGGGACAACTTGACGGAGAAATAAACAAGGGAAAGAAAAAAAAAAACACACACACAACCTCCACCCGTGCCCTCGCACGCACACACCCGAAGCTCTCTTCCCACAGAAAACAAAACAAACATGTTACCATTGCACTTAGGTGCCTAGCTGTTGGAACTCTCCTGGAATCCTTCCGAAATTATCTCGTCATATCTCCTCATCAAACAGTAGCGGGTTAAAAGTGAACATGAAAAAAACTCAACCTCTTGACAATGTAAAGGCTTCTGACTCCCTTCAGTAACAGTGCTCGCACTTGAAAGTTGAATACACGGCAGCCTGCTTAACCTGGAAGTTGAAAACAGACGGTCTTAAAACGTCTCAAAAACGGTAAACAAACACCCGCCCGTCAAACTAACTCCAAAATGGTGGACAGCTACAAACGAGGAACAAAGCTGCCAGAACGTTATTAATGAAATGAAACAGACAGCATATCAGCACATACTTTTACCAGTATGGTAAAAAGAAATAGGCAGAGCCCAGGCTAATGAGACCAGTAAGGCACTAACCTGTGTTATTCTGCAGGGTTTTAAGTGCAGTTCACGCTGACTTTTAACATCAGGAAAATATCAACACATTTAATTCAAATGAAATGACGTTAGCTGACAACCTGGACGGTCCACAGGCCCATTTACCGAAATCACTTTTTATTTATATCAGCCCAATATTATTTTTTTCTGCTAAAATCTGACCAACTGTGAAGGTTCATTATTGTTTTCTCTTTTCCATACCAATTTATTGTCCAGATTTTATACATTATGCACTTTATCAGTCAGATGCTGATTTTAATCTGCAACTACCAATTAATTTCATTAGCAATTAATCTTCCACTACTGTCTTGATTAAAATTTTCAACAAAAAAAAACTGAAAAGATTTCCTGCAGCCCAAGTTGATATATTTAAATTGGACAAAAAGTCCCAAACTAAAAGAGATTCAGATTAAAATAATAGAAAACTAACAAAACCAGCAAATGTTCACACACTAAAAGCTGGAACCAGTAAAAAAAAAAATTCTTAAAAAACAAACCACTTTTTAAAATGATCAGTTAATTAATCAACCAATCAGTTCCATGCACATTATTTACCAGGAAGTTGTCTCGAAAGAACTCTGGCAGCTCCAGACTGATGATGTCGTCATCCAGTGGAAGGAGATAGAAAGACCACTCATCAGTAGTCACATCTGAGAGAGGACAAAAACCAGCTGAACACTTCTTCTCAGCAACACTGAACACTGCTGCTACAGAAGGATTCAGTGCAGAGTAGCCAAGGCTCACCTCCAAAGATCCCCTGCTCCTCCAGCACCGCCTCACACGCGTAGAACTGGAGGACACAATGGAGTCAACAGATTACTATTAACAACTGTGACCAAAATAAATCATAACAGAGCCTGAGCAAAACAGCAGAGCAGTAAATACCCTCTGAGGAGTAAAGATGATCTTGTATCTTCTAAATTTCCCTGCTGCCTTGTCTGCATTGGCCACATCTGGAACAGCAAGGAATAATGAATAAAATACACATGAAATTATTGATATCAGTGCAGAGTACCAAGGAATGCAGGAGAAATGGTATAATTTAGGATAAAGGAAAAATCTTTAGTTTTAGCCTTTGCCAATTTGCTCAAATTTTCAGCGCAACAATCACTAGGAGGCACTGGTGCATCAGTTTCTGGAGACTATGAGCCAACTGCCTTCACAAAGTGTTGTGTGTGTGTTGTAATACTTATTCTAAACTTCTTATGTACATTTTGCCCGATTAAAAAAAAAAAAAAAAAAATATATCTTCTTATGTACATTCTGCCCGATTAAAAAAAAAAAAAAAAATATATGTATATAAATTGATTAATCTATCACAGAAAAAATAACGCATTAAAAAACAATATGCAATGAATTAATCACGTTCCGTGGTGCACTTTGACCTGTTGCCTCATTGAAATAGTGAAAGTAATGACAACTAAACTAAAAGTAAACATTTTAAAACAATAAAAAACACTAAACTGAACTACAACAAAACTTAAAAACAAAATAAACATAAAAACCAATGATAATAGTAAATGGAAAATAAATACAGCTCCTTCCAGTTGTTCTTTTCAGTGGTGCTATTGTTGGCACAAAGACAACCAGGTTCCTCTCCATTATTTTCAGAGCCTAGTAACTACCAACAAAGGACACACTGCAATGTTTTCTTTAGTTACTTCAGTTGTTCCAGCGTCTGCAGTGTCTGATGTATGTATTTAGTCTCTCTGACTGCTTAACTTTGCCAAAAATAAAACCTTTTTATAAAAAATATTGCATTAACATGTAAACCAGTCAGCTGTTTGATCAGCTGAGAGCCAAGGAACACTTTCAGGGAACCAATCTAACCAAACTAAACCAAAAAAAAAACGCTGATCGTGAAATTACTTAATAGCCACTACATTGTGCAATCAACGTTTCCTTCATAGTGATGAATTAAAGGAAAGAGCTTGTCTGTTTATATTTCAAAAGATTATTATAAAACTGTTTAGCTATAACTGAGCCTTCATTCATAAAAGAGGAAGCCAGCTCTACTCACCACATATCCATTTGACAGTTTGTATTCTTGGCCGGATCAGAAAACAGAGCCTATAAGAGAGTAATGCCACATTTTAGACAGTCACATCCGGGGTGTGTGTGTGTGTGTGTGTGTGCATGGAATGATGTGACAAGTATGCAGGCTGCAGGGCTTACTGATCTGAAGTGCTGATAACAGGTTTATATTCCACTTTGTAGAGTTTGTCGACTTCATGTTGCTGTAAATTAAATAAAAAACAAAGGTTTTGACAAAGATATTACACTGCATTTTTTTCTCAACAGTTTCTCAATCTCAAGAGCCAGTAGAGTCATATCTGATGATGATTGCTCACCTTTAGTGTTGACACATTAGCAATACGATCCAACGGGCTCATCAAATCTGCCTCGATGAAGAGGTCCTTTTTCCCCGGCAGCTGTGGGACAAACGGAGAGGGAGGACATGCTTTCGATTTTTTACAAACCAGATTGTCTGCCTGTTAGAATGAACTCTTTGCAGCGTTAACGAGCAAAACCATTTATTTTACAGTCTCAACCAGGTGTGGAGCACAGCAGATATGGAAAAGAAGAGTATTCACTGACTGTGTTGGACTTGTTTGCTACCTTTAACACTGTTATTTATTTGTCAGTATTATATTTTTCTTTTTGTCAACAAATTGACGAAAAGACTTTTGTCATCAGGACCCCTCGACTTTGGAGTGCCCTGCCTGAGGCTCGCAGAATCAGTGACATCTTTGAAATCACTTCTTAAAACTCACTTTTACAGACTTGCTTTTATGTGATGTCAACTTTATTTACTTATTCATTCATTTTTTTTATCTCTCTTCCGCTATTCATTTTACTGCTTTAACTCCATTCATCTGTTCCTTATTGTCAAGTACCTTTTATTGCAATTTTGCACGAAAGGCGCTTTATAAATACAGCTGAATTGAATTATCCTTCTAATTTCCTGCTCTGACCATCTTTTCATGTTTTAATTTAGTTATCTGTTCACTTGTCTCTTATTCATCTGATTATATCTGTGTTTTATCCCCACTGATGTGATGGTGTCTTATATTATTTTTATCGGCTTTTATTCATACATTTTCGACAACTTTAATCATGTAGTACTTTAACTGCCTTTCAAGATATGCCTTTTTCATCACCTTTCTTTTCACTATTCTATCACACTATTCTTATTAACCTTTTGTGTTTGCATGTTGTTCTTGCTTTTTTGTTTGACTTTTATAAACCTTTCTTTGTTTGGCATGTTTGTTGATGTTTATTTTATTACTCCCTGAGTTCATTCATCACTATTATTATTATTATAAAACCTATTACTGCGTAGTCTGTCCCTTTGTACTCTCCAACATCCCATCCTGTTTGAGGCACTCAGCTCTGAGCTCACTGGTTCCTACTGAAGATGTAAATCTGTAAAAACTGGTCAAATAACACATTGTTTTATTTTATAGAAGCCTCAAAAGTTTCTTACACCAGTTGCTCACTGTACTTTTTTATCAAACAAACAGGAGGAACATGAGTATTTGTGTGACAGCATGTGGGGGTGAATACTTCTCTTCCACCATTGAATACTTTTTTAAATATATATTCATATAAAGCAATTAAATGTTTACCATGTTCAGCTTTGTAGTCCTTGTGTTTAGCTGTTATGTCTTTTTCTGTGTATATACATATAAATAGTCAAATTGCTTGTGTAATGTTACAAACTTTATGGCAGTGATCCTCAGCTTATGGCCCGCAGGCCAGATCTGGACCTGATAGGGTGCTGGTGCCTCCCCCAACCATTTTCTAATTCACAGTAAAAAGTGATTCAAGCTGGGCATTGTTGTTGTATTTTAAGTAGGGCTTTCAAGCAGTTAAGTATAATCTAATTAATTACATGCTGTGTGATTAATTAATCTAAATTAATCACGTACATCAATATTTGCCGTGAAAATACTTTAAAAATGTCAATGCAGTTGAACTTTGGCAGTGAATCAATGAATAACTGAATAATTTTTAGTACGGTTAATGCAAATGACTGAAGTTTCCACTCACTGTCTATGATGCGTGCAGTAACACTGAGGTCATTGTGATTGCTAACTGAAAACCAGTGATCCCCAGTTAGTACAATATATTCACCCTCGGCACTACATCTTTTTCCTCTTTTCTCTGATGTAAAGCTGCTGGATTTTGGAGATGATTGTGCTTCTCGGTGGCAGCTTTCAAAGCTGTGTCAGAGGATGCTATCTGTAAAGCCTCTGCTAACCCCTGTCCTCTACCCCCAAAATGTCCTGCAGTACTTGATGGTACAAAAATTCATATTACAAAGCCACTGTGGCCTTCAATGATGCACCCTGTCAAAGGGCACCACAGCACACAATTAATCAGCATTCATTTTTTCTTAAAGTTATTTTTTCTGTTGTTAATTAATTAAAAAAAAATTTACAAAAAGCCTAGAAAGGTCCTAAAATCATAGAAACTTCCAAAAATCCTAGGAACATTCTAAAAAACATGAAACCTCCTAAAATCCTAGAAATGCTGCATAATCTGAGAAACATCCTAAAATCCAAGAAACTTCCTCAAATGTTGTAAAATCATAAAAATGTCCTTAAATCATAGAAACATCCTAAAATACTACAGACATCCTGAAAATTCTAGTCCCTACCCAGAATTCTAGAAAGGTACAAAAATGCATTTAAAAAAATTAACTCCTACGATCATAAGGACTTCCTAAAATCCTAGATATCCTAAAATCAAAGAAATGCCCTAAAAAACTTCCTTAAATCCTACATATGTCCTATAAGATAAAAAAAATGTTATAAAATCCTAGAAATCTCCTAAAATCCTACAAACATATATGGGGCTTTTGTGACTGGCCCCCGGCCCCCTGTCATTTTGCCCCTAAGCAAAGCCAGCTGAGTTTCCCGGCGGTTCTGATAACGGATGCTTTTTTTTTTTTTTTTTTGCATGCCGGTCATTTTAGTGGTGGTGTCGTCTGCAGCTGGAGCCAGGTGGCAGCCAGACTCGTTCCTACCTGTTCCAGTAGGTAGATGAGCTGATCTCTGGCCAGCCTCTTGAGAAGAGAGAAGTCAGGAAGCTCCGGGGAATCTCTCCTGCCACAGTGAGCCATGCTGGGCCACAACACCGGACACAACCCAAGAGTCACTCATAAACTGCACACAGGAAAACTACTGCTAGAACGACTTCAGAAACACAACATGTAAAGACAGAGAGGCTACAAGCAGCAGAAACAGAGATTAATTCAACAATATGTGCTCTGGTGGACCAGCTAGCTAGGTTAGCTTGTCGGCTAAAAACACATCCTTCACACCACACGATTTTTAGAGACTAGCATCGAAATGCTGTTATATAGTTACACAAAAATTATTTCAAAAACATATTAATTGATTAACAGATCTCGAGGAGGGGATACCTGTCAAAGCATCAACAAAAGAGGGCGTTTAGCCGACATTAAAAGCTGCCTGCTTCCGCTCCCAGCTAAAAGAGCGGAATTGATCCCATGATCTTTTTCTGCAGTTTCCCCCCGGACACCAGAGGAGACGGACTGCTACGCCGTAGAGGAGCGACGCTGAAGTTCAGCTAACGTGACGCTGTTCCTCTGTCATTGTTTATTTTTTCCACCATGAATTCAGACGCAGTTTTACTGTTAGAGACGGTCAATTTTGCCGCAGAGAAACATCGTAACCAGCGACGTAAAGACCCGGAGGGAACGCCGTACATCAACCACCCCGTCGGTAGGACTGCTTTTGTTGTGATACCTCCGGGAGGGTGGTGGGGGGTATTGTGTACTCCCATAGACAGTCTGTGGGTATTCCAGAAACTCTGCGATGAGGGAATCTCCGGGTCCTTTCTAACCCGATAACCCAGCTCCAAGCCTCCTCCTCTCGGCTCGGCTCTTCGCGTCTTAGTCCCTCACACAGAAGAGGAGGAGGAGACGCGAGGAGAGAGGAGAGAGGAGAGGGAGCTGTGAATTGGGAAATCCTCGGTCCCACAGCGTCTGTCCGAAGCGACGTCGGTAACAGATGACGTGCTGCACAACTGATCAGCTGTCAGACTGACAGGGAGAGAAGAATCCTTTTCATTCATATGGAGCTAAATGAAAAATATGAGGGCCTTGAAAGAAGTACCAGTGCTCAAGAAATAAAAGAAAACAGGACCTTCAAATACAATGTGAGATGCCTGCTGCAGAGGTTGAGGGACAGTCTAACGAATTGGGGGATGTTTTGAAACAGAACAAAGACTTGGATAGTGAGAATAAAACTTTGCACTAAGAGATCAAAGAGCTGACCCTGAAAAACAAGGCAGAGAGAGGGGTCTTAGAGCAGCAAAGCACTACTCTGCAAAAAGAAATAGTGCAGCTACAAATACGTCTGAGACAACACAATGTAGAGGAACAACAAAGCCACTGTCTGACACAAAAAGCTAGTACCTCACAACAGAACAATCTGGAAATGAACAAACAGCTGAGAAATGAAAAAGTAGACATGAGACCACATGTTAACCACGTGCCACAAGAAGCTGAGCATAATAGTTACACATTGAAGCAGGAAAGTAAGTAAAATAACCAAACAAACAGCAAGAACTTAGTTATGAGGCTATGATAAAAGAACTAAAGACATGCATAAAAAGTATACAAGTCTTTCAATGCATCTTTAATGCACTGGAAGGTATTGAGTCCCTGCATCAACAAAACAAGGCTCTGGAACATGAACTTCAGCAAGTCAAGGAAAAGTTGTGCGATGAAGAAAAGTCCATGAGAAAGCTGTGTGATGAAGAGGGCCATGAGACAACAACTTGAGAACCTGCAACAACAAAATCAGAAAGTTGAGCACCAGAGTTGCACATTAGTGCAAGAACATGAATCCATAAGGACACAGAGATAGTCCCTGGAACTAGAACTTCAGGAAGTTCAGGAAAGGCTGTTTAATACTGTACACATCTTGATGAAAAAGTATAAGACTCTTCAAGAACAAGATCAGGAGCTTAAGAGGTTTCAGCAGGAATACAAAGATTTAGAAGTCAAGTATAATTTAATGAGCCAGGAGAACAGATCTATGAGACAGCGAAACGTGGTACTGGAACAAGAAGTCCAGAAGCAGAAAAACATTCAGCACGCATTGGACAACCTTGAAAACACATTGTGACCAAAGAAGAAAATGAGTCTTTGCACCGACAACAGGTGATCATAAATCAAGAACTAACGGAGGTCAAGAAAAGGCTGTGTGATGAAGAGCAGGCCATGAGACAGCAATTTGATGACCTGCAACAAGAAGTTAAGAATCTTGAGAACCAAAATCACACATTGACGCAGGAAAATTACACCATAAGCAAATACATGAAGACCTTGAAAAATGAACTTCAGGAAGCCAAGAAAAGGCTACTTAATACTGAAGACGTCATTATACAAAAGGATGAGGCTCTTCAAAAACAATATCAGAGGCTAAAGAATTTTCAGCAGGAATACAAAGACTTGGAAGAGAAGTATAACATAATGGGCCAGGAAAACAGATTTGTAATACAACAGTACGAGACCGTTGAAGAAGAAGTCCAGAGGCAGAAAAATATACAGCATGAATGGGAAAACCTTTAAAACATCTATAATGTGACCAAAGAAGAAAATGAGTCTTTGCATCGACAACAGGCAGTCCTAAAACAAGAACTGGCAGAAGCGATGAAAAAGTTGTCTGATGAAGAAGAGGCCCTTAAGACAACAATTTGATTACCTGCAACGTGAAGTTCAGGAAGTTGATCACCAAATTTGGACACTGAAGAGGGAAAACGAGTCCATGAGCAAAGACAATCAGACTCTGGAAAAAGAACTTCATGAAGTGAAAACAAGGCTACTTACTACTGAAGACACCATGACACAGAAGGATAAAGCTCATGTAGAGAAAGATCAGGAGCTAAACATTGTTCAGCAGGAATTCAAAGATTTAAAAGACCAGCATGACGTAATGAACCAGGAGAACAGGTCTTTGAGACAACAAAACATGGCCATGGAACAAGAAGTCCAATAGCAGAAAAACATTCAGCACAAATTTGAAAACCTTGAAAACATCCATAATGTGTGCTTACACATTAATCTGGAGGTAAAGATGAAGCAAAATGAGGTCCTCCAAAGACAAATCCAGTCCCTTCAAAAGCCTTTGCACAAAACTGTTTTGGACCAACAACAAGGGATTACAGGATGGCTTTCTAACTGGTTTTTCTAATTGTTACACTACAAAGTCTGTGATTTGTAGGCCTTGTCCCCTCAGGGCACGGTGCTCTGCTTTTAAGAATTTGGCGTATGTCCTTTCCTATAAATATTTCCACCGTCAATTGGCTCCGACAGGCAAAAAACATAGTTATTGTGAATTCAAAATGTACTGAGGTCTTATGATGGTGAAGATCTCAGTCATTCAGGTCATGGTAATTCTAGGTGTTGTATGGTAGGCAAGTTTTGCCCCTCATCCAAGAAGCATCTTCAGTTATAACAGAAGTTGCAGCTTTAATCCCTCGTGTGGGTTTGAACCTTTGCTGAGTCGGTGATGTCACACATGAGCGTTAATTGGGTGATTTGTTATTTTTAATCTATTTAAGAGGGGACAGTGTACATTAATCCATTATTAAGCAAGTGTAATTGCACCCAAGTTAGAAGTAAGAAAGTGATAAAAACATTACATTACCTTACTCACGCATATATGGCTGCTGTAGTATTTTGGAGCATTGTGATCTTAAGGCAGATAGGCTGTCAACACAGTGTCATACACAATTCTCTCTCGAGTTGAAAAATTTCAACTTGTGCGATGGATGCGAAGATGCAAAATACCCTTTACACACACCCGTCCAACCATCGCCCTGCTGGGCATGAATTCACATCCATTTGCGTCATTGCATTGACTTTGCATGTAAACTTTGCATTGTGTCCAGCGTGAACAATACATAAGGGTTTATTGAGCCTCAATCACATCTCATCCATTTTATTCTCCTGCGACCAGATATTAGCTAGAAGAAGGCTTGGTGGAGGAACAGCTCTCAGTCCAAGTCAGGCCAGCCTCGCCTCGATGCCAGCTCTCCTCCCTCTCTTCGTCCGGTGCTTTTGGCACCCCTGTAACCAATTTTATATAAATTATATTTATAAAATGTTGAACATCTGAATATATAAATAAATCATATATGCCATAAAATAAATGAATGAAATACAAAATTAAGATATTTTCAAACCTTGCAGTTTTCCCTTTGAAACCTGAGCAAATTAACTGTATTTCTTTCAATAACTTGGGAAGAAGGACCTTAATCTTAACTGTACAAGAATTGCCCCAAAATTATCAAGAAACTGGGAAAGTTAAAAGTTAGCCGAAAATAAGCACAAAAAAGAAAGAAAAAAGATAAAAACGTTTTTGATAGTATTTCATTTTCCGGCCATTTCCCTGTCCCTTAAAGTATTTGGGGTTTTTTTGGTTGTTTTATTGTTTGTTTTGTTTTGGTGTGGTTTGTTTGTTTTTTGGGGAGGGTTTTCGGGGTTTTTTTGCAATGTGCTGGGCTTTTCTTGCCAAGTTGCTTATTGCCTTTTTTCCATGTTCTCAAAGGAAATCAAACCAATTTTCTAAAGCTTCAGAAGCTTAAATGCATGTGAAAGGCGTCTTAACGCAGCACAAGAAAACTGATGTTGATCCAGATGTTAAAGGGTTAATAGCCAGCTGAGTTTACTATGAGTATAAAATGACAGAGGCTGTCCTTGTTGTATTAATCACTTTGTTAAATGCTCAGCACTCAGTATGTACTCCTGATATTAGTGTGCAGCAGCACCTCTTGTTGACTTTCCTCTAGCTCTAACTTACAGCTGTGTGTGTGTGTGTGTGTGTGTGTGTGTGTGTGTGTGTGTGTGTGTGTGTGTGTGTACTTTTAAGGAGTAGCGAGAATCCTCAGCCATGAAGGAGGCGTCACAGAAATCGAGGTTTTGCAAGTACGTTATCAGTTGTTATCAGTCCCAATCAGTTGCAGTGTTTGTTGTATTCAGAGTCTGTGTGTTGTCCTCCTGTAGGCTGCTCTGCTTCATGACACAGTGGAGGACACGGACACCTCTCCTGCAGAACTTGAAGCCAAGTTTGGACCGGTCGTGGCTCGCATCGTTCAGGAGGTGACGGATGATAAGAGTCTGCCCAAACAGGAGAGGAAGCGTCTGCAGGTGGAACATGCGCCTCACTGCAGCCACCAAGCCAAACTGGTCAAACTGGCTGATAAACTATACAACCTGCGGGATCTGAACCGCTGCACCCCTGCTGGTCAGCACCTTTCTCGGGGGGGGGGGGGGGGGGGGGGGGGGGGGGGGGGGGGGGGGGGGGGGGGGGGGGGGACAGCCACTGCTCATATACTGTATACTGTACTGTGGAAGTGCTGACTCACCGAATGGAAATACACAGGTACTAATTCTTGACAAAAGCTGCATTTAGTCACCACGTCCTCCCTGTGTGTGTGTGTGTGTTTTGGCAGGTTGGACAGCCGAGCGGGTGCATGAGTATTTTGTGTGGGCCTCTGAGGTAGTTAGAGGCCTGAAAGGAACCAACTCGGCTCTGGAAGAGAAGCTGGAGGAACTGTTCAGACAGAGAGGAGTCCAGCTCTAACAACACAACAGCTGAGAACAGGCCATTCAGATTACAAATCAAATACACTTTCATTTGTAAATAAATGAAATAAATCATATTTCATATAAATATGTGTGGTCTTCAAATTATGTTTTCATTTTTTGATTGTCTAGTTAAATTCAGGGTATGTTGACAATTTGAGTGATATCAGTTACTTTATTCCATTAGTGTTTATTGGTGGTAGTAATTATCAGCTAAAGGAGCCCTTGGCCAAATCTGCCCCCCCCCCCCCAACCATTTTCTAATTAACAAAAAAAAGTGATTCACACTGAGAATTGTTTTTGTACTTTTAATATACATGGGTGCCAGAAATGTCCTAAACCCTAGAAATGTCCTAAAATCCTAGCACTCTCCTAAAACCCTAGAAATTACCTAAAGTCCTAGAAATCTCCTAAAACCCTAGAAATGTCCTAAAACCCTCCTAAAATCCTAGAAACATCCTCTATGTCCTAAAACCTTAGATATTACAAATGTCAAATGACATTTAAGCACGTCCTTGATGTGCTTAAATGTGGAAGTGTAATATTGTGATTTTACATCTAAATCATAAACAAACAAATCATATATGCTATATAATAAATGAATTAAATACAATGAACGTTATTACCAACAAAATAAAAATGTATAATCAAAATGTATTCATGTTCTGGGGCAATTACCTCTCAAAATAAAAAGCTTTTTGCGACTGTTCCATATTAACTGAACTCCAGCAAGTAGGTCGAACCTTAGTAATGACCTAGGAAGGGACACATTTTCTAGTCCCTCTTCAGTCCACTGCACAACTTGGCGTATGTCCTTTCCTATAAATATTTCCACCGTGAATTGGCTCCGACAGGCAAAAAAAACATAGTTATTGTGAATTTAAAATGTACTGAGGTCTTATGATGGTGAAGATCTCAGTCATTCAGGTCATGGTAATTCTAGGTGTTGTATGGTAGGCAAGTTTTGCCCCTCATCCAAGAAGCATCTTCAGTTATAACAGAAGTTGCAGCTTTAATCCCTGTGTGGGTTTGAACCTTTGCTGAGTCGGTGATGTCACACATGAGCGTTAATTGGGTGATTTGTTAATCCACTGCTCAACTTTTCATATACTTTGTAGAGATCGTGGGGTTACGTTGGGGTTGTGTGTATGTATATATATATATATATATATATATATATATATATATATATATATATATATATATATATATATATATATATATATATATATATATATATATATATATATATATATATATATATATACATGACACGTAATATATATTAATTTTACATGTCATATCCCAAAGACTTTGATAGTACGATTGCACCCGAAATTATGTACACTATCCTTTTGTTAAAAAAAAAAAAAAAAAAGTCCTCTTCCTGTCTGCTCGAGCTTCAGCAAGTCAACTTCCGTTTCACAGACGCAACGACGAGCGCATTTTGACTGAGTGAAATACTCATTTTAAATTCTATTCCGTTGATACGATCGACCAGGCAGTCATGTCTAGTCGTGAAGCCCTCAACATGAAGCTCCCTCCGATCCAGTCCACGGCCGGAGCCGTGCCGGTCCGGAACGAGAAAGGTAACATGTTAGCGGTTAGCTAGCAGGCAGCTAGCGGCGTGCTAAGTTAGCCAGCTAGCTTAACGGAACCTCACTGTTTACACCACACTACAACAATAGTCGGTCTGAAATAATTAAAAGAAATTAGTCACTGCTTTATGATAGCTACTTTAAAAAATAGCTAACGTTGCTAACATAACTACGACGAAATTGGCAAGTTTATATAAATAACAAATAATTCTGAATGAGATGTTCAACTCACATATGGGTCCAATGTTTAGGTGTCCACATACTTTTGGCTATATAGTGAAGTACACAGGAGCAAAGTACTCCTCCACAGGATCCAGTAAGGAATACTAACTTCAGCCTCAAGAGTGACCATAAAGTTAAATGATTGACTGACTGAAAGTCAGCAATAGAATGTGAGGATGTGGGATAACAGGAAAGTGTTGCAGCAGTGACTTGATAAGCATGGGAAGTGGTGGGATGTCACTAAGAGCATTAACTAAAGAACATATTAAAGGTACTTGCTCTTTACTTAAGTATTTCCATGTTATGCTATGTCATACTTGTACTCCACTACATCTTACTGCACTACTCCACTACATCTTACTGCACTACATTATCCTTTCAGTGTTAGTTATTTTTCAGATAAGTGTTATATCTCTTTACTGTCTAGTGAACACTGTGTATCTTCAGATGTGTTGATTTTCAATATTTGTGATACACTAAGGTGCTCCACTGTGTTCTATCTAAAATCTATTTATTTTACGAACATACTTTACTTACCTAACATAGTCAGTGCAGGACTTTTAATTGTAACATATAGTGCAGTGTAGTATTTGTACTTTTACTTAAGTATTTGAAACAGATACTTCTGCTGTGTGTTAAGACTGATTGATTAATATACATGTTACTAAGACAACAACTAGAGTTGCAGCAGTATACCAGTTTCAAGGTATAACGGGATCTGAAAGTTGACGATTACCATAACTTGTACATTTGCTCATCTACGATATTAAAAACAAACAAAAAAATTAAAGACAATCTCACCTTATTTTAAATACTTTAAAAAAATCCAGATTTTCTTTTAAGGCAGTTATCATACCGTGAAAATCTCATAGCGTTACAACTCCAATATAAACACAAAGTAAAGTTGTGTTCTTGTGAATGTAGGTCAGTGTGACTTCTGGGTTTAAACAAATCTGTAAAATGACTCTTAACAAGACATATCAGCTGGTAGGGGGCAGATCAATATTAAGTTTTTAGGGCTGCATCAAATAGTTGTTTCTGTTTGCAACCAATTAATCAATTTTTTCCCAACTTACTTTCCTACAGCACAAGGTGACCTTACTGTATTGCTTGTTTTAAAGAATAAACCTTTCAAAATCCAAAGATAATTATAATGAATAAAATGGATAAAGACTGTAAATCCACACATTTGGAGACCTAAACTTTTTTTTGTTTGTTTTTGTTTTTTTCAGTTGACTAGTCTTAGCATCATCTTAAAAAACAAATTCAGTGCAATCCAAGTAGGGAAAAACCCAAGGTGAATTGTGATAACTTATTACCTTTCTGTCTCAATCTCAACAGAATACTTCATAAACTTGACAAAGTTGGTATTTTTTGTTGAGCTGTTAAAGTTACTGCTAATTAAAGTATGATCATAAAGTTTAGATAAAAGCAAACATCTCCACCTTCAGCATCATAGTCGACTAAGCTCATCATTATGTGTGCATCTCCCAGGTGAGCTCTCCATGGAGAAAGTGAAGGTAAAGAGGTATGTGTCGGGGAAACGTCCAGACTACGCACCAATGGAGTCGTCGGATGAGGAAGAGGAGGACTTCCAGTTTGTAAAGAAGGGAAAGGAAATGGAGGCGGAGGTAGAGATGGAGGAAGAGGAGGTCTCTGACCCACGTCTCAAACGTTTGCTCAACCGTGTCTCTGAAGACGTGGAGGAGAGGTACGGCATCATTTGATCTTAGTCGTTATTAAATGCTGTGGTGCCAAAATGTTGATTTAAACCCATTGCCACCTGTTTTCTCATTTTCAGGCTTGCAAGACACAGACAGATTGCAGAGCCTGAAGTTGTGGCTGAGAGCAGCGAGGACTCTGATGAAGGCACGTGGCACCCAGAGCGTGAAGAGAGTAGTGAGGAAGAAGAGGAGGAAGAGGAAGAAGTGGATGATGAGGTTACTATCTGAGCTGTGAAATTTGAACTGAATGTTGTGAGTGGGCTTGTCCCAGTCACTGAGGAATTTCTGCAAGTTTCCTTTTTTTCATTCAAGTTATATTAAGAGAATTTTTTAAGGCAAACTTTTTCATTCTTTGCAGGAAATTGAGAGGAGACGAGCGATGATGAGGCAGCGAGCCACCGAAAGAAAGAATGAGGAGATGGAGGTGATGGAGGTGGAGGAGGAAGGGAAGTCAGGGGAGGAGTCGGAGTCGGAGTCTGAATATGAAGAATACACAGACAGCGAGGATGAAGCAGAGCCCCGGCTCAAACCTGTCTTCATTCGCAAGTATTAACCTTACCTCCCAACTTTAACGTAGTGGCTCTCAACGTTGTCAATGGCTTAGCCCCCCCCCCCCCCCCCCCAAAAAAAGGCAACTTTCCATGATTCAGCTTTTCAAAATAGCTGTTTTCAGTTTTGTGACTACGCATTTTCCAGATGATCCAAGAGGGTTTTAAATTTCATTTAGCTTAAGAAGAAACAGAATTCCCTGGACACATAAAGGAACACTTTACCCTTCAGTGTTAAAGGTTGGATTTAGGGGGATATATTGGCAGAAATGGAATATAATAAAACAAGTATGTTTTCCTAAGCGTATAATCACCTGAAAATAAGAATCATTGTATTCTTATTAGCATAGATGTTTATAATGTTTACGTGTTGCACTGCCATGTTTCTACAGTAGCCCACAAAGCCCCAAACACTGGCTCCAGATGTGGCCATTTCGCGTTTTCGTGGCGGCCACCATCGTAAGAAGCCAAACTGCAATGAGCAGCGCTGCAGTTACACTGTTTGTGACGTGAAACTGCTTTACTCAGTGTCTCTAGCGGATTAAATCAGCAAGTCTGTTAGTATTGGAGAGGAGGCCACCTCTGTGGATAATTTGGCCACTGGTGAAAACCTCCTAAATGTCTGAATGTTAAGTTATCAGAGAAATAAGGCGACTTCACATTAGACAAGTTGGACAAGTCGCCTGCAGCAACATGCCAAAGTGCGTCCGAAACACAGGGATTTTTAAGCTGACACTGCTTTATTCAGTTTTCGATCAGTTCAAATCCTCTGGTCTGTTTGTTTGGGAGAGGAAGAGACCTCTATTAATAATTAGGCTCACGGTAACAAACCTCCTGAACGTCTGGATCAGAAAAAGGTAAACACACATTAACTCATGTGGGAAACGGGTGAGCATGTTGAGGGCGAGCAGCCCGTCCCTGAGATGTCAGAATGTGTCAGAGATTACTGAACTGTAATGTGAAACAGCTTTATTCGTTGTTTATAGCCGTTTAATCACCTGAATTGTTTGTTCAGATGTCTTAAATCAATCTACAATCAATCAATCTTTCAAATGTCATAGCTATTCATTTGAATCCTTTTAAAACAGATTGTACTTGTATTTTAACACAGTTCTGTGTAGTTTTTTTTGTAGTTGAGAGCTGTGAAGCTGCGTGCAGAGAAAAAATGCTGCAGCACACATGTCACACCCTGAAGATGAAACATTTTTGCAAACTGATCATCTTCCATTGGATCAATTCAGCTGCTGCTGAGTGTGACATGAAAAATAATTGAACATTTTACAAGAAGATGCAAATTTGAAGTAAAAACACAAATGTGAGTTTACTGATTAAAGCGATTGACTTATTTGTGTGTGTGTGTGTGTGTACCCACCACAGAAAGGACAGAGTCACTGTGGCGGAGCGTGAAGCAGAGGAGCAGAGGCAGAGAGAGCTGGAGGCCGAGGCCAAGAGGCAGGCAGAGGAGCGACGGCGCTACACCCTCAAGATAGTGGAGGAGGAGGCTAAAAAGGAGTTTGAGGAGAACCGGCGCACATTGGCAGCTCTTGAAGCTTTGGACACCGATGGAGAGAACGAGGAGGAGGAATACGAAGCCTGGAAAGTCAGAGAGCTGAAACGCATCAAGAGGGACAGAGAGGCCAGAGAAGTGTGAGTAAACACAGATATTATTTCCTTAAATGACTCAACCTCATGATGAAATGAACTTGACATAATTAGGACTAACGGAGCTGTGTTTTGTCTCCAGCATGGAGAAGGAAAAGGCTGAAATCGAGAGATTCCACAACCTGACAGAAGAGGAGCGTCGGGCTGAGCTCAGAAACAGCGGCAAACAAGTCACCAACAAAGCCAGCAAAGGCAAATACAAGTTCCTCCAGAAGTACTACCACCGAGGAGCCTTCTTCATGGTGAGTCCACACAGAGCGGAATAGTTACTGTGTCTTTCAGCTCAGCTGCCTGTTCTACCAGCAGAGACCGCAGGCTGAGCTCTGGTGGTGCGTGCTGTGCAACGTGAGCGGAATGAATATGTGTGTAAAGGTTTGGCAGAAGGAAATTTCCGTGTATTCTGGCATTCATCAATATGTTAGCAGCTGCAATCTTTTTGTTGGTACTAACAAAATCTATAGCTGCCTCTGAATGCTTGAGTACTTGTGTAGTGATGGCTGTCACTGTGTATAATGATTGGTGAGATTATCACATAACCTAGAATACTGAACCAGAACCCAACCAAGCACAATCCCACCGGGTCACAGCGGTTGTGTGGCTGTGCAAATGAGCGCATCTGCAGCTGACAATAGAGCAGCTCGGTGAAACAACGATGCTCCACACTGCATTTCCCCGCCAGATAAGCTTCCTGCTCCGGCCAAGAGGAAGGACAGAGAGGCCAGCACGGAGCCTGGCTGCTCCCTCTGCTTCTCCCCCTGCCCGCAGGGCGAGGAGGAGAGGGAGCTGCTGTCCACTGCTGACACTGGAGATGGTATCTGTCAATCAGTCAGTCCATAAAGACAATATTATAATCTATAATATATGTCGAAAGTATATACATTTTAAATAAATAATCATTAAAATGATTACTGTCACGCTAATAGGCTACTAACATAAGGAAAAAAATCTTTATCGACTCCACTTTGCCCAAAATAACTTAAATCTCCGCATCTGAAAAGTTTTCTCTGTTTCTCAGTCCACGGTTTATTGGCAGGCTGACAGGAGGCCATCCACAGTGATTTCCACCTCCTTGCGTCGCTGTTCATGGGCGGGGATGTATGCAAATTGATGACTAGCAGGACTGCGCCGTCAATTAACAATTGATAGGCATTTATGAACTACACATGTGGCATTCACAAATCTGGTGTTGGTTTTTAGTACCAAGGTGATTTATGTGTACATCTGCTCAGATTTACTTATGTTTCATGAATGAGACCCAATGAGCCTGTATTTATGACGGTATTGTAAAAAATACTTTAGGGAATTCAAAAAAACTTGGTATACTGCAATAATGTAAAACTGCCCAGGCCTAACATGGTATGAATATTGATAATTATTATACATTTGCTTGTCAGTGGTATTGAAAAAAATGCAACTGGATGGAGAATTTCACATTTGTTTTAGTTAAGTTCAAAAGAGACTTTTTACACATACTTTAAAATGGTTTCAAGTTTCGGTTTTCATTCCTTCAAGGTCCATTGTACTAAGAAGCCAATGATTCTGTAATACTGCGATACCGCAATACTTTCTGAGACCGTTATTGCACAGTGAAGGTCTTCTGTAACTGCAGTACAGTTAACATGTTTTGTGTCGCAGGATGAGGAGGAGGACGTGTACAAGAGAGATTTCAGCGCACCAACTCTGGAGGATCACTTCAACAAAACCATCTTACCCAAAGTCATGCAGGTCAGCCGTTTATGTTACATCTGTGTCACACTGCATGTTGCAGCCTACACTGTTCAACAGAATAGTATCGGAGCTAAATTATTCACCTGTGATCAATTAATGATATATTATGATATATATAATCTTTACATCTTATCTAATTCAGATGGTGAGAAAATGTGTGGCACTTGGAGTTTGCTGCGAATGTTTCCACATCTGTGTACCCTTTACTGGGAAAAATGAATAGAAGGATGAAGTAATCTAACTTCCTGTCCATTTCAAATATTTTCAACTCATCAAAGCCTTTTGTATTCTTCCAGTAATCCTCTTTAAAGTCTTGATTTTCCCCCTTAAATAGTTTAATTCTTTTAAAAAATGGGAAAACATTTTTTTTTTTGTACAAGAAACTAGATGCATGTATTTATGCATTCTAAGCTTAATTTCATGTTCAGTTAAGGCTTTAAAAATATATTGAATTTTGAGTAAAGTATTTTAACCCGAGAAGTTGGATTCACCTTACATAGTCCATACTTTAATACTACTTAGGGGGCATTTCCAACCAGATATGTAATTTCCTTTGGTAAAGGTTTAGTCATTACGTTCTGTGTTTTGACGTGTCGTGGGTTGTTTTTACTTATAAGGTCAAAAACTTTGGCCGGTCTGGGCGCACCAAGTATACCCACCTGGTGGACCAGGACACCACGTCGTTCGACTCGGCCTGGGCCCAGGAGAGCGCTCAGAACAGCAAGTTCTTCAAGCAGAAGGCGGCGGGCGTGAGGGACGTGTTTGACCGGCCCACAGTGAAGAAGAGGAAGACTTAAGATGTGTAGAACGGACTTCACTGGGCCACACTGCAGCTTCAGAGACTGCTCAGAGAGCCAGCTGCATGCTGCTCAGTCTTTCCTGGACCTGATCTTGTGTAGGGAGAGCAGCAAATACAGACTGATTCCAAGGTGCGCCATCATTAAAAGAAAAAACAACCCTTCATTTAATGTTGGCTCCTTAAACCCCAGCTGCAGCTGGGTTTTATTTTGTCAATATGCAGGATGTCACTCTAACGTGGGATCTTGGCTGTAAAAATGGAATATAGCGTACACTTCTTACAGTATGAGGAATGCTGTGTTTTTGGGGAGATGCAGGGAAAATATTAGTAAGGTCACCTTTTCTTTTTAAAGCATTGGGTTAGAATTTTGTACAAATCAGCTTGCAACGTTTAGTATGTTGATTTCCCGCATCCCCTTTTGTGAAAGTACAGCTATTGTAACATGGTTTGTTTGTGTTGAATAAAACTTGTATTTCCAACATTTTTTTTTAATTTCCACTGAGAGTACAACAAGTATTAAAGCATAAGTCACAAACACAAAAGGAGGCAGGTCAACTTTTATTTTAAAATAAAAAAGATTCAGGGTAAAGATCACACCACGGCAGTTTCACCACTGACTTCAGTTCAGCCTCATTGTCGTGAGCTCTGGTAAAAAAAAAAACATCACTTAAAGCAGTCTATGGTGTAAATGCTGATTGTTCAGTTGGTCAGAGTCACAAGAGCCTCCACCACGTTCCCCATGTGTTCCCTCAGACTGCGCTCTGCCACGGCCCTCGAAATCTCCATCTCTGACATCTGCACAACGACACAGGAAGAACCAAACATGCTGTTAGAGAATCAAATAATAACTGAAACAAAGGCACCAGGCAACATCTTAAAGTGGTTAAAAAAATGGAGTTCAACTTCACTATGTTAGAAACTCAAACGTAACCATTGCTGTCAATCCAGAAGTGGGATGCCACTACATTCAAAATAGCCCTGTATAAAAGTCTTGCTGTACATCATTATACAGTGTGTGTACACCCTGACTGTTTCATTTTTGGGCCCCTTCCCTCCAATACATCAACATGGACATCTTTCAATATGGACCTGCAGAGCCGGAGACCCCCTGCAGTCCCACTCCCACAGCTTTAGACATATACACAGGCTACTAGTTTTTTCCCCCCTTTTGACACCATATTAACACCCGTATTGCCACCATTTTAGACAGTTTACAATACAAAACATTAGCCACACCAAGATATTAATAATGATAATGACTTTACAAATTGACTCAATTTAGGCCAAAGAGACACTGCACACCAGGAGAAAAATGTGATACAGCATTATATCACAATATTTTTGAGTGGCAATACTGTACCATGACCAAAACTCCAGGTTTTTTTTTTTTAGTTTTTTTTAAATGACATGAGTGATTAATAAAATGCAACTTAAACTTTTGGTAGCCTACTAGAATAATAATTCAGTTGCTTTTTTAATCCCCTAGATACAATCAGCTGCAATTAAAATTAAGTGAGATGAACAGAGCGGTTTATTTCGGGGCCTGGTATAACCTGGTCACTGACTGTCGTTAAAACTCGTCTAAAACTGGGCAAGGTTTCTCAAATCTTCTCCAACATCAGTAATATATTACACCTGTAGGCAGGTTTCCATTACAGATTTGCGCATAACTTAAGCTTTATTTTTTAAATGTTGATAAAACAGAATTGTGAGATGACTCATTTCCTTGAAGTGATGTTCTGCGACTTCACCTCTGGTGATAGCATCCCATTAACCATGGCGATGAAAGTTCAAAACATTAGCAGCTTTATTTCTGTTGCAGCCACCACACTAGCCGTCATTATTTCCAATCCAAGGCCACGTAGGCGTGGTGTGAAGCTATAATGGAAAGGCGAGCCCCTTATACGTGGGAGGGGCCACATATGAGCCATTTCTGGGAGGTGATGGTCCACGATTTCACAGAGGAAATGTGGATTCAAAACTTATGGATGTTCCCCTCAACTTTTGAAGAGTTATGTGATGCAGTAACAGCTCTTGTAGCTCCTGTTGCATCATGAGGGAGCCAGTTCCTACTGACAAGCACACAGCCATAGCATCATGTGACCTAGAAAAGTCAAAAAAGTGTCCCCATTGCAGTTTTGTGAAATATGGCTTTTTCCAATGGCCTGAAATACCACCTCATGCCAGCATAAAAAACTTTCTGCGATAAATAGGAGTTTTTAAGAAATTGACTTGTTTCAATTAGGCAAATTTTTTTATTCACAATTTCAATTTGCGCAGTTTGAGGGTCAATGGAAACCCGCCTCAAGTTCTTCCAGTTTGTCCTTCTCCTGTTCCAGCATGTCCCCTGTGCAACAAAGCAGCTCCATTAAGACAGTTTGGTGTGGAAGAACTTGACTGGTCTGCAAAGAGCCCTGATCACTACTTCATCCAGCCCCTCTGGGATGAGCCAGACCCACTCACCCAGCAGCAGTGTTTTGAGCGCGTGTTTTATTATCACATATGGGTGTACTGTTCCAGTGTCCTCATACTTTTGGTCATGTAGTGTGCCTACAACAGAAGTGTGACTTGAAAGTCACCTGAACAAAATAAGAAAAAAAAACATCCCAAACTCATTTTAATGAAAAACTTACAATTAGTTCCACATCCTCTTTCTTGATGGTGACTTTGGCCAACTCCTTTTCTCTGGAAGCAGAACACACAGTGACAACAGGCTGCATGTCAGGACGCTTTAAGGGTTAATAAACATGGAAAAATACCTCAACCCGCTCAGCAGAAATGCTGTTGTTCTTTCTCACAGTGAACTGTGGCTTTGCTTTCTGTGATTAATGGCTAACACCTGAGGTGAGTACCACAAAGTCAGATAATGAGGTATGTTACGCCAACAGCCAAAGTCTTCTATTCTACAAAGGCTGAAGATCGCTATGGTAACTCATGATGCAGACCTGACCAAGTCTGGACCAGCTCAGAGTTTCTGATTTGTACATTACAGCTAATAGAACACCAATTACAAAATTGATTTGTCTACTGGTGCCAAAAAAATTACTTTACTTTCCTATTCCCAAATTCTGAAGTTGTGTCCACGACTCCTTCATTATGTCACACTGTTGTTGAGCATAATGTTCATATCTGCTCCATCAAGGTTAAAGTTTCAGAGCTGTAGAATGTGCAGCTGTCACTTTAGGATTAATCATGATGGCAATTTAAATATATTCACTTCAGAATTTACACAATCAGTAATTTTCTGCCAGCATTCATCTGTTGCCTTATTTATAGCACCTGTTGATTTTTTTCTGTAATATTTTTTATATTCTTCATAAGAATATAAAAGGAATATATAAGGAATTTGGCGGCATACGATTAATGTGTTTTGCGCTTTAGAGACGTCAAATGGCATGAAACAGGCCCTTTTCTGTGAAGCTGCAGCGAGCCTGGTGGAGAGGGACGGGGTTAACAAAGACCTCTGTCATTGTGCCCGTTATCCCTGACTGAAGCTTTGTTAATCCAACTGATGCAAAAAGAGCCCGACTCCGTCTGACTTGTTCGGTAGCACGCCCCTCTGGATTCATGTGCCATCCAAAATTAATGAAAAAGGAGCTGATGCTGCTTATAGACACGTTTTCTGTCCACATGGAGAGATATCATGAATCTTACCTCTCTTGTTTGGCTTTCTGTTCTCGTGACCTCCTGTCTCCGATCACTGACATGGCCTGAAAGCAAAACACATTATTTGTATTGTTATCATGTATTCATCTTTTTTAACCACTTTGAAATATGAAAGCCACTGTGACGTCACGACAAAGAGAACATCTGATGACCATCAAAGTCTCTATCCAAAACCCTTGTTTTACAAAAAAAATCCATGAATAAATAACAATTATATTTGCACGGTAAAATAACCACTGGTTAGGAAATATTTGTATTTAAAATGGAAAATCTAATCTATTTTTTTTAAATAAAGCACAAACAGGCTGCTGTATTTATGTGTGTATTATCAACATATAATCATAAAGTTGTTGTTTACTATAAATGTATAAAATGGCACCATATTTAATACAAAATATTTTATATTTCACTTGCATCTGCTAATAAACTGTCTATAATTTTCTGGATAATACAAGAGAATAAGACAAATTGCTGGGCTGAGAAATCAATTAATCCCTAACTTCCTGGCTCAGTTGCTTACAAAAAATTACCCAGAATTGGCAAGTAATTAATAAAAAGTTACATGAAAATGACCTGAAAATACACACACACAATAAACAAAAAACAAAAAATGGTTTTAAAAAACCCACAAGAAACAGCTTGAGGAAGTGCTAAAAAAGTAAATATAATTCACTTTTAAAAAAAAACCAAAAAAAAAAAACCATAAATATTCTAATATTTTTTTTCTCTGTCTCTTTTTTATCTTTCATTCTTTTTTAAACTTATTTTCACTTCATTTTCTTGACAGCCATCCTAATTTCTTGCAATTTTCAGGACATCTCTCGCCAAGTTTCTCACTGCCTTTTTAGCCATGTTTTCAAAAGAAATCAAAACCAGTTTGCTCAGGTTCCAAAGGTTTAAACATGGAAGGCGTCCAAACGTAACACAAGAAAATGAAGTCAGTCCAGGTTTCAAAGGGTTAATATTCCACTCATCTGAAGTGATTGTACCGGGGTATTGTTTTTAGGTTATGCAAATTATGAAACATCAATTTGACATCTAATGTTGAATGGCAAAGCAACTAATGACTGATTTGTCTTCTAAGACTATCTCTGTTTATTTGCCAGCTGAGGGTGACAACAATAACAAGCCCACAGCTGACTCTGCTTTCCTGAGCAGGTGTCTTGATAGCTCAACATGGAAAGAGGGTCTTTCCAGCACCTGCTACTGATGTTAGAGATAATCTTTCAGTTTGAGCATCTAAATCCACTCCTTCCAGGATGCTTCTTAAAAACTCATTCCACCAGTATCTCCTTTACAAGGAACAAATGACTTCAAATGGTTCAGTGTCAAACAAAAAGCTCTGAATGAACAAACACAGATGTGATAACAGAAAGAATCTTTTAGTTAAGATTCTGCAAATATGTTCCGCTCGGTCACATGTAGCGAAAAACCCTAATTAAATACAAATACCTCAAAAATGAACTTAACTTTCTGTTAACATGCTGGTTGGATGAAGGACAGCGTGCACTGTGACGTTAGCTTTAGCTGCACAGCGTTAGCTCTGAGGCTGTTAGCCACTGAGCTAATCATTCACTACACCATTAGCCAACAAAAGCTAACAGCATCTTAGCACATTGAGATCAAGCAAAACAATAACTAGACGGCTGCTCACGAGACAGTAACAGATGTACACGCGGACACTGACACAGCTGACTGTGAGTGAGCAGCGGCCGCATGTTTCCGGCTAACGTTAGCCCGCAGCTCTCACCGTTTCTAAGTCAGAGCTGGAGATTTCTTTCTCCTCCGCGTAGTCCGTGACTCTCTCAAGGTCAGCGGCTCCGCTGTCATGTTTCCGAGGCTTCTCTGCCGGTTTGCCCGTGCAGTTTTCCTCGGCTTCCAGGTCCAGATCGACGTCTCCTTCTGCCGCCATGTTTGCTCCCGTGAGACCGGAACAAAGAGAAAAGTTCCACCAGCCGTCGGAGGGAAAACGCGGTAGTACCGGAAGGTAACGCTAATTTAAAGCGGAAATCCATAGATGTATTATAGGGAAGTGATTTATTATGTTAGGAGGTATTTTAAAGAAACAATTGACCCTTTGCATTACATAAGAACAGTGAAATCTGAAATAATAAAATGTGTTAAAAGTAGATTTTAACTGAGAATCACAACTCAATATCCTGCAAGTTGATTTGCCTGCCATAACCTACTGAAATGATTATAAGCTAAAAGCGGCCCCACAAACCACTTTGCCTAAAATCACAGCAGAGTTTGAGCAATGTATTTGCAGTAATCGTTAGTGAATGTGCTCTATAATCCAAAGACACATCAGTAACCTAGTTTTCTACGCGAGTGAAGGGTTTTACAGAAAGTTTTCTGACAGGTTTTCCCACAATTAAGTATATTTTACTGTATCTGCCACCTTAACCAGCAATTTCTGGAGAAAATCCACTGTCAAAGGTAAAAGATTTGGTTTAACCTAAAAAAAAGTTAGTGTCTGGGCCACCTTAAAGTTTAAAGTAGACTGAATTTGACATATCTTTTTAAATTTAGTCTATTTCAACATTTAAGGCAGCCCGCACACCAACATTTTTCAGTTTTTTTTTTTTCACAAATAGTTTGTGTTTACAGTGTACAACAAAATCCATCAAGGACAGAGGGACGTGCGTTATTTTGTGAATTAGCAATCAAACCCTAAAATGATGACCATCTTTGGTCTGAACAACAAACATTTGATATGTGTATTGTCAGTCAAGTGAATGAGATTTTCTTTTTTTTTTTTTTTGTCAGGCCTTAGGCTACTTTCCGATCTGATCAACTGTGACGATCATGCATCATTATGTCTGATGGATCTACTATGATGTTACTGTCTGAGGGATGGTAATAAAAAGACATCAGAAGGATTTGTGGAGTTTACACTGTGGATTACTAAATCACTGTGCTCCTCCTCATTCTATTCCTGTCTGTTATAAGAGGTTTACTTGTACAAATACAATGTCCCCAGACTTCTCCAACCCTTTGAGCCTTTTTCAGTGCACCTACCAACCAATAATCAGATTAAAGGAAAGAGAAACCTGTGCGTGTGAAGGACTGAAACCCACATAAGTGCTCTCTGTTTTCACTGCTTCATCCCTCCGGAGATGTGTGTGGCCGAGAGGAGTCAGAGGAATGGCCCTGGCATCAGAGAAGCATCGCCATCATCACGCCAACCCCTTCATCCTGCTGTATGACTGACGGCTAACTGACTGTTCAGAGCTCCCATCAGCTCGCAGGCCTCAGGGACGGGATGTCGGGACACTGGCTTCGGTCTCAGGTGAGACTGCAGCAGGGGATCTGAGATGATGCTGACATAATAAAAGCATGGTGCATAGCCCTAAGGGTGGGGGAAAAATGAGAAAATGTCAACATCCATGTGAAAGGGTTTAACTAAAAAATTAGATTTAAAAAAAAAAATAGTGTCTTAAAAAAAAGGACCCCCCCCCCCCCGAAACCTGAGCAAATTTGTTTGATTTCTTTTGAAAAGATGATTAGAAAGGAGATGAGCAGCTTAAGAGATGTTTCACAAATTGCAGGAAATTAGGAAAATAAAAAGACAGGGAGAAAGGGAGAGAGAAAAAAAAAATAGTAGAAGGTGATAATAAAGGGAAAAATCCAGACTACTATGTTAACAGTTATTATTCTAATTCTTAACTATTTTATCTATTCATTTATTAACAATTTTGTTTCCTTTGTTAATTTCTTTTACTTTTTTATTTTTTAAAAAAAAAAACCATTTTGTTTTTCTGCTAGATTTCAGGTAATTTGCTTGTAGCTCATAAGATGTAACTTCCCATGTTTTTGAAAAAAAATCTAACCAATTTGCATGCAGTTTTAAGGACATTTTAAGAGTTTACTTATGTACAGTATTTGTCAACTTCCTGTTTCCATGAGGACACACTGTATAACTAATAAACACTAATATTTGCTTAACAATAACAACAACAACAACAACAACAACAATAATAATAATAAAATACAGTAATAATAAGAATAATGTTAACACTAAATATGTATAATGTGCTGAGAGTGTAAAGTGTATAAAAAAAATATAAAACTATGTGCCTTATGCTACAATACAGTGTATAACTATGTATGTAAGTTAGAAATTTGAATGATGCTTCAATGTACAACACAAAATATACATAAGTATTTCATAAGTAATTCAAGATTTGGAAGAATATTGCACATATGGAGTTATATTACAGCTATAGGACTAAGGGGGGGGGGGGGTAAGTAATGATCATTGTAAGTAATCACAAGCTGTGGAATACTGTTTTACAGCACGCTGTAGCATCAAGACTTCTCTTAATTTGAACTAAGGTGTAGACAGAGGTGTCCGCATACTTTTGGTCATGTAGTGTAAATCATACTTGATCAACCTAACATGGACTCTTAAACATAATGAATGTTCATTATATGCACCAAACACCAAGGCAAATCCTTTGTGAATGAAAACAGACTTTCAGACTTTCAGCTCATTCTGACTCTGAGCCAATCAGCAGCCGATATACAGAACATATGGAAGCAAAATGAGTTAAACATCAGGTTTGAGTGTCAGACCAATAAAAACAAGAGCCTCTTTCCATTTTGTAGTTGAAGTTCAGCCACGAATTGGTGAGTTAACAAGTGTGGCAGTGGTGATTCTGTTGACTGGTTTAATAATCGGTCCTGAGAATATGAGCCGGCTGTGCACTCAGTCATGCCGCAGTTATGAATGGCTACATTGTGTTTCTATGGGAAGGACAGCTCTTATTGCTCGCAACAACATCATTCACAACACCCGGCTTTTTATTCACTTACATGTAAAACAGGTTTAAAGAACAATGCTGATCCTGAACCGTTAGCTCATTGTTTTTCTCAGAAAGAGTCCTCCGTGAATCATGAATGGATGATTTTCCTTGTCCTTTTTCTGTAAACAAGCTTGGACGTGGGCCAACTGTTATTGCGCAAGCCTATTGAAACCATAGATTGAACGTTTTCACTCAAGCGGCTATTTGCATCCGCTTATTTGCTTTTGTTTGTCCTCTTTGGCACGGCCCCCTCTCCCACAAGACAGCAGTAATTATCTGAGAGTGAGCAGGGCCCCCAGGAATGCTGCTCAGGGCAACATGTGTTTATCACAGGGACCTCCTAGTTTACACCCACTCATGATGGAGGGAATGGAGTGAGATTACGGACACTGTGTGAAGCAATGGTTCTTTCTACACTGGTCGGGATGTTTTGTCACATAGTTTGTCACATAATGTTCATCTCTGTTTGCAATAACAATATCTGTTGCGTTCAGACTACATCATTTTTCTTAAAAACTGTAAAAAAAAAAAAAAAAAATTAAAAAAAACTTCTCTTTTTTTAAATGAATTTTAATGTTTTACAGTTTATGAAATCATAAATAGTTAAGTCAGACAGACTGAGGTAATGGGGTGTCTGTAAGCAAACCACAGCATTCCACATAATCTAAAAGGAATAAAAAAACAGAGAGAATTTCATTTGTTTGTTTTTCTGTACAAACCAAATAATGAAAAAAGACATTTGTTTTCTTATTATCTGCTAAAAAAAGGAAAAATCAAATGAATAGGAAACAAAAACAAAATAACAAAAAGTCAAATTTACGTTGTTTACAGTGCGAGTATTTTGTGTGCATATTTATCATCCTGTGGTGCTGGAGGGAGGGATGGGGGGCAGCATCCAGAGAGTGTTCAGTGCTCTGATGCTTGTGGGAAAAAACAATTGCACAGTCTGGCAGATCTTGCACGGATCCTCTGGAGCCTCCTTCCAGGTGGCAGGAGTGTGAGGAGGTGGGATTGATGGAAGGGGCCAGTGATGATGCTGGTGGCCCTTCTGACACACTGTGCGTTGATGAAGGGAGAGAGACACCTGTGATCCTTCGAGCTGCTCTCAGAGTTCTCTGCAGGGGTTTGCAGTCAGCAGCTGTACAGTTCCCAGTGATGCAGTGTGTTAGGATGCTTTCCACAGTTAGTCTGTTGAATGTTGTCATGACGAATGGTGGAGAGTTCGCTTTCCTCAGTCTCTGCGGAAGTTGAGACGTTGCTGGGCTTTCTTGATGAGGGCTGTGGTGTTGATGGACTAGTTCAGATTGTCTGCAACGTGTACTACTAGAAACTTGGCACTGCTGAATCTTTCTAAGACTGAGATTACAAAGACTTAAATTAATCTTTTTTTTTTTTTTTAACTAAAATGAAGTAGCTGCAGATAGTTTTCCCTTTAACAGAACCAACAAAACCAATTTGGTTGTGACAGCTTATTACTTGATGAAATATTACATGCCAAGGGGTATTATGTGTTCCTGGGCTCTTGTCATACTGTGCTATCCCTCAGCTGCTGTCAGCTCCACAGACTAATTATCCTAAAACTGTTGATTTGCTCAAAGAGCTCTGAGAGTCTACATTCAGCGGGTGTGTGAGCCCAAGCCTCTTAACTGAGTCTGGACTGAGCCAACCTCTTATTTAACCTCTTGTTTGTTACTTAGTTCCTAGAAAGCGAACCTTGACAGTCTGTTTGCTCTTCTGAAGAACGAACAGAACAAGATTTTGGCACAGGTTGATTTTTTTTCCAACTGGCATGTACAGAGGTGATCAGTCCTAAAAACAGCTAAACAACTTATCCTACTGAAGACAAACATGGTAACAAGCAAATGTGGCATATAATGGTCATTTGTTTCCTGTAGTAGTTTTACACTCATCACTTCTAACTCGAGATCTAGGACTCTTGAACAATTTTCAGAGTAGAACCCACAGTGGACAGAATAAAACAGACTTTAGGATATATTTTACTGGAGTCACATCCACATTATCCATGAGTGCAACAGAAGGGAGACAATAATAATGAATTTATCAACCACATGTTGAACAAGCAGAGGACAAACCTGCAGAAAAGTGATGCCTACAGTCACTCTACCAGCAGTAACTGTCTGCCTCCTCTTAATCCACAGCCGCTTTGTTTACACACAACCAGAACTCCTTATGTTAAAGTGCTCAAGTTAATTTAAAGCTGATTGTGGACAAAAAGGTCACATGATGTCAATTTTATGGAAGTGCTTTGAATATTTCAAAAGCGACTCAAAGACTTGGGACTTGGCTTTGACTTGTATCGCATGAAACATAACATGCATAAAAAGAAACATAATAAGAGAAAATGAAAAAAAAAGTCTACCATACATATGAAATAGACACATTTACAATAAAAAATAAATATAAACATTACATCATGTTTTTTAAAAAAAAGCTGTAAAAGATTTGAAACAAAGAGGACAGAACGTGAAAAAGTTCACAGTGTAAAGTATGAAGAACATATGCAATTTACAGAGAAAATATTCTAGAAAATGGAATACAGTGTCTCAGGCCATCACATATTTACGCATAATGTAGGAATTTTTCCATTGAGTTTTATAGTATTGACTGCTGTGTGGAGTTTTTTTGTCTTTGTGTAAAAAATTACACTAAGTTGACAATGGGCCTACACATATATGATATGGCATATGGTTTTGCATTATAACTATAAGAATACAAAATATTTTTTAGGAGATTCTTTGAAGAAGAGTTTTGTCCCAGTGTAAATTGTTTTGGGTCACAATAGTCTTTCCTTTGTCTCGTCCCAAGTAAATGAACTTCTTATTGGAGATTCTTTTGCTGTGCTCATAGGCTTCTCAGAGGTCTCTCAACTCTGACAACAAATAAATACACAGATTTGCATTTGAATTTGAGCACTGAGACAAATTTCTGAAATTGTGGGGCTCATTTATAAGCAAATACAGTTTGCTTTTGGATATTACCTTTATCTCAAGAGCTGATTATTTCAGAAAAATAAAGATTACTGCAGGGAAAGAGGAAATATATACGATGGATGAGAAAGTGGTCAGAATCTCATATTGGTGTTTAACGAGTTCAGTTATGTCTAGGAGACATAGGTTTGACAAAACGGAGATCTTATTTTGAATTTTCCTTTCGTCTGGGATCTCTCTCAGAGCCATTGTTGCTTCTGAATGGAGACGTGTTGCTGCAGCGGGTTCAATGTTGTGCATCACCTGCTGTTTACTGAAGTGAGCCTTCTAAATTCGACAGGTGAGACTGAGAGAGGCTGTGTATACAGTTGTTGTGTTGGTGAGAGTGTATTAGGACTCAGAGTGTAACAGGCTGCAGACACTGATGTCCTGTCTGTGAAGGTCATCCTGACTGAGAGGAGGGCTGAACAACGACAGGATTATCCCGGCGCTCCACCCCGCGCTGTAACCCAAATCTAATCTGACTCTCTTCTCATGCACTCAGCGTTTTGTAACAGCGACTAGAGACATCATTACATTTCACTGCTGCTGTGCTGTTCACAAAACACCTCAGTGTGTCTTTAACACATACAAGCTCCCTTTGAAAACTTGGAGTCACATCACTTTTCTTGTGCCGCTTTCAGACACCTTTTACAAGTATTTCAACCTTTGAACTACAAATTGGTGTGATATCTTTCAAAAACATGAGAAAAAGGGCAATGAGCAACATAAATGTTCTACAAACTGCAAGAAATTAGTAGATTTTGAAAACTGAAAAACAGTTATTATCATTATAATTTTTCAATGTTCATTTACTTGTTTGTTGCTTTTGTTTTTTTAAACTTTCCTTTCCTTTGTTCTGTTTTTTAAAAAGTGATTATTATTTCTTTATTTCTTGCTTATTGCCTTTTTCCAATGTTTTTGACAGGACTTAAGCCAATTTGCTCAGGTTTCAAAGGGTTAATGTGTTGATTCAACTGTTTGTCCTCCTTTCAGGGAAAGGGAAGTCGGTTTATCATGACACTAAGTTTTAATGGAGCTAGCAACTACTGCAAGCTGCCTGAGCAACAACTGATCATCAATAAAGATGTCACCAAAAAGTAATAAATGAAAAGTAATTTTGGGGTGCCCTTTTAGCACAGGGTGTGCCTAATATTGGCTGAAACCTCACAGTGGCCTTATCATTCTAATATATTATTTATTAAAAAGAAAGAGGACCTCAACATCTAATGGAAGCTAAAATATCAGGTGCCGCTACAATATCAGATGCAACTCAGTCTTTATTCTCTGCCTGGTGTCTTTTCGGTCTTCCTTTACAGCCCCCAAAAAATCCATAGGCCTGTTGCTGTGAGCACATTCATTAATGTGCCCTGCCTCTGCAGCCAGTCTGTCCCACTTGAACGTTTCTGGGTCATAATGCAGTTGTGATAACTTGTTGGGATTATGGACGTGGCCTCTTTCTGTGAATGACACGCAGACTCTCACTTGCAGCAGGTCTGGGGGGGTTTATAGGTAAATCGGGGGCTGTAAGGTGTCAAGAAATCACATGGGGGTAATAGTTTAATTTGTCAATCTGGAATAATCCGGAGTATTGCCCAATCCTATTGTATTGCGGGGTTTGTGCGTGGGGGAGGGGAAGGGAGGGACAGATGGGACTGACACATGGTCCCTGTCGACCTCCTCCTCCTTCTCACCCCCTCCTCCCCTCACAGATTCTTTGCCTAATCTGAGCGGGGAGGATGATGGGGGAGGGCACCGGGCATTCGCCTCCAACTCTCCCTGTTTTCTGGCAGCACCCAGCACAGCCGCAGAGCCAACGCACTCAGGATATGGGCAAAAAACAACTTTTTCTCCTGCAAGGCTGGACTGAGAGCAGCCGGACCTGGAGCTCCTGCTGAGGCTGCTGGCTACAGGGAGCCCGGCCGGACTACATTCACTGTTAATCCATCACAAGGAGCATGTAGGGACAACCTGCTGGACTTTCTACTTTTCCTCGCCACTCTCCGGCCTGTTGGGAGTTGTATTCTGGCCTCTCTGAGGATGTGAGGATGCCATCTTTACAGGCACTCTGAGAAAACCTGTCAGTGCTGGAAGTTCATGGCCAAATGTAGAGCTACCGTGGCCGACGAAAAGCAGTTTGAGGGCACAATGTCAGCCACTCAGGGGATGAACCGCAGTGGCGCCTACAACTACTTCCTCAACATGGTGGCCTATCAGGTGAGAGCTGATGAGCAGCAGCACAGGAGACAGTCACTGCAGCTGGACACTGTCAGCTGAGAGCTGATTGTAAGACAAAGTGTAGTTTTCTTAGCTGATAATATTCACCGATTCACTGATGAAGTATTCACTCTAATTTTATGGATAAGAATAGAGGGAATTAATTATTTAAATTACTGCAGAAAATTGAGAGATTTTTTTCTACCAAAATATTTATTTTGTGGTGAAAGAAGCATTCAGATCTGTTATTTCATTATTAATATGAGCTGTGCTAAATAGTTTTGTACTTTTATCTCTGTGGCTATGGTAGTAAGCTTATCTTCTGTGCTGTCTTTCTTGTGTGTTGTATATTCTCCTTGTGAAGCAATTTGTGACCTGTCTTTCAAATGCCTTATATAAATACATTTGACTTACTTACGGAATTAAAAGTAGTAATACTCTGATGTAAAAAAAAAAACTCTGTCACAAGAACATGTCCTACTTCCATAAGTAAAGAAGAATATGAAAAAAATATACCTTAAGTATTAAAAGTGAAAATACTTGTTATGCTGAATGGCCCAGTGCCAAGTGTTATATTACTGCATATTATGTTATAGGATTATTATCACTAACCCTTTAAAACCAAACTGGCTTGATTTCCTTTAAAAATACAATACATGAAAATGACCTGAAAAAAAACTAAAAACAGAAATAAATAAAAAAAGAAAAGAAAAGGAAATTACCTGGAAGTAATGCGTAAAAATACAATAACTTTGAAATATAATTTTAAATGTCATTTTGAATTATGAATATAGTTCTTTTTTCCTTGAAAGAAGGATGAACAGTTGGTCAGTTAGTGACACGTTAACCCCTGAAACAAAGGCAATAGTCAATGAAAGAAGAAATGACTGAAAAATCAACAAGAAATTATTTTAAAAAAGAACATCAAAATTACCTAAAATTACCTAAAATAACCTAATTACCTACCTTTCTTAAAGATTTATTTTTTGGGTTTTTCAATGCCTTTATTTGATAGGAGAGATATAGTGTGAAAGGGGAAGAGAGAGAAGGGACGCCATGCAGCAAGGTTCCCGCTCTACTAACTGAGCCACCAGGCACCCCACCTGAACAATATTTTAACAAACCAAACAAAGAAAGTAAACAAAGAGAAAGGAAACAAACAAAAAAAAACCCAAAACAACAAACAAGTAAATGACCTGGAAAAACCATTGAAAAATTATAATAATTCTGTAACAGAATTTTAAATATATAATTATTCTTTTATGCCCTAGCTTTTAAAAATAATTTTCTTAATCTAATAATTTCTTGCAGTTGGTGAAACATTTATTACCAAGTTGCTCTTTGCCTTTTTTTTTATAACTATGTTTTTGAAATAAATTACACCATTTTCAGTTTAAATACTTGTGAAAGGTGTCAGAAAACAGTACACTCCTCAATGTCGAGGATTCTTTTTGTCTTTTAACTTTAATGTCCAGAGCTTGGTTAAAAAAAATATCAGGGACTCCTGCACCAATAAGTGCACACTAATAGAGTACCAAAGGACTGAGTTATAAAACCTGAAAAGAGTTAGCATTTCAGCTTCTCGGGTTCCCTCGTATGGACCTCAGTGGAGTTTTTACACGTCTGAAATGACCTCTGTGGTTAACACAAGCTGAAGAGATTTTCACCTTAGGTTCTATGGCAAAATATACGTCAGTTAATAACCCACTTTGGTGTTCATTTGTCAAGATCAGCTTGCTGAACAAAACGTGTAAGTATCATGAATGTTTGTTTATTTTCTGCAATAATCCAAAATCCAATGGAAAAATCCCATAGGCTTTTTGACAAGGGAACCGGAGTGGCACAAACTTCCGTGTTGGCCTACAGAAAAACATCATGTCTGAGGTGCTCTTATCAGCAACAAAAGCTGTTGTTATGAAGCTTATAATACTGTGTTTTGAAGTTGTGTCTGAGAGGTGTTGCTTCAAGTTTTCTGGGCCTTAGTTTGTGGTGTCGTTTGACAATTGTATGATTAGTCAGGTGTTCATATTATGTTGTTCACCTCCAAAACATGCTCCTCTATGGGAATCTGAAAAGGTTTTTTTTTCCAAATATCTCTGAAAAGTGTGTATTCTGATAATTTGAGCTTGCTGATTATTCACATATTTTGCCAATTGTTGGCAACAATTGCATTTGTTTGGGGATTATTTTCAGTGGCAGATTCGTTGTTACATTTGTTGCTTTAGTATTAGTATTTGTGGCAGCACGACAGTGTTTGTCGGATTGAGTCAAAATAAATAAACTACAGTGTGTAAATTCATGGTTCAGGCTTACACACACACATGCACGCACGCACACGCACGCACACACACACACACACACACACACACACACACACACACACACACACACACTGTTGCCAGTGGTGTGTCTGTCAGTTGGTCACTCTGTCACTTTGGTCCAGGCTGAACTATCTCAACAACTATCAGATGAATTATCATCAAATTTGGTTCAACGTATCACATCCTCCTCAGGATGAACTTTAATAACTTTGGTGATACTCTGACTTTTCATGTAGTGCCATCATCAGGCCAACATTTTAATGTGTCCAATACAGTCAGCATATCCAGACAACTGTTGACATCACCGTCAGCCTCACCTGTTCTTTGTTTTTGCTGAAAGCAGCCTTATCCTTTAAGTTAAAACAAAGTGACTTTTGAAAATTAATGTGTCTGAGCCACTGGTACACTGTGTTTTTAAATGCCTTTGAGACACATTTCAATGGTTTTATCACAAAAGTAAAGCAGAATTAGACACCCACACTTCAAACATCATCAGTTCCTGCTTGTGGTCCTGTTCCTGTCACACTCAGTCTGGTCACCTAGGCTGCATTCGAATACCTCTTTTTGCTTAGGAAGGTCCCTAACTGAGTGAGAAGAACCAGAAGTACCTGAGCAGCTGCTATGATAAGAGCTGTTTCAATTCTCCTAATATTAAGGAAAGGTGCGTCAGTGCTTCTTTTATAATCTCCTTTAGTATAGGATACACTGGAGCATCCTTTACCAAAGGAGAGAATTCTGTCCCACAATTCTTTGCCAAGTTCTTATCAATTCTCCTTCACATCTTTCCTTGACCTCATGATGTTTTCTCTGGAGGTTAAGGAAAAGTGGTATAGAAAGGAAATTAATTGAACTTTTCGACCCCAGCCCTAATGATGATGTCTTTAAAGCAATTTAGTCAAAGGAATCATGGGAAATGAAGTGAAATCCCATGTGCGGTTATCCATTACCACTTATGACTGCTTTTTTGCAAAAGTTTTACAAAGCATTCGGTGCTAAGGACAAGTGACAACCAGTCACCATTGATGCCCATGTCAAAATGTTCAACTTTACAGCAGAAATACACGTTTACAGTCTGGTACAAACAAAGGTTTTGGTCTCTGTAGCTCATTTCCAGCTTTGTGACACCTGTCGGGGTTCCCATGTTTTGTCATTTGCTCTCTGCATTTCATCTGTTCCTTCATCTCAAGAAAACAGTTTTCTTTTTAATTTTGCTTCCTTGAAAAGTCATGAAGAAGTTTTGAAAATGTGTGGGAGCCCTGAACTGTACAGGGGTTTAATTTTATATAATTCACCTGTTTTCATCTGTTAAAGTTACGCGTGGGCGGGGGCCCTTCTGTGCGGAGTTTGCATGTTCTCCCCGTGTCTGCGTGGGTTCTCTTCGGGGTCTCCGGCTTCCTCCCACAGTCCAAAGACATGCAGCTCAGGTTGATTGGTGACTCTAAATTGCCCGTAGGTGTGATTGTGAGCGTGTATAGTTGTTTGTCTATATGTGTCGGCCCTGCGATAGTCTGGCGAACTGTCCAGGGTGTACCCCGCCTTCCACCCAATGACAGCTGGGATTGGCCGCAACCCTTACAAGGACAGGCCATTACAGAAAATGAATGACTTAAAGTTACGCATAATTAAGGACTGCCGCTTTGAGTAACAGGCTGTCTGCGAGGCGTATGAGTCAGATCCACCCCTCATTCCTCCACAGCTCCACCCTCTCATCCAAATCTGGTCACTTATGGCTCCAAAAACCCAAATTGCTGACAACAATATCCCAAACATGAGGTTTCAAATGGGAGGTCCACAAACCAGTCATGATGGTTGCATCCAATATAGATACAGTCTCTGATGACAACATGCCATTTTCACTCCTTAATGGTGCAGTGATGACAGTGACTCTGTTAGCAGAGGCTAAATGGCTTTAATGGACCACATTTGTTTGGACACCCCTATATACAAACAAAATGAAATGTATTCAAAGAGAAACCTCACCCATTTTCAAAATTCATACGTGTTATTCCTATGGTCGAGGACAGTCCAAAAATATTAGTAAAAATGAGTAGCTCTCCCCCAAATCCAAAACCTAGAGCTTTAAAACTCTGATTTGTGATGCCATAGGGTATAAGGTGTGGTGCTACCCCATAACAATGAGTGGTGGCAGATGATACAGAGAGCAGCCAGGGGATGCTGGGGATATATGGAGACATTTTCTGTTTCACATCGGAGAGCCCCATACGTGACTGCAGGGTGGGGCTTGGTTGGGCTACAGTCCTACCAGAAGTAGTCTTGGCCCCACCATAGCCTTACCATAACCAAGAACCAACCAAGAAAAGTACCGTATCAACTCCCGGTTGGTCATCAACGTAAGATTATCACTGACTTGAAATCAGTGGGGAAGCCTGGACATGCTGTGTCACTGATGTCTCTCAGGTGCGCCTATACCAGCTAACATTTACAGCTTACCACCATCAAAACTAGCTAGTAGCTAACAAAATTTAAGTTGTGAAATTGAACTGTCAAAATGGACAGTTTAATTTCACAACGCTCAGTTATAGAAAATGTGCCGGCCATGTTGGATAACTTTTCATCCACATCTGAGGAGGAATAGGACAGGGAGGACCTTCCTCCACCTGCCAGAGCGAGTGAGTCAGTCAGTCATTTTCTGTAACCGCTTGTCCTTGTAAGGGTCGCGGGGGGGCTGGAGCCAATCCCAGCTGTCATTGGGTGGAAGGTGGGGTACACCCTGGACAGTTCGCAGGGCCGACACATATAAGAGCGAGTGAGTTTAATTATATTTAAATTTCTTTTTAAATCTCTCTCTCTCTCTCTCTCTCTCTCTCGCTCTCTCTCATTTTGTGTGTGTGTGTGTGTGTGTGTGTGTGTGTCGAAGTATGACACATGATGACAGTGATCCCTGTAATTATCCATCAGAATGTGGCAGAATGTATTTGTTAAGGATTGTAGTTTATTTGCATGAAATAAATCAGAATCAGAATGAGACACAATGTAAATAAGTAATTATTTACATTATGTCATTATGTCAATTATTATAAGTAAGCAGAATACAGTGAATTCAGGTAAATTAAGCAACAAATAATTATTAAAAAGTAGAAAAATAATGCTTTTAGTGTAGAGACAATCCAGCTTGGTCTCACTCCCCGGATATTGGGTGCACCCTTTAGTGTGTGTATGTGACACACAGGGCTTTCAACAATGTTTCAACAGTGTAGCCCTACCTGCATCACTATTACAATCAACAAGTGTACATTTAAGAGTGCCAGGGTCCAGAGGGGAGGGGAGGTGGATGTGTCCAAAGGAGAACAGTGTTTGTGTCCTGTGTGAAACTAAAAGTCAAAGTTGAGTTATTTTGCCACGTCAGTCATTAGTCATGTCAACCACAATCTTTTCCTAACCCTAACCCAGTTGTGCTGGTTCCTAAACCTAACCACCAACCCCTCCTGCAACCCCTATATATGTATATGTACATATATATTTTTGACCAATAATACCCTTTAACTTATCAAAAACAGTACAATTCCTTCAGTACACCAAAATCAATTCACTTGGAAGAATTAGTAGCTAAAACATAAAAAACTGTACAAAAACTACATTTCTGTGCATAAAGTCACTGCTCTATGATGAAAGACAGAGTAGATCAGTGTGTGGGATTCCTGTAGGATTAGCTCCCATGTTCATTTCTGGAATACTTGAAAAAAGATGTAGCAGATCTTATAACTATGAAAACAACACAGTGAAGTAAGTCATGGTCTGGGGCTACCGGGAAACCAGTATGCCTGCACCATCCCAGATTTTACAAGACTGTATCACTAGGAGCTAAATCATTAAGGATCTGCTCAATGATTCATCTTTAATTTTTACTCTCCATATAAGACCTGAAACCCTGCTGTCTGTCCTGTATATACTGTAGGACCCACTGTATTATTTAGATTCAGTAGCTTTTTAAAAAAAAATCACAGCAATTATTCTGTTTACAGCAGATCTGAGCTCCCCTTCGCTCATTGCAACAACTTATCTCTGGGACCGTTAATCCTGCATCATGAAGCTGAAACTAGGCCATAAGACAGATGTGTGCAGTGGTTAAACACCTGGCTGTCTGTGAGATAGTTCAGTCATAGTTATGCAGTTAAAGAAAACAGCAGATTTTGAATTATTATTATTATTTTTTAACTTTGTTTATCTGTTATTTTTAAAGGAGCACAGCATCAACATTCAGCACAGAAACAGGTCTGTTCAGTCTGCAGGAAGTCAGATATGACTTAACTGAATGGGAAATTGTCTTATGTCTTATACCCATATTTCTGAGTGTGCATGCAGCCACAGGGTCTGTAAATGAGAGATTAATCAAATAAAATAGACATTATTTGATTCAGGATTTATGGATTAAATTGAAAGGTTGAATGATCAGTGACGTGTTTTGGGTTGGAAACATACAAACTAAGCACTGACTGGGCCATGCGGCACACCCAACAAAATCTCATGTATTTAATCTTTCTCTAAGTCCTGCATGGTGCGGGATGATGGCAGCAGCCTCTCAGTTCAGAAAGTAGGTTATTTTCTGACCCAGTGGAGATTTTTGTGGCTGTTGCAAGACCTCCAGTCACAACAGAAACTTCACATAACCGTGCTTCTGAGTGCAGATAGTAAATGCTAAAGCTTAATTTGTGAAGTAACATCCTGTACAGTGACCCCCCCACGAAAATTAGTTTTGAATAATAACTATAATTACATGTTTAAAATGTTGATAACAGATGTTAAAGAAAATAAAATGCATATATTGTGTAATTTTCTGCTCTTTTCTCTGGTAATTTTCTTGTTCTTGTTCTTTACTTTTCTTTTTTTGCTTATTTTCAGTTTTTTTTTTGTAACTTCTTACTAATTTCTTTCTAATTGTTGGGCCATTTGATGTTAAGGTTTAAAAGGGTTAATTGTGTCTCGTCTATTATACGATCAAGGTTCCCTTCAATGAGAAGATGTTGGATTATTTTCTCTACCTGACCCATCAGATTATAACCTGCACGTGATGAGCTATAATAGATCTGGAGTGACTGCAGCAGCATTCAATGCATGCATTCACAAACACGGTGCAGGATGGAGACAATTCTCCGGTGCACATTTGTCCAAGAAGGATTTTACTTCATGTGACTTATTCACAGGTATTGACGACCTTTAAGTATGAAAAACTGAAACCATTTTCCCATCCCTTACGTTGTGGCCCTGATGATGCAGACAGACCTCCAGACTGTAATCCGTTGAGTTCACTTAAGCATCAGACAGATGTGCGTGCAGGTTTTGCCTCCTTAGATTTAGTTCAGGATCAGCTGTGATGGGCTTACATCCACAGCCCCGATTTCTCAGAATCAGAACCAGCCAGATGCTGTTGGACTCATTAGAAAAGTCTGCCTCTGGCAGCCTGCTGCCAAACACTGTCAGTGTGAGCTGTCTGATACGATGACCTCCAAAAGTCTTCAGACAGCTTGAGTTTGACTTCCTGGAATCTACAAATGAATCATGACACACATACTATGCTGCGATTGTGATGAACAGTGCAGTCTGAAACCTAAAATCAACATTATGCAAGTTCAGCCCAGAAACAGCACCCACTGACGGACTCTGGAAGGCACTAACTTTGATTGAGCTAAATCTCAGAGGGCATTTCACACGGAATGAGAACTTTGGATTTTGTGGATGCTGGAGTCATATTTTATATGTATACTATTTGACATCAAAATGTAAAGCCTATGATACATTTTGGCAGATTTTAAAAATCTCTTTTCTGTAGTAATTTTGTTTTTTTCACCCTCATAAAAAAAAGAAAAGAAAAAAAAAAAGCTTTACTCTGGGCTCACACTGGACACTGACACCGTTCAGTTAAAGCACGCCAATTTGCCGTGGAGCTCTGGCTTTTTCCTTTTGACTTTTAGTGAATGTTTTCAGTAGTTACCAGCCTCATATATATGGGTTAAAAGGGGCCTGATACACCTACTAGTGGGTTCAGAAGGTTGTTATCAGCCCACTAAATGTCTGTTATTTTAAGTTTAGATACCCAAACAATGTGGTTTGGTATAGAAAAAGATCATAGTTTGGGTTAAAATAAGTATGTTTGTTTGTTATTGTTTTAATCTACAGAAATATAATGTTATAATTATCTGCACAATGAGTAGAAAGAAAGTAGAAGAAAAAAACGAAACATAACCACACCAGTGATACCATCCAGTGTTCCCATAGAGCAGCTTGTCAGCCTGCTGGGCAGTCTGTGCTGACTCTGAGGAAAACCAGATTGTCTGACAAACAGTTTTAGAATCTCCTGTTTAAGTGATAAACATGTCAAATAAGCCGGACTAGTCTGCTGTAGGGCTAACATTAGTTAGCCACTTCTCCTCTGGTGACAAGATTCCAGGAAGCATGGTGATGGATGATTGAAACATTAGCAGCTTTATTTCTATTGCAGCCACTGCACTAACTGTCATTTCCAGTTGAGGGCCACGTAGGCATGTTATGGAGCCATAATGGAAAGGCGAGCCCCTTATATGTAGGAGCGGCCATGTATGAGAGATATCTGGGAGGTGATAGTTGCCATAGCATCATGTGACCCAGAAAAGAAAAAAAGTGTTTCCTTTGCAGTTTTGCCAAATATGGCATTTTCGAATTGCTTGAAATAGGAGTTTGTTTGTTTTTTTAATTGAAGTGTTTCCATTAACTGTATTTTATATTCGTAATTTCAGATTGCTCAGTTTAAAGGGGTTTATAGAACTTACCTACTGATAAGTGGATAAAAAAGCACATTTTTCTCTGCAGATCCATGTTCATATCTTACCTTGAATCCAGGTCATTTTTGGTACATTGGTCACTTGCATCCCCTTTAGCCTGGGCAACAACTCTTGGTCCTGGGGTCCATAAACTTATCAACATTGTTAGCATTTCTAAATGGGAGTATTATAGATATACAATTTTCCTTAAACAGGTGTAGAGTATAATAATGTGTTTGAAACTCCAGGCCTTCTCCCTCTCCCTTTCCTCTTTAGTTCCTGTTGTTAGAGTGCGTGTTTTCCGATACTGAGCTGCCTCCGTCATCTCCTTCTCAGATCTGCTGTTGCTGTGGACCGGCTCCCTGCTCGCTCTGCTGTGCCTTCTGTCCTCCGGTCAAATCCTCCACCAGCACACGGGTCATGTACACCCTCTTCCACATCATGAGCTGCGCCGTCTCCTGCCTCATGCTGTCCCGCACTGTCTCCGAGCTCGTCAGGGAAAATGTATGTACTGGGATTGTATCCTCCATGACACAGGTCAAAGACATCAACAGAAATGTACATAAATAGCTCACTGTAAGAACACATTTGGAGTGAACACGGAGCAGAAAGTGGTCATAGCGTACTAAATTTCAGCTACTCATACGCCTCATACATGCAGGTTGGTTTGTGATTGGCTGCAGTTTGACATACACCAGAGCAGAGAGGACAGCAGAGACAGCTGAGACACCTATGATAGTAGAGAGAAAAATGCAAATGCAGTAATTTCCATACATGAACAAAATAAATTAAAAAAAAATAAACACACAATTAAAAATCACTGGTTGATCACTGCATGCTGAAGAGCTTTACTGTGACTTTATTTCAGAGCGTGTGACACGTTTTGCCTGCGGCTTCTTCCTCTCAGTGAAATTACATGAGCATTCACAGGTGTGATAAATACACAGGTCACATGACCAATTATCAGTATCACCTCTCTTCCCTCCATCTTTTTTTTGCTTGTGTCGATAACATTTTCTAAAGTGAGCAAATATAAAAAACATGCCAATATTTATAAACTGTCAAAAACATCAAAAATTAGCAAAGATTTCATGATTTATAATCAGAATAACATTTTCTACAAAACAACAGTCAAAAATATCAAGAAGCTATAGGAATAATAAATTAGAATAACACCTTACACTATATTATCACAACATGGAAACCAACTGCTCTAAAGCAGGCTAAATTTCATGAAAAGAATAAAATACCAGTCCTACAGCTGTCCCTCTGTCTTGCGGGGTGGGAAGGGTGAGTGAGTTAATCAAATGGCTACCTCTTGGACTGTGCTGCACTCTTTCTATGCCAACAAATTTGAGAGAAGTAGCATATCTATGATTTTTTCATTTATAATGTCTAGCATTGGCCTAATCCATATTTCCATTTCTGATAAATTGAATACTATTGAACCTTTTGGTAGAAAATGTTGTTGACACAGTCTAAAATAATGAAGGGAAGGGAGGTGATACTGATAACTGGTCATATGACTCGTGTATTTATCAGACCTGTGAATACTCACGTAATTTCACTGAACGAACCTGAGTCAGCTGCAGGCGAAGCGCATCGCTCGCTCTGCATGAAGTCACAGTTAAGTTCTTCAGTGTGCAGTGGTCAACTTTATTTTTCACTTTATATGCTCCTGCTACCTACCAGCACCTGATGATCACACTGGCTGTGCCCGGGGCGTTTTGTTCAAATAAATATACAACTTTTAGAGCTGCTGTAATCTGATCTTTAGAGGTCAAAGAATGTGGAAGATGCAGCAGGAATACATGTGTCACATTACATGAGTGCAGTTGTGGACAAACACATAACTGCATTTTATTTTTAGATGAAAGCTGTAAAACCTATTAGGTCAATAATGTGACATCCTGGCGACCTGCGGTTATGATACAACAGCAATGTCCACACTTAAACAATAGAGTGCTGCTTACACATCAGTGCAATGTTATTATTCTGACATGAGCCATATTACATAATGAGCACTTTTACTTTTGATACTTTAAGTACCAAACCTTGTAATTTCTATATGTGATAATTAAACTCAAATGAACCTGACTTTTACTTGTAACTGAGCATGTTTGAAAATGTATTCCTATTAACCATCCAATAAAGGCAAAAATGCCAAAAAGTTTAGAGTTGAGACTTGTTAAGTTTACTGGCAACATGAAGTGCAAAAATATATTTTCACGTGCTGTTTCATGACATAAAAATATGTTTATGTGCATCACACATTTTAAAAATGGATCCACATATCAACTTATCCATTATTTCCCCTCAAAACGTTTGCCTTGTTTTAGTTGAAATACTTTAAATGGACCTGCAATTGTATAGCACCTTTCTAGTCTTACGACCAGTTTTCAGTTTTCAGACACACTAATGGAACAACCATAAGCAGCAATTTGGGGCTCAGTATCTTGGCCAGGGATACTTCAACATGTGAAGTGGAGAAGCTGGGGACTGAACCTCTGATCCTTTGATTAGTAGATGACCAGTGAATTCAGTAAATAAATTCAATAAATAAAACAATTTAACTGCTGTCTGAAATGGTTGATATGTTGATTTCATTTAAAGGAAGAGAAACAACGAAACATCTTTTTGTCCTCTAAGTTGGGGTTTGAAGAACTGTAGTTTTGTCAAGTTCAACACCATTTACTCGTACTATAATATTCTCATTGAGGCATTTAAATCATTTTTATGGTCATGAAATACGACCACAACATTTTAGTTTTGGCTGTAGCTGATGGGATCCAAATAAATGAAATGAAATGTTCTGAAATCCACACACACACACACACACACACACACACACACACACAGATGCAGCAGTTGGTGAAAAATGTGTGTGTGCTTTAGGTGCCTTTCTTCAACGTGGTGTGTGACCAGGCACACGGCGGAGGCCACTGTGAGATGCTGGTGGGCTACTCAGCGGTCTACAGAGTCTGCTTTGGTACTTCCTGTTTCTATCTGATGATGGCCATCTTCCTCATAGACGTCAAGTCCAGTCAGGACTTCAGAGCACTCATACACAACGGGTCAGTACCTGTTTATTGGTGTTTTAGTTAATAAACAAACAGTGAAAATTGCATACAAATGATATCAAAATCAGTATACACATACAATAAATATACAGTAGCCTATAAATATTAACCAATGCACAAAGCTGCTCGATAGTGTGATCACTGATATTTAGGGCAGCAAATAATTATTTTGATGTTCAGTTTTTTCTAGATAACCAATTAATCATTTGATCTGTAAAATTTCAGAAAAAGATGAAAAAGTTCCTCAAAGTCCATGGTGATGTCTTTAAATGTCTAGTTTTTGCAGTCCCAAGCCCAAAGATATTCAGTTTAATATGATGTAAAACAGATAAACATCAACATCTCCATATGTTAGACCCTGAAAGCAGAATTTTATGCCATTTTTGAAAAAAGAAAAACAAGAAAAGGGCACTCAGTAGACTGCACATCTCCTCCAGGCATTCAGGCAGCTGCCCAACGCTGCACTCATTCAAGACATGCGGCAGAACCCCGGAAACTTCTAAAAAAATATGCTTCTTGTCTATTTTTTACAGCGCTTCAGTGCGTTGCATTGAGCAGATTGAGTTCTCCTGCTAACAGGCGCTGTATGAGAAATTTAAATATTATGCAATTATGAGGATAATTGTGTTTTTAATAACTAAAACACAGTCAGAAATCTTCCATGTCACTAATAACTGGTGCATAAAGGTTTTAACTTTGTTTGTAGGCTACAGCTCAACAAAAGTGAAAAAAACATCAATAAACACAATTATAAAAGACCTAAGAAGACACCACTTTACATAGCTTACATACAGGGTTTTAAGGAGAAATGATGGTTAGATGTTGTGCCCGGATGGAACAAAATGTGATTGCAGCCTGACTGTGGTGAAGCTGTGCTCACTGGAATTGCCCTTCCAAACTCCTATACAGTCAGGATGTCGACAAAGATAACAAATATGGGCCAGAATTTCTAAATACATTTTTTTTTTGACATGTTCGGGAGTCACTTGCTGTCCATTCAAAATGGACCCGCAACCCACTTTTGGACCGCGCCCCACCAGTTGAGAACCACTGGCCTACATCATTCTGACAAACACAGATAAATTATTTTGTGTTGCACTGTCATACAGTCAACAACACTGTTCATTTTTGGAGATCCTGGACTTTTGGATATGCACATCAACACAGTTTAACAGTCACATCTCAAAATACAAAGCAACAAATTAAATGACTTAAGTTACAACCAGACACCATAAAAATATTACCAGGGTCTCCCAAATGTTTTGCCAAATGTTTATATTTTTTATTGATCCTGCTGACAAATAGGTAATCAGAGAGAGGCATGAAGGGCTGCAGAAATCAGCTCTTTTCAGCTTCTCTGGAAACTTAAAATGCCTAAATCTACCAGTAAAAATAAAAAAAAATCCTTGATAAACCTTTTTCACATGTTGACTTAATCTTCCCAAATGAAGCTTTGGGAATTTTCTCAGAATTTTCATTGAAGTTCTAAAGATCCTGATGTCATTTCCCTGAATCGTAACACGTAAAATGGACCTGATCCCACACCTGTCTTAAAATACACACACCTTTAAATACTTTACCTTAGTGTGTGGGGGTTGAGTTTTTCTCCTGAGCTCACCTGAGCTGGCCCACTGCTCTATTTTAAGCTCTGTGTTGTCACACTTTCCATTGCAGTCGATTAGAGCGGTGACGTGGCTCAGATTAGGATTTGACACACTGGGTTGCTGCTCCTCTCTACAGATCTACTCACAAGAGTCTTAGCGGTGCCACGGTGAAAGCTGTCAGGGTCTTTGGCAAAGGTTGCAGCTCTAAGTGGTCTGTGGGGGGTCAGTGTGTGACCCAATGCCCTGCTGACAGCTAGTATATGCTTAGACCAGACGGATCACACAGGCCGGCTGGGATCTTATTTAAAACTCAAACTGTCATTCTTTGCTCATAGAAATGCATTCCCATATATCACCGAAGAGTTATACCTGTACATAAGAAATATGCTTTTACAGTGTGTATTTGTTAGTTTATACTATTTCAAAATATAAAAACGAAAAAATAATGAAATTATATGCAACATTAAGTTCATTGTTGCCAGATATTGCTTCTGTAAAATATCCATAAGATATGTTTGTTTAATAGAGATTTAGTTATTTTGTGTTGAGTGATGTGAGCTGTTACCCTTTAATGTGGTAAATGTTTATTCTGTCGGTTGAGACAAAAATTTTAAGTATTTCTTAAATGCTTATGTGTATATATATATATATATAAAATATACATATATATATATATAATATATATATATATATATATACTGTATATTTATATATTAGCATTTAAAACAATGTTACTATTTTGTATCTTCAAATAATAAACATAATCTTCATATTAAACATGTGGCCAAAGTTTCAAATATTACGTAAATGTGTGTTAAAGTAATAAAAAACTTCACACAATTCTGAATAGTGGCTGACATCAGCTCGTAATGGATTCGTTCCAAGCTTTTAAAGCATCACTTTATTCATTGATATGAGTCAACCATATCTGCCATTTTTACTAAAAGGCAATTTCTGTGTTAAGATTCTTCATCCACTGGGATGGACAGAACCCCAGATCAGGGAAAGAAAAAATTCCTGGGAAAAGTGCTTAGAAGTCATCATAATTCTCTAACATCATTTTAAATATGTAACTATGATAATTATAAGTTTTTCCTTAGTTTCCCCCCCCCTGGACATTTTTCTGGGGCTTTTTAAAAATGAATTTTAAATCTACTAGTTTCTTGCAATTCCCAAAACATTACATGTTCACACCAATTTGCTCAGGGTTCAAAGGTTTAAATTTGTGAAAGGTGTCTGCACAAAAAAGTGATGTTTCTACAGGCTTCAAAGTGGCATCTCTACTCTTCATATTCCATTTCTGAGCCTGAAAACTGCTTTTGGATTTTTGAAATGAAAAACAAATATTTTTTTATGTTATTTTTCATTTTTGTTTCTGAAAGGAAAATTCAAAGATCAGAAAGTACACTGATCCATTACAATATTTATTTTGTGTTTGGAACATAATTGGGTTCTGAATGGGTTGAGTAATTTTAATTTGAATCCTTGGTTACCCATAGAGTCGTGGTGAATGGAAAGAACAAGCAGAGTATAAAACAAGATAATAAAGAAAAATGAGAAAAAAATACAGTTCATATACATTATAAAAACAGAATGTCTCCTGGCTGAATATGTTCTCTCCTCCATGTGTGGCCCTGCAGCTTCTGGTTCCTGAAGTTGATCACTCTGCTTGGGATGTGCACCGCTGCCTTCTTCATCCCTACAGAGTCCTTCCTGCACGGTGAGACACTGAACCAAACCTGTTTCCACTCTGAGGATCACTGTGTTGGTGATGATGGTAATGCTGGTGATGATGGTGCAGCTGGTTGTGAGTCCTGCTAGAGGGCAGCAGAGACCTGGTGTTGAGCTCTCCTCTGCTGTGAATTATTGGCTCATAAATCTCTGCAGCTTCATTTCACTTCGTTTGGGAACAATAACTGTGATGGTGATACAAGCCTGATATCAGTGCTGATTTATGATTCACAGATTGCTTTCTGTCTCTCTCTGTTCATCTCTCCCTCTCTCACTTACCGATCATAAATTTCTCTTTATGTTTTTTCTTCTTCTCTCCCTTTTTCCGGCAGCTTGGCATTATGTTGGTGTGGTGGGAGGGTTTGCCTTCATCCTCATCCAACTCATCCTCATCACAGCTTTTGCACACACCTGGAACAAGAACTGGTGAGTGGGAGGCTCATACAAATGAACATTACATCACTGTATATGTAATTTTATGTTGTGAACTTTTAAGAGAAAGGACACAATTTGTAATTTATTTGGTGTAACGGAAAAGTAATACAATGACTAGAGTAATGAATTACTGTTGGCAGTGAGTAATAAGTAACGTAATAATGTTGCTTATGAAAAGAGTAATGAGTCATTTATTACATTTTTAGAGTATCGAGTAGGGCTGCTTGATTATGGCAGTAATAATAATCATGATTATTTTGACTGATATTGAAATCACGATTATTAACATGATTACTCACTGGCTTCCAGAACATCATGCAATTACTGAACATTAAGTCTGGTGTTTATTTTTAACACTGGGTGTCCTTTAACTTTAAATACAAGTGAACTGAAAAACAATGAAAGCTTTGAAAGCTACACATCTTGCACATTACTGTAGTTTGATCACATTCACATAATAATAAAACCTAACCCAACTAATATACTTTAACAATACATAACAATTACTGTAACAATAACAGCAACATACATTTTGAATTGGGATCAATGATTGTTTCACTAACTCAGGAGAGACTCAGCAGACAGACATTTCTCCATTATCTGTTTAGAAGCAGCTGGGAGTGTCACTACAATAATACTATGTTCCTGCAGTGGAGGAGGCTGCACTTTCAGGACCACAGTTTTTTGCCACAGCGCCACCCACGGACTTGAATGATTGCAAAAGTGCAATCGATACAATATTGCATCCAATACTTTTTGTTATAGTTTTGAGGGTTTATGCCACCCAAATAATACGATGACTAATTTTTCATAGTTTAAAGTTTGATTCCACCCAACTAATACTTTGACTCATTTTTTACAGATTAAAGGTTGATTCCACAAAAATACTTTGACTTGTTGTTTATAGTTTTAAAGGTTGATTCCACCTAAATACTACTTACTTCTAAGTACTTATAGTTTATAAGACTTATTCCATCCAAATACTACTTTGTCTTGCAATTCACCTTGGTTGCCAAGACTCGCAATTTGTATAATTAACAGAGTTAGCTAATTATACTCAGGGTAAAAAAATGAATGTACAGTTGAGACCTCCATGTAAAAAGTGCCATGAGAGACAAACTGAGATTTCTTTTATGATTTGGTTTGATATAAATCAAATAGTCTAGATCTCAACCACATATTTTAAAGAAAGAAAAGAAAAACGCAAGACACAAGGATGACTCTGAGGGCAGGCCATACATATTGCACACAAAAAAACAACAAGCAAACAATGATAAAAACAATCAATGCCAAGGAACAAACATTAAAATAACCAATAAAAACAGAAGTTATTCAGTAAGTGTAGTGATTCCATCTCCAGTCCAACAGGCCTCAATGACTCTGAAAGCGAGAGAGAGAGAGAGAGAGAGAGAGAGATTCTTCCACTTCACTGGATTAGTAAAATAGACAACATAATCATTGCTAGGTTAACAAAAATATTTTATTAATTTCATATATTTATTTAAAAATGGCATGCTCTGTCCTTACCTCTGATCATAAACTGGAACAGAGAGATACACCTGTTCAGCCTTCTTCAAGGACAGACTCTGTAGCCCAGCCAGGCCATGTATGATGGCCTACCAAAAGAAAATGATTAATTTTAATTTATTAACATTTTAATAAATTCACAATTAAACCAATAGAGAACAGCAAGCCACTCTTCATTGGTCTATATACAAGTAGCACCACTGTAATGTGTCTCTGAAATCACTTCATATAGGCTAAACATGACCAAACCAAACATGATTATATGGAGTGTAGGTTTGCAAAATAAGCTACAGTACTGTATATAATACCTGTGAAAAAATGCCAAATGTCTCATCCAGAATAACACAACCATATCAAAATACCTGGACACTGTCTGGTAACATGTATTGAGGGGTAAACAGGCAGTTGGTGACAGACAGTTCAAGATTATATCAAATGTGTAAAAAGCTTAAAACAAAGTATTAAACAAGCATTTACACTGACAGGCTACCTCCGATTTAACATAGTTAACAGACACTGATCATATTGACATGCTTTTATTATTCTATGACGTTGGCTAAAATTAATTATAGTAGTAAATAGGTCAACATTTAAAATAAGACACCTAGTTGGACTTACTAAATCACGCTATGGTTACACAACACAAACGTTAAACAAATTATTACGCTCAAATCACAATTAGACCTTAAAAAAAGATGAGGACAATAGTCAAATTTGACTTTTTAATACTTGGCACAAGGACGTCTTGTGGAAATGACTTATTCAGTGTATATCCTGGCAATTTACTGTCAGTATACACAGGTAGGGTTAATTATAAGTGACCACAACCACCTGTATAATTAATCCCACCTGTTGATTGTGAAATTGATACAGTGTGGCTACAGGCTTAATAAGACAGTCTTGGCCGAAATGGCCATATGGTGATACCAAAAAATGTTAGCTAAACAAACAGGCTAATGCAGCTGCAGCAAAATGTCATAAACTTATTATACGTAGCTAACGTTACACAAACTTATTGCACACTTTGTTAAGCCGACGTTAGTTTTCATGTCCAGTTCAAGACAACGGACTTGTTTATAACATCAAACACATAAAACTTCATTCACTTTCAGTACCTACACTTATTTGTTGTCTTTTGTACTTGGTCTACTCCCTATATCTCCAAAATGGTTGTCCAATTTGATGGGTGGTGCTGTGGTGAAACACTAGGGTCCTGAAACTGTGGTCCTGAAAGTGCAGCCTCCTCTACTGCATCTATACCCTACTCCAATACAATGAGAAAAGCTGGTCCACCTTAACAGTCCACCTTAAGGCAGCCTGGTCAGTTTCCAGTAAGAAGCTAACTTTGCTTGCTAACTTTGGGGCTAACTTCTGTCACTTTAATCAGCAGCTGGCAAGCTAGACATGGGAACATGTCTCCGGTCTTTCAGAGTTATTGCATTTATTCTCTGGCAAACAGCCTCAGCTGTTGACACATCACACAGCCGCATTTCATGTCATACTCTCTGCTCCCCTCACTGCAGCCTCACTGTCACGATCACATACACGTTTGCTTTCCCTGCTCGTTCTTGTTGTTGCTCGTGCTCTCGCTCTCGCTGTACATGCTGTCTGGATACAAAATGAAACGCCGAAGTTTCAAAACAACCAGAGAGACAGCGTACTGTGGCTCTCTGTTTCCAACCCGTGCTGAAACTTCTGTTTGGACTTTAAAGCATGAGGAAAGGTCGTGCTTGATTTACAAAATATATGACAAAATGGGAGAAACATTGTTAGAGTCATCATGCTGCACATAATCATTTTATCTCGATTATCTTGTTTTGAAAATCGAGGGAAGCCAAAATCGTAATCGTAAAATCCAATTAATTGCCCAGCCCTATTATCGAGCCTAATACTATCTCCTACACACTTGACACACAACAGAAGTTACAATTCTGTGAACTCACAGCTAGATGCCACTAAATCCTAAACACCTGCCCTTTAAGTAACAGATCTGAGTACTTCTTCCACCACTGTCTGATGCCAGCGAGCCATCACTGCCCAGTGTTTGCTTCTTTATTTACTTGTTTGCCACTTTTGCCTTTTGTTTTTGTTAACTTGTTGCCATCTCCTCCTCCCTGCGTCATCCCTGTCCTCAGTTATCCAGCCAGACTCGTCCCCACACAGCCAGCTTGTCCTGGATGGTGTTTACTGTGTGCAGCTGTTGCTGTAGTGCCGTCAGTGTCTCTCACTGACCTCTGACCTCTGCTCTGACATGGCAGAGTTGTAGCTACAACAATTAAGAGGATTTATTCATTTGGGACCTTTTCCAAAGCAAACACACATAGCTAACAATCCTCTTAGCCCCTTTACTCTGCTACAGACTGTCTCTCCCTTCTGGGTTTGCAGGTCAGAAGACAACCTGCTCAAAGTCAGAGCTGTGTTCTGTGCACTTTGTTACTTCATGTGTTGATTATTAGTCAGAAAATTTACTGGACCCTTAGAGCCACAGTGCAGGAGCACCTGGAATTTGTTGAAGAAAATATTTAAAAGTTGTTTTTTTATAGCTGTTAAATGCCTGCTGGATATTTAAAAATTCTAAATTCCATTAGAATTTGGTCTCCTTTCTACAAACATTGGAATGGGTTGGAAAAATATATATTTATAACTGCTTAAAAAATTCAACACATCGTAGATTTAGAGTGGTCATTTTTTCAGATTTCAGTCTTATTTGATTTGGCGACAGTTGCATTTACTGCTGGTAACAGCAAATGTGGTTTAACACTACATGTCACAAAGTTCCAAGTACGGGCAGCAAAATACACTTACGTTGTTAAATATGGAAGTCAGGCAATGATTGTGATTTTCCATCATTCTGTGAGCAACCATGATCTGAATTGAAGCTGCACGTTGCATGTTTCTGCAGACAGCAGTGCACAGTGAAGTGTGTGGCTGCTGCTGTCTGCTCCCTGCAAAATTTCAAACTGATCCTCTCCCAGAAAATTATGAAAATGATTTCACAGATATGATTTAGCTTTTCATGTGAAGCTACAGCAGCTGGAAATGTCGCTTTGCATTAGCAGTAACTTCATACAGCGCTGTCACTTTTCACAGCCTTTACTTCATCTACTAATTACTCATCTTGTGGATGAAACATTTACTTGCACATTGGTTTAGGTTTAATGGTGTGCATGTCCCAGGAAACACTTCTTTTTTTTTTTTTTTTACATTACTCACACATCCATAAGCTGTATTGCACTATTTATTACAGCTGCCCTATTTATTATATTCACACTATTCATCCCATTTGCACAATAATCATTCATTGCATAATAGAAGCAATCACTGACGTTCCTATAAAAGTTGGAGGTATTGCTCTAGATTTTTTGTTTTAACTGTAATTTTGTTATTTTTCTATTGTACTTATCTACTTTTGATAATTTTTATGTAATTTTGTTTCTGTACTTGCATGTTAACACCTGGGGTCTGAGAGAAACAGCATTTCAATCCTGTCTATGTCTTGTACATATGGCAGAACTGACAATAAAATTGACTTAGATATATTTTTGGCAAATGTTGCCCCGATACCTACTTCATAAAACTTTGTATAGAAATAATGCCATACTTTGATGAATGGGCCATAGGCTTAATAGTTTTAACTAACTTGTGGACAACATGCATTTATTTTCTGAAAATGTTTGAGATTATTCCTTTAAAATGCAAGCAGGCTGCATGCATTTTCATTTTGGAATGGAGCCCTGTCGATGCAAACGTGTGATTTTTTTCATTCACATCTGAGTAATTCTTGATAAAACAGGAAAAATACTCAGAAAGTATTTCATAAAATCCTGGATTCGCACCATAAATAAATCACCTGTGACCTAGATAGGTATATGGCAACATTTAGTCAAACCTCCAAACAGGTTTTTCTAATATCAAATAGTCCCAACAACATGACCATCTAGTGTGTGTTTCTGAGTGACACATCCAGATGGATGCGTAGTATGAACCCTCTTTCTGTCCTCTCAGGTTGACCGGAGCAGCAGAGAACAAGCGCTGGTATCTGGCGGTGATGTGCGCCACACTCTTCTTCTACACTATTGCCACCATGGCCTTCACCTTCATGTACAAGTACTACACACATCCCATCGCCTGCCACTTCAACAAGGTCCTGTTGTGGATCAACCTGGGACTGTGCGGCCTCATGTCCTTCATTGCCGTCACGCCGTGCGTGAAGCAGAGTGAGTTGTTGAAACACACTCGTGTCTGTCATCGATTGTCAGTGGTCACACTTTGTCCATGTGCAGCTATGCTAACACCTCCCAGTTCAAACCACTACTGCTGAGGATGATAATTACATGTAAGCTAATATCATCTGTTCGTCCCTTTGAGACTGCAAGCCAGCTTTGTCTGCACATGTCTGTCTTTTATCATTGAAACAGCTGCTTACAGAAGGGGAACTAACTATTTACATTCATGCAATTACTTTATAGTTTTGAGGTACTTGAGGATATTTATTTTACTCTATACTTTTGCTCCATTTCATCCTAGAGGGAAATATTGTGTTTTTTACTGCACAGCATTTTTCGACAAAAAAAAGTTACTTACATAAAAAAATTATATACATATGTGTGTATTATATAGATCCCTTTGTAGCCAATGTACAAAACATCAAAAACATGCACACACATTTTGGCAGTGGAAGTAGCGTTGTTTGGCAGCCGTCTAGACTGATACAGACAAGGAAACAAGCTTTAAACATTATATAGAATCTGTTACCAGCATCAAAATGTTGTTGCATGTACGGTAGTCAGAATCGATATTCCACTGGCTGACTCAGGTTCTACAGGATTCCAATAGGATCACAAGCATTTCAGAGCAGCTGGTGACATCTGTGACTGCAAGCTATTGTTATGCTTACGTCTGCATAACTAATGTTTGCATCGCAACTAATGTTGTATCACAGAGCTCTGAACTAACTTTGCTACAAGCCCACAGCACAAAATAATAGGCTACTTCTACATTTCAGTCCCGCAACAGAGTTCAACATGACCACTGGTCTTGAGGTTTGTCAGAAGCAAAGAGCTGTCACAGAATTCCTTGTTGCAGAGGGAGAAAGCCCTGTAACATCCACAAAAGACTGGAAAATGTGTACAAGGATGATGCCATTGACTAAAGCAATGTGAAAAGATGGGTAAAAAGTGTGAGAGGCATTGAAGAGGAGGGCAAAGCAGCATTGCCGACATGCCATCCACAGCTGTCAGTCCTGCCAACATGACTCAAACTGATGCTCTGTTCTAAGCTGATAGGCACATCAACATCAAGAGTTAGCCCTAGCACTTGGTGTAAGCAGAGGCAGTGCTCATGATGTTGTGGAATCACTTGGTTATTGGTAGGTGTGTGCCGGCTGGGTGCCCACACAGCTGACGGAGGACCACAAGACTGCCAGGGTTGACTCCTGCACTCAGCTCCTTTAACACAACCAGAATGACCCCCCTTTTCAGAGAATCATGGGTTTTCTTTGTCTGCAACAAGAAATTCTACGACAGCTCTTTGCTTCTGACAACCATCAAGAACAGTGTCCATGTTGAACTTTGCTGCGGGACTGAAATTCCTGAAAATATACTATTTAATATTAATCTAAAGCAGACACATACAAAAATGTTAGTAACAAATCTTAACAAGTTTGGAAAAAAGTCTGCTTGCAATTGAGTAGAGGGCATCACTTTTAGAAGGTCCCTCTTAACATCATGCTTGAGAGTGAAACAACAGCTGCCTTCGACTTAGCACACAGAAGAACAAGTTTTTCTATCCTTCACATTATCAGTAGCTTTACTTTTGCATTGATACACTCTACAAATACATTCTACAAATTAGTACTAATACTCAATACTTTGACTTAAATCAACAGATTGAAATGTTATTTTTATGACTGTGGCTTCTGTTTTTCAGAAGGTAAACGGTTTGAGTAAATTCTCACCACCACCACCTGCTTGTGAAGTATAGGCATGTAAAAATGAAAGTAAAGTATGACACAGTGCAGTATGTATTGTGACCCTGACTCTCTCCCTGTCTCTCTGTGTGTGCAGAGCAGCCTCGCTCGGGGCTCCTCCAGGCCTCCATCATCAGCTGTTATGTCATGTACCTCACTTTCTCTGCATTGTCCAGCCGCCCACCAGAGAAAGGTACGCTAACACACCGGACACAGAGCAGAGGCACAGTGACAGATCTCTGCAGCTCCGATGAAACGTTCAACACGAGGTCTCACTGACACACAAACCTCTAACATGAACTAAACTTTAAGGAGATTTCAAGGTTATTTTCTATATGTCAGTTAAACGACAAACTTGGGACAGAAAATGAAAGGAGGAAGTTGTCATGCATGCAGTCCACTTCACTTGCAATCCTGTTTGTGCTGAAATCTTGACATTAACAGAGAAAAATACCCATCTCTACAGTTCCCCTCAGCACATTAGATCATTTTTGCATCTTTCAGCTCATTGTTTTGGTTTTCTAGGCCACAACTTTACTGTTTGGATCACTCTCATCATTTTTTTTAGCTTTGTTTCTTGACTCAGCAGGCAGTGGGAAAGTTCTGCTATAACCATATTACCTGCCGACTTGATAATAGCCACTTCTACACTGTCTGCTCAAGGCCAGATTATCACACTATAATACTGCCTCGCCACTCTGTATATAAGATACGATCATAGAAATGGGGGACAGTAGACGGGTTTCCATTAACCCTCAAATTGTCTAATTTGAAATTGTGATTACAAAATACACCTAATGGAAACATGTCAATTTAGAAAAAAAATCCTGTTTTTCATAAAAAAATCTTTTTGCTCGCATGAGGTGGCATTTTAGGTGATTTGAAAAAGCCATATTTCGCAAATCTGCAATGGAAACACTTTTTTCGCTTTTATGGATCATGATGTGCAACACCAGGTGGTGATAATGTGACTTTATGGATGCCAACTGCCATTAAAACCAAAGAAGAAGAAAAAGTATTACAGAGTCACATGACATTTTACAAAACATGGTGGGACCGAGATCTTCTGCACTCTCAGACAAAACAAAGAAAGTATGACAATATTAGATTGACTTCATTGAGTGACTGCAATAGAAACGAACCTGCCAATGTTTTGGACATCCATCGCCATAGTTATTGTTATGTTATTGTGAGAGGAAAGTCACATAACATCACAAGAAAAGTCGCATAGCAACATTCAGTGGAAACAGTCATCCCGCAATTGTGTTTGAAATTTTGAAAATATTGCTTAAGTTTTGTGCAAATCTGTAATGGAAACCCATCTAGTGTGATCTTGCCTCTGAGCTGGGGCTCAAGAGGTCTGTGTGAAACCTAAAGCCTGACAGACTTGACCATGGGTGGGGCAGGTGTGATGTTTTGGTTACGTATTACGTTGGCAACCACACTGCTGGAGATTTTAAAAAGCAGATGTTAGATGTTAATAGTTGTAGTAAATGCCCACATACTAAGTAAACAATGAGACTCAGGAGCTCCTTACTCTCTGTGCAGAGGACGAGATGAGCCTCCATATAAATGAAATAAATAGAAGATAAATGATTATTGACATGTTATGCCTTTGTTGAGAAAGCACTGCCAACGCATATATTATATAATACATTGGAGGCAGACACTGTTGTGTTACACATCACGCCTGTCATAGCCAAGAATTAATGGCCATGCTTCGTACTGATGTTTTCTGAAGATTTATTTCCTTCTCCTTCTTGATCACCATCAAATGCCATTAAAACTACAACAAAGACAGTGTTTATCAGTCAGCAGTCCATTAATCACGACAAAATGTGCTGAAATCAAACAAAATGACCAAAAATGCACCACCAGTGTCCATGTAAGGCACATTAACAACACAATACATAAATACTTGTGGAGTACTGTCATTTGTTGTATGTTTGCCATCTGCAGCCATGTTACTCTTACTCACAATACTGCTATGACCTATGACCTCACCAAACGATATCATATTTCCCACAATGTCAAATACACTGGGGTGATGTTACTCTCTGCATTAAGTAAAGACTTTACATTAAAGGCAATACATTTTCAACCAACATTTTAAAAGTAACTTTCAGACACATTTTAATCATACTTAAACTCCTTTTTTATTACATTTTAAATGACTTTTTACCAACTTTAAAACTGAAACATATAAAATAAACACATCAAAAAAACTATCTCTGACAGTTCCCCGTCATACTTCTTTTGACTGTGGAATGGTGGGATGCAGTGTATAATCACACACTGGAGGGGAATGATGCCGCCATAGCTAGGGTCTGTAAAAATACAAAGGAGACATTTAGAATTAATTTCGTTGCGTCTCTGTGGTGCCATCTATAGGAACACACAAAACAACATTATACTAAATAGACTGCTAAAGCCTCATTTTAGAGCTGGCTGAAACATTTGCATTTTTGCACACAACAAAGACTGTGAATGTTGTTCCCACCTCTTACCATGGCAAATATGGAGTGGAGGAATGATAACAGCAAACAGTTACTTTAAATGTAGACATGTGGAAACTGTAATAGACTTGAACTAATCTGAGCCTCCCCACCACAGCTTAAAGGCCTCTCACAGTAAAATGTTTTAAAATGTGTTTGTCTGGACTTCATCATCCTGTCCTTGTTAGACTCAGTACTAATTAGGACAGCATGATTAGGTACACACACACACACACACACACACACTCAGTCCTATTTTAAAATCCTCTATAATTTGCTTTACTTTCCTCATAATGACTCACCTGTTGACTCCAGGTAAGACAAAGAGCCCTCACATGACTGAGACATTAGTACAGAGGCTTGTCAGAGGCCCCCGTCTTATTCAGGGTTTACTGTACGTCTTAATGGCAAGCATGCAAATATAAACGTACACACACACCCGTGCACACGCAGATAATCTGGGATGAGATGTGCTCTGACATGCAGCCTGCTGGCCTGGTGGCCTGTGGTGAGGGCACACTGGAGGATATTTGTTTCACATTCCTCATGGATCCATTGACAACATAATAACACAGGAGTACAGCCAGGCAGCGTCATTTCATATGTTCTCACACAGCCCAGCCTGGGGAAGAGATAACGTGCGATCTGCCGGCAAAGAGTCTGTTTTATACAGCTGGAAAGGTCTGACAGATCGAGAGCTTAGACAAAAAACACACAGAAACAGAGTGTGCTGCATATATTAGGAGTGTTCTTTTTTTATAGTTAAACTGATATTTCCACTTGCCTTATTGGCAACAAATGTTTACCGAAGTGTAAAGCATCAACAGTAATCAATCCATCAGGTGCTGGTGTAAGTCCTTCAGATATTAAAAGGAAGTGCTATTATCTCAATCCAATCACCAGAGTAAATGTTGGCATTTTACGCTTCTATAAACCAGAGATGTTATTATGTAGAGAATACTGTATGTTGAAGCATTTCTTTATATTTCATTAATGCTGTGGTTAACGTGTGGTTATGTTTAGTCACAAAAACGGCTTGGTTAGAAAAAGGGTTTCTACTTAATGTTTTTACTTAAAGTATTTAATTTGTCACCACAGCCAACACTGAACAGGCCACAAAGACTTGCTAAAACATACCCAGTTTTGTTTGTTTGTGTCCAACAGTGGTCAGCAGTGGTGTGCAGCTTGGCAGCCATCTCTCTTGGGCTTCACACCATCCCTTCACCTCACGATAACAAAATGAGCTCATATACATGTATTAGGGCCTTGTCACTTTAGAAAGGTTAAAACAATATGTTTGAAATATACAAATATAATGTATCATGCTTTGCAGAAACATACAATGCCAACATTTTCCATGTTTTGCATAAACATTTTCCATGTTTTGCATAAACATACAATGCCAACATTTTCTTCTGGCAGCTGTGCTGACTAAGCCTGGTGAGACCATCCTGATGACGTGAGCTCAGCATTCTGTTTCTCTGTATCAGTCTGGACTAGAGGTGCAAATTTCTAGCACTTTCCTTAATTTTATATTGGTAAATTTGACAAATTTGATTAATTGTTATTTGAGAAAAAAAAAACATAAAAAGGTATTCTTATTGTGCTTATTTCAAAGAATACCGAATACATTTTTTCCTCAATCACAGCAACATGCTTCTTATACTTTGACATAGCCTATCGATTAACCAATTAAATTATAAATGTTCGATTCACTTCTTAACGACCGATTGATGTATCTGTGATTGATTGTCATCATTCCTAATCTGGACTCTCTGCCACACCAAACATTGTCAGTGGGCGGGAGTACTTGCCTTGACAAACTCCTTCAGCCTGATCCTGAAGTATAATTTATATATACCATTTGTATGTGTCGTGTACCTCATTAGTAACAACCCCCGTGACATTTGATACACTGGTGCTGCTAACATATTTCAGAATTTCTCATTCAGCCACCAGCTGCCTCTGGACTGCTGAAGACCAGCTGGCAGCTTCCTTATTGTCTGTCTGAAGTATTGCAAACACTGATCTGCATGGCAGCTTTGAGGTGTCTTGTATCTGGTCCTCCATCACCACAATCCCTGGTGAAACAATAAAGAACATTAGATTTGTACTGGGGGATCATACAACATGTTCTCATCCCAACTCGTCACATATTGCCGGCATGTTTCGCAGCTACATATGCTGCTCTAGGTATCTGTCTGCAGCTGTTCTTTACATTCCAGGATGCGATTACAGTGATGTCAACACAAGCACATGGTGGGATGACACTGCACATGGTTATGTTTAGGCAACAACAGCACATGGCAATGCTGGGATGCCTAGATGGGTAGGATTAGGCAAAAGGACACATGGTAAAGTTTAGAAACATCACAGAAAGAAAAAGAAAGAAAGAAAAACATCATAGTTAGACAGGAAGCGAATACCAGCCTCCTGCATGACAGTCTGAGGTTTGCTGGACCCATCCACTACCCCTGCTGCCTGCGCTGTATGTGCTCTCGTGCTTCTTATACTACATTGTTACCAGCAATGTGATGTCACAGGGTCGCAGTTGGAGAAACACTACTGTGCATATTCAGTTGGCCACATACTGCCAAAGTAAACTCAGGAGCATGAAAACTGTTTTGTATATGTGCCAGGCGAACAACTCCATAGGAATGAATTGGTCCAATGTGTAGGTATTATCAAAATCCATGAACACCACACAAAATGCTAACAGCTAACTGTGCCAGCAACAACTTGAAGCTGCCCATTTAGCTGTATTCCATCAGAAATGTGTGTGTTACAAACATACCAACCAAAGCGATGTACATGGAACATGTGCATTCTGCCTCAAGAGTGGTTTGCAACTACTCTAATTGCGACTAATTGTTTTGTGCAGAAAGTGACTTAAGCCTGCAACAAACTTATTGACCAATAGATAAGATAGATTTCATTCTGGTCTACCCTCCTTCATGTAACTATTTAAGCTGGAATCCACTGCTGTGTATCTGAGCTAACTAACAGAGGAGAGGAACTTCTAAACTTCTCCAAGCCTCCTTACCTGTAGTGCTCTGTAGTCAATCACATCAGTTTTTACCCGTGTGTTCCTTTAATGTCCCTCTCTGAAACTGTTAAATGTTGAATGTTTTTTTAACATGCTGGTATCCACGGAGGTGTACTGTATATGTGTGAGTGTACAGTACCAGTGTGCACAGTGGGTGTGTGTTTGAGTCCCGGGGCAGTGCAGGACATTGTAGCAACTTGTTGAGAAAATATGCACTCTGAGTCTGTTATAAAAACACCTTTTCACCACCACAGACTGTGAACCTCACACACGCACATACACACACACACACACACACACTCACAAACACACAACTAAACACACTCTGCTGCTCTGTAATATTTATTTTCCACCTACTGCTGCAGAGTTTCAGAGGTTCTTCACCTGTTGGTCTGTGTGTGTTTGTGTGTGTGTGTGTGTGTGTGTGTGTGTGTGTGTGTGTGTGTGTGTTTGTGTAGCCATCCTCGTTACCGTCTTGTTAGGTCCTTGTTTGCCTAGTCTGTCCCCGGAAGGCTTATTCTGCTTTATGACCTCATCATGACACACACAGGTGCCCCCACCCCCCCCCACACACACACAACACACAAATGCAAAACTTCCCTTAGGAATCCACAGCCAGCTGAAACAACCCATTGGAAGTTTGGCTGAATTTCTTTGTGTGTGTGAGTGTGTGTTTTGGAGTTGCATGCACATGTGTGAGCATACATCACATACTTGTGAGTGCTCTGTATTCACCACAAAAAGTGTCCAGAGGGTGAGTCTGTACGGTGAAAGTGCAGCTGAGACCAGCCTTTTACGAGAAAGAAAGGAATGTGCCAGAAAATGAAACAAAGGAGAAAGAAGGTGGAGATGAGGAAAGTGACACTGGACTTGCATGTGGCATCTTCTCTCTGTGCCGCTGCTGACAATTAAAGCGCAAAGCAGAAAATATTTAAAAAATAATAAGAAGAATTAGAGGAGTCTTTTAGATTGCGGAACATAAATGTTGTATATGGGGGCCTAAGAGTTAGAGGTTTAGATACTGACCATGACATCCAGCTGCGGATCCTATTTCACATCTTTACTATTTTATTCACAACTCTACTACTCGTGTGTGTCTGGTGTCTGATTATGCTTTTGGTGTTTGTGGTTTCTGTGAATATATAAGTTCAAACACTGTGCATTATAGAGCAATCGGCTCCTTTTAGGGAGTTCATAAATTTACTTCAGTTTTGGCCAATAGAATCTCTTAAGATCAGACGTAAGTGTTGATTACTTCAGCTTTGGAACAGACTTGTGAAGATGTCTGATCAGAGACTCACTACAAAAATATTTAACTGGGACATCTCACATTGTCATCCCTGGGCTAAAGAGTTGAAATCTTTATTTTATTTGAATGACTCTTAAATTTACAGAGCAGATTACTCTGTGATATTCAGGAGTTAAAGAAGAACAAGATGTTTCATATGTATAAAGAAAAAAGGTCTGTCGATATATGATACAAGCCAAAATTAAGAACTTATTGTTTTATAAAGGATTGTTATAATGTAGAATCCTATGTGAGTATAATTTAAGCAAAGGACAAATATTGCTGTGTGCACAGTTGCACCCAGAAATGTTACCATTAGTTCTGGAGACCGGCAGGTTTAATGCCACTCCAGAAGAGGACAGATCCTGTTTGCTGTGCGATGTGGAAGATATTGAGAATGAGGTTTATTTTTTTTGTTTTGTTGCCCTGTGTTTGATGACTTAAGAAATTTACTTTTCACTAAAATGTCATCAATTTATGTCGATTTCTTTTGGTTGGATGATTATGAAAAACTTGAGCTGTGCTTCAGGAAGGGAACCTTTATTGTTGCAAATTTTCTTATTCAAGCTTGGGAAAGACGACAGAATATTTTGTTTAAGACTGAGCTGTGAGAAATAAAAGAGTCTTAAATCTCTGTGATGAAATGAAATATGATGAATCGAATTATGATTAATTGTTTGGACTGCTGCAATGGAGTTTTTGGGGTTTTTTTTGTTTTCTTTTGGTGTCTTATAAACCCATGAGGGTTAGGCACCTTGTGTGCATTACACGTAAATAAAGAATCAATCAATCACTATCAAATGATGAGGGTGCAAACTGACCCTCCAACCCCTCGAAAAGAAACAGAAACAATACCATTAATTATATATTCACAATTTAAGGTTTAAAAATAGGGAACATTTTCATAAAATTTGATAATACTTACGTATTTAAAATCATGTCATGGAAATATGTACACATGTTTGTATAATGGCACTTTTTTCAAGTCATCCATTTTTATTTCATTCTTGTTTTTGCTGTTTCTTGTCAGTGGTTTATCAGGGCATGAACATGACCGTCTGTTACCCCAGTGTGGGACAAGATGGCATCCAGAAAGAAGGTAACGCTGTGGCCATAATAGGAGCTGCCATCATGTACTGCTGCGTCCTCTTTGCATGGTGAGCACACTCTTTATCTAACAACATGGTGTGTATGGAAAGGGAATACTGTACTGAATAAAATGTCATTACAACATAACAAAAGCCCACTAGATCACACCAACAACACTTAATAGTTGTATGCCTACATCTCTACCAGAAGGAATTCTTTATGTGTTTGAATCTCATTCCTCCTCAGTAATGAAGCTTCCTACCTGGCAGAGGTGTTTGGACCATTTTGGATGATCAAAGTTTACCGCTACGAGTTCCAGAAAGCCACCTGCTGCTTCTGCTGCCCCGAGGAAGAGGAAGGTCTGGACTGATCACTACACTAACAGATGCTTTATTTTGTGTTTTCACATTCCCTAATATTAAGATGAATGAATGAATTATTTTTTATTACATGCATCATGCAAAACTTATTTTTTCAATCAGTAAGCGAAAAAATGACTAGGCTGAAGTCTAAATCAACCAAAGAATAAAACAGAATAACAGCAACACCAAAGACAAAAATAAATGAATTAAAAACAAAACCAGTTATACTGTCACTGTAATGCTCTCTTATTTCACACTATAATCAATCCTGAATTATCTGATATTTTAATCATTTTACATTTAAGACTTTTTAAAAACTCAACAAAGAGCAACACAATTTCAACTTGTCACTTAGTCCATTTCATAATTTGACTCCCAGCACTAAAAAACATTATATTTTACATTAATTCTCACTTTACATGTTGAATATGTTCTGCATTTTGTCGGTATTTGGTTGCACAATGCATGAGGCTTAGATTCTGCGCAATTTAAATTATTTTTTATTCCCATTGTTGTAAGATACAAGTTTAGACTTCACATTAACTTGCTTGGTTTGTAAAAACTGTTGCAGAATCTGATTTGTTTGCAGTTCAAGCAAACAAGAACAGAAGCAACATCAAAAGAAATCAGAAAAGTTTGGACAATAACACGTGCCTGAGATAGAAGATTTGCAAAGTGTCTCAAGGTTACTGTTTGCATTAATGAGGCCCAGAAAATTTAAAATTTGGGCAAAATTTTAGCCACAAGAATACTGCTAGCTAGCAAAGACAAATGTAAACAATTCACAATTTTAAATATCAAAAAACAAAATCAGCTTTGCATGTGTTTTATAAGGAGTGAAATACATTTCTGAAAGCAGAGATACACGAAGGATATGTGCAATGCTATTAGTGAAAAACACTTAAAGTAAATTGAACTTGCCGATTAGTGGACAACCAGTGTCCACTGGTTGTCCACTAATCAGAGTGATATCCTTGGGTAAGATACTAAACTCAGCGAAAAACTTTTCATCACAGAGATTTCTTTGAGCCAGTGATCATTATTTTCAAGAGTTTGGGTTTAGCACATTTATACATGAATGTAATGTGTTCTGTATATCTGAAAAACATTTGAAACAAACTAATACCTCCAAACAGAATATGAAATAACGGATGGCCCGTACATCTAAATACTGTGCTCTTAAAGTCAGTTCAGATTTGGTGTGTATGGAAAAAAAATGGTTTGTGATCAGTGCAGTGTGTTGATCCACCATAGAATCTGTGTTGTGTGAAGTTGGCTGTAGGCTTGAACTTTGATGAGAAACATTCACAAACGTTTCTTTTGCAGTTGAGGATGAGATTGAGGTTGATGACGAAAACAAAGGCTGTCAGAAGGTCATCCACAACGAGACACAGAGAGTGGCTTACAGCTACTTCTTCTTCCATTTTGTCTTCTTCTTGGCCTCACTTTACGTCATGATGACCCTTACTAACTGGTTCAGGTAAGCTGCATTTACACAGAGATGGCGCTATGGAGCTACAACAAAGTCCCTGCGTTATACCGCTCCTGCATTTTTACACAGAGCCAGGCAACGGCGGCATCACTCTGCTCTGGTGTGTGATGCATCACGGCATCCCACAATCAAAAGAAAGATGACATGAGTGACATGTAATACACCAGCATCAGCCTCTAGTGCAGACGTACTCAAAGTCCAGACTCTGGTCCAGACCTGGACCGGATGGCAAGTTGATCCAGACCCAGCCCACACCTCATATTAGGAATGCAATAATACAGAGTAATGAAGTGTACATAATAATACAGTGTAATGAAGTTTTATAGTTATCGATAAATATATAATATAATAATATAATATATCATATTTACAGATCGTTACAGTGATCCTGGCCCCTAATTAAGCCTTAAAGCTAATTGTTTCCCTGTTTGCAATGTTGTCATAGCAACATTGACAGCCAGCAACCAGATGATGTTTAAGTTATCACGTGTCAGAGTTCGAAGGTTGGCTTACAGGTGTCCATTCAAAATTAACAATTTTACTGGCATCTAGTAGCTCAGTTGGTAGAGTGGGCACTCCATGTACAGAGGCTACGTCCTTGCTACAGTGGCTGCGAGTGTGAGTCCAGCCTTGGCCCTTTGCTACGTGTCATCCCCTCTCTCTCACCCTTTCACACTGTCGTTTATATCCAATAAAGGCACAAAAAGCCCTTAGAAATGTCTTTAAAACATTTTTTAGCAATCTAGTTAACAGCTAACAGGAGTCATGTGCTGTCCTGCAGGCACCAGAAAGCGAGACTTAAGCGTCTTCTGTCAGTGTACATTGCATGGAACAATGCGGTGAGGATGTCACTATCCAAATGCGCAAAAAAAAGAAGTTGACCAAGCAACCCGACTTTTCAAAGATGAGTGGACAGAGAAATGTGTTCATTTTGCCCCAATCCAACACAAAGATTCGATTTGCACAGAGACAGCTGAAGAGTGGAAATGTTAAACGCGCTATGACACAAAACACAGACATTTCAAACACCAATATCCTCAGACTACAGAGGTAAGTACAAAACTTCAACAGTTAAAATCTACCTATGAATCAGCAAACAAGTTGGACTGTACTTTCAATCTTTCTGACACTTGAATGTATTTGTAGTAAAGTCAAAGTCGCTTTGGTTGATTGCAGTCAAACTATGGCATTTTTTCCACTTGGCTTGAATGTATTTAGTCTTAGACTGCAAAAACAGCTAAAAACAATGTAGTATGCATGCCAGGCCAGTAGTTGGCCGTGTAAGTTTGAAATGGCACACCATAGAAGAAGATCACACATGTACAATGTGCGGCAGTGACATCACCGTTCTCACAGGTTCCAGGCATTGCCAGTTTACACGGCGGCAGAAGAGGTAGCGTTTCCCAAAGATTACACTCTGGAACCTGGTTTCAAAAGTTTGTTTTCAGGCCCCCAAAAGGCCATTATTGTGGGAACAAAAGGCCAAACCGTAACAAAAGTTTAACATTTCATGCAAGAACCGTTGCCGTGTAAATGGCCCCTTCTTTTAACAATTTGTGAGCAGCTCCTGCACACAAGCAGTAGTATTGACCTGTGTTGTCCTCCTGCAGCTATGAGTCAGCAGTGCTGGAGACCACCTTCACCCATGGCAGCTGGTCTACCTTCTGGGTGAAAATGTCGTCCTGCTGGGCCTGTGTGATCCTCTACCTCTGGCTGTTGCTGGGCCCTCTGTGCAGCTGTCAGTCTGAATCCAGACCTCGTCGCGCACGCATTAAACGACGCTCAGGATCCTCCCGCCACGTCTCTGTCAGTGTCTGACTCGCTGTGTGAGGGGCCGGGCAGGAAGGAGGTAGAGATATGAGGGGCAGGTGACTCCTGGAGCCTCCTCGCAGGTGCCCTGCAGGAAGAGATTTTCCTGGATGGAGGTCACAGGGTCACAGGGTCACGGTTCAAAGACTCACAGTGCTGTGAGAAGGACCAATCACAGGGCTCAGTGCCCTGTGGATAGAAGAAGAACTGGATGAAGCTCTGAACTCTAAACTCAATTAAAAAACCAGCAACGAGGAGTGGATTGTGGTTTGGAAACACACTTCCAGTCTGATTTGCCAAAGGGATCAGGAGGGTTGAACTGTCACCCTGTTTAATGTGGAAATTACAGTAAGTTGGTGGATACATTTCTGAACTTTATTTTTAGTATTTTTTCCAATTTTTGGCTGTATTTAGACTTTAAATATTATACCAGAGGAGGAATGCTAGATATTTGATGTCATTTGGGGACAGAGGCACACACCCCAGTTATGTTTTTATCTTTCTGATGATGAAAAATCTGCCTGAACAAATAAAGTCCTGCTAGTCCTCTGACATGAGGCAGACAGTTAGTGGTTTGATCATGAACAAATCTGTCTCAAAGTTCAAACATAAGATAGTCCTTACTGACACATCTCAGTGGCTCACAACAGCTATATGCATGCACAGTGTTATCTTTTGTCCAACTAAACACTAAAACAGATGTTGTCTCTGAGGTGTCATCTGTGCAGTCAGCAGGTTTAGTTATTCGTTATATTAAAACCAATAATAGGGGTGTCCAGTGGCTTCGAGGATTAAGCAGGCACCCCATGAATAATGGCACTATCCATGCCACAGAAGTCACAGATTCAAGTCCAGTTCACAGCCCTTTGCTGCATGTCATTCCCTCTCTTCTCTCCCCATCACACTGCTGATCTGTCCTATCTAATAAAAGCAAAAATGCCAAAAAAAAATCTTTTAAAAAAAAGAAGCGGCATTTTTTTTTTTTTAAAGATATTTTTGGGGCGTTTTTGCCTTTAATTGATAGAACAGCACAAGTGTGAAAGGGGGAGAAAGAGGGAATGACATACAGCAAAGGGCCAAGGCCGTGGACATGAAAGGTTGGGATCTTTGATGAAAGCACTGCAAAAGCAACGGTATTTGCAACATGTTCTCATCCCAACTTGTTACATGGTGACGCTCTGTCAGGGACCTTCTGCATCTACTTATGATTGTTTTAGGTATTTTTCTGTGTCAGCTGTTACACTCCGGGATGCCCTTACTATGATGTCAACAAATGCACATAGTGGGATGAAGTAGCAGGGTCCCTATGTTTACAAAAAAGCACAAGGCCACCAGCACGGACTGTCACAATGGTTGGGATTAGGCAACAAACCTGGTAAAATGTAGAAAAAACCCACACATCTACACGGAAAGCACACTTGTGAACCCTGTATTAGGCTATGTCATTACCTGCAGCGTTATGACCTGATGCTGTCTTTCAGTGTTTCATGCAACCGGCTCCGTCCGGCCGCGTTCTCAAGTGACGCAGCCCATAAGTGTTCCATGTGGACGGGCCCAGTGCCTTCCAGCCATCCGCCAGCATCGAATAACAATGCCATCGATTCTGTTTGGCCGCGTTCTCATCTGATGTGGTATAGTTGCATTCTGGTTTGACCATAGACTGTATATAAAGATGGATGACATGCCCCCATTATGCAGACGTAATGTTAAAATATCCGAGATGTGGGCACTGCCATCTTGCAAGTGTGATGTTATTGAGAGCCTAAATCTATGCAGTAGCGATATCAGTGGTGGGGGAGTTCACGCCAAAACATCTGTTGGACCAATAGCAAGCAGTTCCATTGAATGTGAAAGCACAGATTGGCTGTCACAGCTGTCAATCATGGCGCTATTTGACCAGTTTAGAGTGAGAGCGGGCTGGGACTATAGCATGAGACCCAAAACACAGCCCTGGGTAGTTCTGGTGTTAAAGATCAGGGTGGAAGAAGTATTTCTGACGTAGAAAATGAATTACAAGAATGTTTCCTCTCACATGCCTCTTGGTACTTCTGTTCCAGGGTTACAGGGTCACCAGGTCACAGGGGTAACAGATTCCCTTTCAGTATTTTCTCTGCATCTTTTGAAATGATGTGTCATTAAATGCTCAGTGACAGACGGTCTGACAGAGCGACTGAAAAGCAACTTAACAGAAATGTATGACATATTTTGAAGTCCACACAAGAGGTTTGTTAAAGTTTTTAACTGCTTTTTTGTTTTTTGCATTTTTCGTATAATGAGAAACATGCTTGCTTGCATTATGTTGCTTTACAGAACATCATTCACTTGATTGTTGTTTACATTTTATACTGTGCGTTACTCTAATTTAAAGATTGACACCAAGAGTGCTCAAAAAACAAAAAAAATATTAAACTCACTTCCAGAGGGGATAGAAGCTTTCTGTCTCATGCCTTCAGATGAAGTAGTCATGTCTGCTGAGGTGAGCCGTGTTGTGAACCTATATAGCCCCTATATACCCCAAGATTTCATAAGAGTGTGGAAACGTGGGACTAGTTTTACTACCGACAGCACACTGAGCCGACATCTTGGTTGACTTCCTTACAGCAAAGGAGCAGAAATCTGGCTCAGTCAAGACATAAATATATACAGTTATCTTAAGTGTAGTTTAATGTCTCTTTTGTTGTAGATGTGAAGCTTTTTTGTAAATACATTGTTTTCTTACAAATGCTGCTGATCTCGTGTCTGGTTTGTTGAATGAAGGTAAAAAAGAAAAAAAAAAATCACCTTAAAAAGTTGAATCAACTTTAATTCCAAACTCAGTTGCTTTTTGTCACAATAAGTAAATATTAAGAAGAGTGGGTCATTATCATTCATACACAAATGACAAAGACATTATTTTGGCAAATGTAGATGAGGTTTGAGACAAAATGTTATATTTCAAAAGTATAACACAAAGCACAGAAGTTAACTTTTATACAGACTGAATGTTTTCTCAAAACAATTATAGTCAAATGATAATTTAGTATATCTGCAGCTGATCAGTGCCACACAATAAAATACTGTATATGTCATAATCTCTTTCACGTAAAGTATCACAAAGCAGACCTGATTTAACACACTATAACAAATGGATAGCACAACACAGACACTATGAAAGATGTTATACATGTGAAACACAAGTTAAGGTGTTATGGTTTAAGCTTATTTTTTAATATATTTTTAATATATATATATATATATATATATATATATATATATATATATATATATATATAAAATATGTTGTGAAGCCATATGGTGTTACTATATCTAATTTCAAACTCAAAGAAAAATCCATCTTGGCATCCTGATTGCATGTTAAACAATGAACTTGTTGCATTTAGCTGCAGTTACATGTGCCGCTTGACTGAAAGAAATGAGAGGTGAAAGCAGAAATACAGTTAGTTAGATCTTTATTTAAAATTACTTAAAAAAGAAGTAAGAATGTGATCACCAGCAGCAAAACACTGTGATGGCTGGTGTTGTTTTTACCTCATGAGTCTGTGTGTGTCATCATGGCAAAATATGGTCCTGGTGATACCAAGTAGCAACTACTGAGGCTGAGAAATGAAGCTGGTGCAGATTTGACAAAAACTGCAGTTCCTCTAATGGCCACTTGAGGCTGAGTCAGTCCCCATAGACACCAAAATGCCCAATGTTACAGCAGAAATAACAGTTCTGACATTGGAAGAATAATTAGTTTTCCTCAATCATCAGTAACCCTCAACACAGTTACACTGGAGTCCATAACATAATTTACTGATGTCTTAGTTTTATGGAATGGCAGCTCTAGAAAGACGTTTTTAATGTATTTTGTGTTCATATATCACTCCATTGGTGGGCAGATTTAGTCAAGACTATGACATCACAAGCATGCAAGACTAAGTCACAAACCTTGATGTGTGCATTTAGGATCAAAGTTAAGGCTGAGGTCAAAGATTGGCATGGTGATTAGGCGATAGGCTCATGGCTTATGAAACTTTACAGGTGTGCTGTTGAGATCACACTGACAACTTCAGAGGACAAAGGTGTGTGTGGTCCAAGCAAGAGTGCTGGAAATAGGGAAGGGGCCCCTGGTCCCCCCAACTTTACACCCTTGGCCAAAGTTCACTTTGAATTATGAATCACTGAAATTTGGCTAGAGTGATCTCATGGTAACATGAGCTCTAATTTATTTTCCATGAAATTAGTGTTGATAAAAGTTCTGAAGTTTTAAGAGCAGCCAGTACTTCTCAAAGCTCAATGTTTTCTCAACAGAGAAACTCTGGAGTCTCAGGCATAAGTGAAGGGTGCGTTAGGTTTAAACTATAGTTCCTCTAAAATGACGACCCAGAACTTTAACTCTGAGGTACTGACACTAAAACCCAGCATTACACGGTTTACACGGCAATGGTTCCTGAATGAAATGTTAAACTTTTGATGCGGTTTGGCCTTTCATTCACACGACAATGGTGTTTTGGGGGCCTGAAAATGCAGACTTGAAATTGGGTTCCAGAGTGTAATTTTTAGAAAACGCCACCCCTTCTGTCGCCTGTGAGAATGGTAACATGCTGACTAGTTTATTATCGCTCCTCCATCAAAGTGTGTGGTTCGCCACTGTTTTCTTTTTTGTTAATACTCACTGCTCTGTGCCTTTACACACAGGCGAGTGGTGTTCTTCTATGGTTTGTCATTACAAAGTTACACCACCAACTACTGGCCTGGCATGCATACTACGGCGTTTTCGGTTGTTTTTGCTGATCTGTGTAGATAAGGATAGTTCTCACAATGTTATCATAGGAACAGAATTTTTTAAAAACGCAAAGAAAAGACTTTTCAGTTTTTTCTAAGACCGTTCTCATCTAAACATGGCCTTAACGCTGATATTTGTGAGAGCTCAAACATTTGGTGCTACCAGCTCTACTGAGCTAATGGATGTATCTGGATGAGTCTCTGTGTCCTCAGAAAGAAGATGAGGACAAAGTCAAAGTATTGTTTGAGAAGATTTAAGCAGCTCCTCATCTTCATGTTTGAGGTGGGTTTTTCTTTTAAGTAACAAGCAAAAATACAATAATACAAAAAAATTAAATGACAGCTGTGGAAAAACAATAACAAAAAGAACATTTCAGTCAATGTTCTTCTCTTTGGTATTTGTTTAAAGGTGGGCATTAGCATCCACCTAAAGTGCTCTCTGTGGTACAATTAGCTGGTCAGGCTTTTAAATAAACATGGAGTCTTTTTGGTTTCTTAACGTGGAAAGTTTCAAAAGTCTGTCGACGCTCCAGCTGTCATTGTTCTTCAGTGACGCCACTCTGGAATTCATCAGGCCACTGCATGCACCACATGGAGTCTGATGATGTTTGAAAGTCCAGAAATGAAACAATGGAGGTGAAGAGAGCTTCAGTATGAGCTTCATTCTCTCACGCGCACACGCTCACACACACAGTTTGTCTCTACCCTTGTCCAGTGAGCTTTGCTGGCTGTTTGGGTCCTCTGTTGCTGCAGAGCCTTTCAAGTGGTCGCAGCAGCTCGTCCTCTCTGGGTCTGTACGGCACCACATAGCTCTCTTCCTCCAACAGGATGCGGTTCAGCGTGTGCTCGTAGTTAATGTGGCGACGCACCATCAGTATGTACTGCTTCCCCTCCTCCAGGTGGGGGCAGTCACACACATTAGGGACCCACAAGAACTCACGGTGCTCCAGGCGGTAGCTGTTCCGATAGGTGTGGATAATCTGGACGTCGTAACGCGTCTCCTCACCTCTGTACAGCTTCCCGAGGACCCGGGCCCTGAAAACTAACAGAAAACAGAGAGTTCAATCAGATGTTTTAACGTACTTGTTTATATTCCCCGTCAAGACTCATTTAAAAGCAGCAAAACCATAAGGTTCAGACTCACCAAAGTCCTTCTGGCAATACTGTCTCTGCCGTTCCCTTCGACCTTTAACCCGCTGACATTTCCCACAATGCCCTGCATGACAAACCAAGCAAACTCACAAATATAGTCATGATATGAGACTTAAATGAAAGTGTGCATGCTTGCTTGTGTTACATGAAAACGTTGACATAAACAAGTGTATTTCCTGAAATATCTGAGCCTCCCTTTAAAGTGTGTGTGGGGGGGGGGGGTGAAGTTTAGAAAAAAGTAAACATACTTCCAGGTGAGGGCTGAGGCAGGAGGTTTCTGTGGTTCTCCTCCCGCTCCAGGCGTGGCAGGATGGGCTGCTGAGTGCGATGGCGGCGGTTGTGGTGAAGGGATTGGCGGGGCGGCTTCACAGGCCTCAAAACTGGTAGACACACATCACACACAGTGTTGTAAATAATGCTGGAAACTGCTGATTTAATTTTGAATAAGTGAACTCATGAAATTAATTTATATAATAGTGAAATTATTTCTTGGGTTGGATTTGAACATTTCTGACTTTAGTTACTTCCCGCCTAGTAGGGAACGTTCCCACAACATTAACTAGTGTTTCCGACAAACTTCAATAATGATTTAAAGAAAACAGATTTAAGTAATGTTCAAAGAACGTTATAAGGATGTTAATCATTTCAAATCATGTTCCTTTACGTTAAACGCTGACTAACATGTAACGTTATAACTGCAACGCTCTGAAGATGTTTTCATGATGTTATGAGGTGATAGATCATAGAATGTTTGTTTATAAAACATTCCACAATGTTACAAGACAACAAAAGAGGAACAATTTCAAAGCAACATTTGGAAAATGTCTTCCGGATTTTATTGAAGACTGAGATTGCAATACATTTTCTAATGGCGTGTTCCTGTAATGTGATATGATAACAAAGGTAGAACATTTTGCTGCAACATTCTCAGGATGCTTTGGTGACGTTGTTGAGGCCACACATCATAGAATGTTCTTTTTTAAAAACATGTTAGAACAAGTTATTTTTTCCAGTATTTTTTCCGTGTTTTTCCAAGTTTTCTTTTAGCTCCCAGAATGTTCCTCTTTAAGACAGGATAACATTCTCTAAAAACATCCAAAAACTTTTTAGTGATAAACTTCTTAAAATGTTCTTGATAAAGACAGACGTCATCAAAATCAAACCAAAATATACTTTTTTAAAAAAATGTTATTTCATTTATATATTTATTTTTTTACAGAAGACATTTTAAGGGAAAACCACAAGTGTAAATAATGAAATTAATGACAGCTGAATTCCATTTAGCTGCTTTGATCTCAGAAATTGTGGACTATCACCTTCGGGAAATCCCTCATAAGCATAAGGGACTTGCCATTCAATAAACGCTCCATAACAGGCCTATGTGGCCTTCCGTTGGAAATAATGATGGCTAATGTGGTGGCATAACATCGCGAGAGAAGTCGCATAACATCACTCAGTGAAAATGCAGTCATCTGGAAATTGTGTTTTCAGTTTTGCAATTGTGAGTACAAAATCAAATGTATTATCAATGGTTTATCAGTAAGACAGCCAAAGCATTGGTCATAAGACATGACTTGACAAAATGACACAAGAAATGTCTTCTTACACTTTAGATGTTAAAATCGTATTTCATGTTATGTTCTGACTCAATGTATGAGTAAGTTTCTGCTTTTCCCTTACGTTCAGCAGAAAAACAGCTAGCCGGAGGAGCTACAATTACAGAACTCCTGGTTTTAGTTAATGGCCATGTATCAATATCAGACCAGCTTCTGTGGAAAAGCACTGAAGGAAATGCAGGCCAACTGTGCTAATCAGAGAAACAGAAAACTCTGTTTGCACATGTTGGTGTGTTCGTAATAAAACAACTGAAACAATTCAGTTTCACATAAAACAGTATTTTGTATCACAAATATGTGAAAAACAAAACCCTGCACGGATTCCAAATACAGTTCCTCGTCTTTAAGATTAAGTCCTACCAAACACAAAAAATCATGACCCACCTCTGGACTCTAAAGTTCACCTTGTTTCCCAACACACAACCAACACTGGCAATGAAAGTCATATTGTGTTTGGCACAAATCCATCAGCTGGAAAATGTTTCCAGAGAGTCTACTTAGATTTATTACAGTCCTGGACAGACATGAGTCCTCGTCCAGATTTTCATGTGAATGTGAGGATTTAAGGAGAGCTTCAGCACATGTGTACTGCAGGCTTATCATGAGAGATAAAGCAGCTGCATTCCTCAGCTTCAGCAACCAGGTCAGTCTGGAGATAAGATGAATTCTTTTTAACCCCTCATCCACCACACAGGTGTTTTCACTTACTGGGCCTGATTTAATCTCCCCTTGGGACTTTGTGGGCGTGTACAGTCTGTGATTGACTGACATTTTCCTTCATCCCCTCTTAGTCTGTCGCACCTGTTCGCTCATTCCTATCAGTGAAAAAATGCCCTGTAGGGGCGAGCAGGGATTTCACTATAATGTAGATCACTACATTTGAAACACAATGCTGCCAGAAAAATCCTGAATTAATTGAATATTTCCTCCAAATATCACACTACTGCTGCTGAGGCAGACTTGATGTCAAAGTCTACTCATGTCTACCCAGGCAATAAAAGGCACTCCTACACTGCTAATTAACTTTTATTGGAGTCATTCACCCTAAAATTAAAGTCATAGTCAAAATCATATTCTACTAAACCTGTGCCAGCTGTAACTCTATTAAAGGATGTAGAACATAAAATAAGCTCAGCAGAAATGACAGGCCAGGTCTTAAATTATATGTCTTTACAGTGAAGGCCTGCTTTAATACTACACACACTCATATTACTCTGCACACAAAATGTGCTTTTCAAAATCAAGCTTTAAAAAATATTACACATTAATATTATTTTTGCAGAAGCCTGGTTGGGCCAATCCAATGGCCTGATTGAAACGGATGAGGTGGCTGTGATTTTTATGCAACACAAATGTGTGTTTGAACACAACTTTAAAGTTTTCCCCAACTTAAATGAAGTTATACATCGATATAAGTAGATCATGTACTACCTTAGAATATAGGGTGAGTTATTTTGGTAACCATTTCTTTGAAGACTACATCTAAAATGCATTATGAAGGCATTCATAGAGAATTATAATGCATTCATAACATTTTATGACTACACTCATAAACACACAATGCTTACTGATGCACTATATCAACAGTCACAAATCATATTAGAGTGTCAGAATTCAGTCTTTTAAATGTATTGTCAAAGTATTCTAGTGTATGTTAGGTATTAATCACTTATGATGCACCATAGATTCTTATAAAACATGCAAATGTGTTACACTCAATACCAACTATGAAACATTATAATGAAGCATACATTTTTATTACACATACAGTGATAACTTATGATACTGCATGGACTGTTATGTCACACTATGAGTCCAACTACAGTTGACTGTTGATATGTGTATAGGTGAGTATAGGTATTTATACAATACAATACAATCAACTTTATTTCAGACTCTTAGGCCCATATCAATAAAAACAATAAATAACAAAACAAGGACAACACAGACATATAGTTCATGTTCACGAAGTTCACGAACACGTACCGAGATCTGTTCCAATGTTTCCAAAAAGAATAAGAGTATCTTGTGTCACTTTGTGTCGGATCTGTCAAAGCCATGATGATTAAATTTTTAAAATCAGTTAATCGATGCATAAACCTGTACATAAAATTCCTCAGCACTGCATGAAAGGTTGGTACATTACGGGTCACAAACATGTGACTTGCACTTGTCCATCTTGGAAGCTTAAGCACAATTCTGAATGCATCATTAAAGGCCACATTAAGCCTTTTCATTTTTGCTTTACTATAACTGCACCACAGGTGGGCTGTGTAGAGCGGAGTGCAGTAGGCTCTAAAACAGGGTGTTTTAACATTTTTTGTACACATATGAAATTTGCGTGCCTGCATAGTAGCTTTTGCATACAGTTTGAGCACTGGCGCTGTACGTCATCATCATCACAAAGATCATGGCTTATTCTGATTCTGAGCCGTTGCTGTAAACCAGCACCATAGGGAGACAGAACTACTAAATCATCAGCTTACATCAGATTGTTTATAATAGTATTTCCCACCATACATCCAACTTTACATTATTTTTAACTTACTAGACAGATCATCCGAATACAGATTAAATAGAACAGGTGACAGTAGTCCACCTTGTCGCTCCCCATTAGTCACCTGAAATGGAGCAGGTATACTCTTACCCCATCTAGCCTGCATGGCCTGATGTGAATACCAAAAATGCAAAATCCTTATCAAATATGGGGAACCCCTCATTGTCATAGTTTGATGAGCAGTTTACCGTGGTTAATTTTGTCTAACGCTTTGGATGCATCCAGGAAACATAAATATAAATATTGTAGTATTATGTCTTCTGCACTGACTGACAACTTTCTTCAGTGCATATATACACATATCTGTGCTGTGCTTGTTTTTAAAATGAAATTGATTGTCTGAGATAATTATGTATTCTTGAAGCCTATCCAAAAGGATTTGTTCTAATACTTTAAAAGTACACTGGCCAGAGCAATTATATAATCCATTATAAGCCCCATCAGTCAACCTCTAGTTTATAACTTGTCAAGAGGATCCAGAAGACACTTGACAATTAAAAGTGATTGTAAGTCACATCTATAATGTTCTATTACAGTTGATATAGTGCATGAGCAAGCATTATGTGTGTTCATGAGTATAGTCATAAAGCATTATAAATGCACCACAGTTCACTATGAATGCCTTGATTATGCATTATAGATGTAGTCTTTATAGAAAATGTTACTGTTATTTCTTTAAATTCATGCAGTTGTCTTGGTGGGTTACATGAAGTTGGAGGCAAGACTTACACCAGTAGGGCCGAGTGGTGACAGGAGGAGGCCGAGTGGTGGTGGTGGTGCTGGTAGTGGTTGTGGTGGTAGGTTGATCCCAGGGGAGGTAGTTGGCAGTGTGGTGAGCCTGACGCAGTGGACTCCTCCTCCCATGGTGAAGGGCATATTGTCCTGGTGGCAGCCAGTACTCATACTCGATGTCCGGGTTTCTGTCTGTCGCCAGCACCTGTACACATGGACAGCGTGGAAACATCTAGACTAGCCTGGGGACATTTTAAATCCTTTTTTCTGTTTTCATCTGCCTTCCTTTTATACCTTAAAGTGTAAGCTTAGCAACTCGATCTCTGTCATACAGTATGCAATTGTTGTCATTGTTTTATCAACTATTTTTTTCAAGGTCAAGAAATAACTTTAACTGTTATGTATTTCGACACGGTCCTCACATGTCCTCACATGTTGCCACTTTGCAGTGGACTTCACACATTACAGCTCTAGTTGTCCTGCATCTGTGATTTACATTCTGGGATGCTGCTTCTGTGATGTCAACACAACGCTGCACGGGGTTATGTCACACAACACAAGCACATGGAAACCAACGCTGGGACGTCAACAAATGCACATACTGGAAAAAATTCATCACATTTACAAGGGAAACAAACACCAGACTCCCACATAAAAGTCTGTGAATTGTTTGCCTCATCCACCACACTCACCAAAGCAGTGGTATTTGACAACTTTGGGCTGTATATTTTCTTTGAGCTTGACATAGCTTTTAGATTAGTCCAGGTGGTCATTACAGTTTATCCTTGCCTCCTTTTAATCCTAAGGATTTGGGTTAGGGTTCCAATGGTAACTACAATAAATGAGGGATGAAAGAAAAGGCATTGCAACTAAATGGATGACACATTTTCGTTATGCCCTACAAAGCCTGAGGTAAGGTAATCTTAACCCTATGGACTGGGGTTAACACCGTCTTTAGAGTCAGGGACAGGGTTACCAGAGTAGGGCAAATTCTAGGTAATAAACCTGAACACCAGTCCCCAGGAGGAAGTCATGAATGCTGTTGTATTCATACTCACTATGTTGGAGTCATCAACTGAAACAAACAGTACACAGTATTCAGAAGAGGCTTTCGACCACCATTATTGTTTCACAGAACTTACAACAGCAGACTCTACCAGTGTTCTCACAGTAACCCAGAAGGAGGCAATAGTTAGCAGCTGTTTGGCAGCTGAGCCAGATCTGTGTGCCAAATACCTGCACAGGGTGTGAATGGAAATGATCAATTCTTTATTCAGACCTGATGTTTTTTGTTACCTTTTGAAATGCTTAACAATAAGCAGAATAAGTTTAATGTAACAGTATATTGCACAATGTAGGAAAGTAGAATGAGTTAATCTTTTACTGGTTTTGGTGCCTGCCTAGCTTGGTGATGTCATACTGTTTGTGATGAAACAGACTTACCTAAATGCCCTAAATAAAGCAGCCCTGGTTCAATATAAAATGGATACAGAACAAGGCCTTATGGTGAAGGCAAAATTAACAAAAAGCTATTACTGACATACTATGCAGGATATACCTAAAACAGAATGTATAGACTCATACAAAAGTAATTCCTCTTAATCACCCCTCTGACCCACTTTCTGTGTGTGGCAGTATATTTATCTGCAGAGTCTCTGCCCTCTGCCTGGATTCTGCCTGGATCCCTCTGTGCCATAGCCATTGGCAGAAGCATAGTGTTTTTGGGTTGTCCGTCCATCCATTTCATTCTTATGAACACAATATCTCAGGAGCACCACATGTGCATCTCAGTTCTCTTATTAGTCACTTCCAAGTTTTACATTTCATTTGTCTTCTTTTACTCAAGTAATATTCTTATATGTGACTTTAACTTCATCCAAAGTAATTTCCTGGTAAGATGTTTGCACTTTTAATCAAGTATGACTCTTAGGT